>NW_026000057.1:23547781-23619841 GCF_001458135.2 Marmota marmota marmota | reverse complement strand
TTTTTTTTTTTTTTTTTTTTTTTTTGGTGTAGGATGAGGGGAGTGGTCTTGCTAAGTTGCCCAGGTTGGCCTTGAAAGTGTGATCCTCTTGCTTCAGCCTCCCAAGTTGTTTTGATTACAGGGGTCCATCTTGGATACTTCCGTTTTGTCTAACAATTGAGGCATTTTGTAAAATTGTGGAATTCAGAGCTCTTCTCTGTTTTCATTAATGTTTACTGACTTCTTGCTGTGTGCCAGGCACTGTGGGTACTAGAAACACTGAAGGAAAAGAGCACAACTAACATTTTAAAAGATAGATTGAACCAGGCAGGAATTTTGTTGAGGGAAGCCCAATATCAGACATTAAATAGGATCAAAATTAGGTAGCAAAATGCTAGTCTTTTAAAAATAATTTGAAAGCAAATCACACACACACACACACACACACACACACAGAGTTCAGAACAAAACAGATCTTCTACTTAATGAGAGACAACATTTAACTGCACACGTGGGCCCTCCCAAAATGTGTATATATGTAGAAAATAAAACTGAAAGAAACAAAAGAATGTGATTTAGAAAAATGTAAACAGAAAATAAATACATACATAGGAACTCTTTAACTTTACCTCTTTCTTTTCACTTTACTATTATGCTATCTCTCCTTTCTTTTTTATTTCTAACTACTTGCTTCATTTCAAATAATAATTGAGATAATTGCACTATAGGTTTCTATAGAGTTACATTAAATCAATAAAACTATTTAAATCCTCATATAGTTTAATTATTAATATATTGCATGGTCATTCTTAAATGCAGTAGCATATACCAATTCTATATTCTAGTGAGAAGCAAATATTTGTTATTAGTTAATAAAATCTCCTACCCTGATGGGATCCTTACAATAGATAGTGTTAAATTTATATAGCTAAATCCCATACCATCCTTCAATTTAGACCAATGGTAGTTTGTCAAAATACTCCCTCTTTTATATCCATCTACCTTTTAAATTTGAACATTTCAAATAATTGGAATTATGAACTTTCTTCTGAGAACAAGGATAAAAAGGGGTTGAAATATAAATTCTTCCATTTGTTTGAGCACTTTAAAGAGCTCAGTTGATCCTATCATTTGACACTGCTTTTTCTCCAAGCATAATTTTCAATTCAAAAATGACACAGAGATACGAGTAGAAACCGGGCACAGTGGCACACCTGTAATTGCAGTGACTCAGGAGACTGAGACAGGAGAATTATAAGTTTGAAGACAGTGTAAGCAACTTAACAATGTCCTAAGTAACTTAGCAAGACCCTGTCTCAAAAAATTAAAAGAACCGAGTATTTAGCTTGGTGGTCAAGTACTGCTGTGTTCAATTCCCAGTACTCCCATACCCCAAAGTGCAATGGTTAGGGAGGTTAAGAATCCAAGCCACTATTAAGAAAATAGGTAAGAAGATGTGTGGTATAGCTCAGTTGTGGAGTTCTTGGCTAGTACAAATGAGGGCTTAGGTTTAATCCCTTTTACAAAACAAAACAAAACAAACCTGAAATAAAAAAATGAAAGAAGATGAAGAGGTTTTCAAAGTCTCATTGTGCTAGGAAAATAAAACTTGAAAAGCTCAGATCTACCAGCATAAGCAGACTTTCAGGGTAAATGTCCTGGAGAAGAGAATAGCACTAAGAAGTAAACCCAGTTCACAGAATTCATTTTTCCTAAGGCATTTGCCCTTTGGGAAGAAAATCAGAATGTGAGGTAGAGAAGGCGACAAGAAAGCTCTTGATGAAATTCTGAATAAACAGAGTTGCTCCTGGTCTCAAAGTTCTGGGAGAAAAGAGTGGGTATTCAGAACCTGGCAGTGACTGACTGTTCTAACTAAACAGCACAGGAATTTTTTTTTTTTTGCCTGAAATTCCACATTCTAAGACATAATTGAAGATTTAGATACCCCCACCCCAAGACTAAACTAATCTGCAAGTCAATTCAGTTTTCCATACTGAAGTGATTGCATTATATGCTTCAATTTTCACTACCTCCCAGAACCTACAAAAGTATCTCTACTTGAAGATTATATTAAGGGATTTCACACCTTTTCAAACACAATTTCTGTACTTCCATTTTATACCATGATGTCATCTTGGTACTATGTTTACCTTTCCACTATTAAACATTTATAAAACAGGGTTAAATATATGGAAGGTGGTTTCAGATGTTGTAAAAAAATAAGCGCAAGACTTAGATCCTGAAAAGAAAGAACACAAACTTACATTGTGCTTAAGAAATAATGGGAATCATCATAGACTTCTCACCAGGAAAAAACAAAAAAAAAAAAGTGTTGAGGGATAAAATAGGAAATTTGAAGGTGGATGAAGAGAAAACAAAAACCAAGCAGTAAACATTTCTCTCCTTATATTCTATATTAGGATTTACTAAAACCATTTCAAACAAAATCTGATGCAATTTGTTGCCAGTCATCCTGCACTACAGAAAATATCGAAAATTTCTTGGGATGAAGAAAAATGAGGTCAGATGAAAAATTGAATTTACCCACAAAGAATGAAAATTCCTGGAATGGTAAATATATACATAAACATAAAATAATTTAAATTTTAGTTTTAAATATTTAAGAACTAGAATTATTTAAGCAAAAATATCAAATTGCTCTGGGAGTATATAACAATGACTTAAATAGAATACATAACAATGGAACATCAAAATCAGGAAGGGGAAAATTCAATTAAATGTTGCAAGGTCCTTGCATCATACTTAAAGCAGAATAATATTTGAAAGTAGATAAAAAATATAAAAGTAAAGCTTTTAGCAGTGGAACATGTTGAGAACTCATCAGAAATTTAAATGTACAAGAGTCAAATAGAAACTCTACAACTGAAAAACAAGAATCTAAAATAATTTTCAGTGCAGATTGAACATACATGTAGAAAGGATAAGTAATCTGGATGATAAATCAATAGAAAATAATCAAATTAAGCAGAGAAGAATTAAAAAAATATTAAAAATCCATGTATATAAGTGTGTATGTAAATAGTTTTGTTTGAAAAAAGAAATGTTAAACAAATTAGTGATCAAGTATCAGAACAGTAAAATAATTGTAATTTAAGACCCTCAAAAGTAATCAGAAGCAATAATAAAGATAAGACTAACAATTGATTAATTAAAAAAAAAAAACCTTTCAATATAAAAAAATCAACAAAGCCTCCAAACTGGTTTTTAGAAAGCATCATTAAATTACCATATTACTGGGGCTAGGGAGGTGGCTCAAGCGATAGCGCGCTCGCCTGGCATGCTCCGGGCGCTGGGTTCGATCCTCAGCACCACATAAAAATAAAAAATAAAGATATTGTGTCCACTGAAAACTAAAAAATAAATATTAAAAATTCTCTTTCTCTCTCTTAAAAAAAATTACCATACTACCTCTAGCAGTATGGGTGGTGTTGGTAGAAGAGAAAAAGTGATAATCCTTGGGAAAAAACTGGAAATGTTCACTTATTCCATAAACAATAGGATATTGTTTATATTAGATAGAATGTTGTTATTCCATAAACAAATAAATTGATATAAGAATTTTAAAATCAAATTGATACAAACCAATTCGTACAATGTTTTTTTGTGTGTGTTATAGAAATCATACCCTGAATTTAATAAAATTCCTCCTACAATGAAAACACTAGGTCAAATGGCACCAGCATAAAATTGGTCACACCATTTGGTCATTCCTTAGAAGACTCCTAATCTTAAATAAACTTCCCAAGAATGAAAAAAGAATATGACCTAGATTAGAGTAACTTTACTAACAAAACCTAATTAGACTATTAAATAAAAATAAATGATTGGAGAGTAATCACCCTTATAAATACTAGATATAAACAATTTTTAAAAAGTAACAATCTATATACAGAGATATGAAAAATTGTGCTCTATATATGTAATAAGAATTGTAATATATTCCATTGCTGCCATCTATTTAAAAAATAAAATCAATAAAAGATTTTTAAAAAGTAACAGGTTTAAGGTAAAGATCGTTACAATGGTGGAACATGTGTGTAAACTTACTGACTCAGGAGGCTAAGGCAGGATTTCTAGTTTAAGGACAATCTCAACAACTTTGACTCTCAACAACTTAGTGAGAACTTGTCTCAAAATAAAAGGATTGGAATGTAGCTGAGTAGTAAAGAACTCCTGTGTTCACACTCTGGTAACCCTCTAAAAAGGGTAAAAATAAATAAAAATCCAAACAAACCGGCTGGGGTTGTGGCTCAGTGGTGGAGCACTTGCCTACAGTGTGAGGTTCTGGGTTTGATCCTCAGCACCACATAAAAATAAATAAATAAAACAAACTTATTAAATAAATAAATAAAAATCTAAACAAAGAATAAATTGTTATTGATTTGAGTTTATATAAATAATCTAAGGATTTATTGATATTGAAAAGTCAATTCATTTGAGTACATCAATAGAATAAAGAGAACAATATTATAATCACTTTAACACATACACAGAAAGTTTTTTATAAGATTCAACTCCCTGATAAAATTTCTCAACAATTGATGAGTAAAAAATAATTCATAATTTGTTTAAAAGTGGCTAAAATACTAAAACAGAAACAACAGTAATGACTACAGCAGACACTAAAGGTATTTATGAAATACATATCTATATACTGAGATTAAAAACAAGGCAATGATAGCCATAATTCCTTTTTAACTTTGAATTGAGTTTACTGCTGTGAATAATAACTCAAAAAGCTGATATAAGGGATATGTATGTATAGAAAACAAGGAAACACAGTTGTCATTATTTGTGGAAAATATGTTTATCTGCTTGAAAAATCTCAAAGAATCTATAGATAATACACTTTTGGAATTAATATGCTAATTTGGCAAGATCACCTGAAAAAAGATGACAATGATTAATTGCGTATCAGTAACAGTTATAGAAAATAAATCAATGAACTAAATAAATGTGGGAGTGGTATATTCATGCTTGTTGTAGAACACAATATGATTAATATGTTCACCTACTATGTCCCATTATCCCATATTTAGGACACCTATAAATAAAAAGTTACCACTTGTGGTAATTTTTTGCTCAATGTAAGTTTTTATAGGTGCCCTATATATGGGATGCTGGGACATAATTAATGCAGGTCATATAATTTACACATTAAATTCATTTCCAATGAGAACCTCAGCAGGCATCTTTATAAAAGTTTGAAAAATTTATTTAAAAATGAAACTGGGCTGAGTGCAGTAGCACACACCTGTTAAGCCAGTGGCTATGGAAGCTAAGGCGGAAGGATTGCAAGTTCAAAGTCAGCCTCAGCAATTTGGTTAGGTGCTAAACATCTTAGTGAGACCCTATATCAAAATAAAAAAATGAAAAGGATTGGGGATGTGGCTCCCTGGTTAGGTGCCCCTGGATTCAATTACAGGTCACCCCCCTCCAAATTAAAATAGGCCAAAAGAACAGAAGGGATTTTACCATCACATAACTGGACATAGTATAAGGGAAGAAAATTAAGACATTGTGTTATTGGTATAAGAAAAAGATATAGGTTATTGGAACAGAATAAAGAGTTTAAAAATAACATTTTTTTTGTGAGATCACTGGAATAAAAACACACAAGGAATAGGAGTGCTAGAGGGAAAATACTTTTAACATTTGGATCTATTAGATATCTAGATAGTATAATATAGATTTTAACTATTGTTCCACATCATAATGACAAATTCAGCTACAGGCAAATTGTTGATCAAAATGTGAAATGTAAAACAATACATTTTTTAGGAAGAATGGGCCAATGTAAAAATAATGTAAATCACATATGTGATTGATTTTATCATATATTTTATTTAAGGTCATATTTTCATAATGTTATTCAGTATATGGTCAATACAAAAAATAATGGAATATGTTACACTCTTATTTTCAAATTCACTATTTGATATTGGGTGTATATTTTACACTTATAGATTTCTCAATTTTCACTAACTCTTTCAAGAGTTTAATAGCTCCATGTGACTAGTTGTTACTCTATTGGACAAAACAGTGCTACGAGAAAACAAAGAACAGTATCTTCATGAACACCTGAAATAACCCAATTGGATAAAATAATTGCTGAATATTCTTAAAATAGAATACTATATGTAACAAATTAAATAAATAAACTACTGTTGTTTTAATATCATGAATTAATATCACAACTGTAATGTTGAACAAATAAATCAAACAAAATATATTTGTATGATTATATTAGTAAAAGTTTAAGGTAAAGTTAATGCAATCTAAGGTGCTAAGGGAGAAAGTGTCTGGGATGGATAGAGAAATGGGAACATTTGGTGGAACTGGTAACTCATCTGGGGGAGGTTACTCTGGTTAATTTCTTTGAGCAAATCCATACTATTGTATTTTGAAGGATTACTCACTATTTTTGTTAAAACATTTAAACTAAGCCTTCTGAATCTTATCATGTAATAAGGAAGCACATCCTTTGGAATAAATTATGCACTGTATCTAATTTTGATCACTCTAAATATTTATAAAAGTAATATAAAAGATACCCAGTCTCTTCAGGTATCTTTTGTTGAATAATTAGACAAATAGAGTAAGCCTCTAAGAATACTGCAGAGATATTTATGAAATTATATCTGATGTATATGAGACTTTAAAAAAAGTGTACCGACAGTCCTTGGAGTCAATGAGATTGCTAACAGCAGCACAGGGGTTTGGGAATGGGAGTGGTAAGAGGCCAAGGCAACCTACTGATTGGCTTCTGCCTTGGACTGCAGTGGCCTGACTCCTTAGAGCATAGTTAATACCCTTGTGTGTTCCTGGGGCATGTGTAAGAGAAATGTGTCTCGAATCATAAGCATACAAATCTATGGCAACCTTTTATAAAAAAAAGACATTGGAGAAAACACTGAATAATCTTAATATCTTTAATATTTTTCATATGCACTATTGAACAAGCAAATTATCCCCATGAAGTGAACATGGTTTTACTAATAAATGGAAAATATAAGAAATTTTTATGATTTCTTTTAATCTCTTAAGATAATTTTGTCTTCAGAAATCCAGAGTTTATGAAAGAGAGTTTAAGGCTGGCTTATTTGCATAATTAAGCACAATATCGATTTCCAGAAATATAATATAAAAAAGTTGATAATAAATTATTTTAATGCCATCTAAGGAGAAGTGCTCTACTTGTAACATTCACGATTACTAAATGTTGAATGAATGTGTGAATGAATAAATGAAGTAACGCCCCAAAATCTCTGACCTTTGGAAGACTTTAGTGTTCCAGCTCATCCACTTTTATTCAAAGGTAATGGTCTGATTCTCTAAAAAGAAGTTTCTCCTTTTCCTTGTTTCATATATGAATCTCTCCTTTTCACTTTTGATTTATTAAATAATTGACCAAAAACAAAGCAAAATAAAGCTCTTGGTTATGCATTGATGGGAAATGAAAGTTAGGGCAAGCATGTGAACATGATCGAATTATAGCTAACTTTCTCATCACAAAACAGCCCTGAAAAAGAAAGTTAACAACTTTGAAATGGAAATGATTACTGAAGTGCACTTCTAAAACCAAAGTTGAAAGAAAATCCCTCTTTAGCTTAACTAATTAGCGGCTCCTCCCTCCAGTAATATATTTAGTAGTTTCTTTAAACTTCAGTGTCACCTTTTTAAGGTGACATAACTGATAACATACACATTATCATACATTAGCATTTGTTTCAGCAATCAGTATCCCAAAGAACAAATCATAAGCTTTGGCCTTAATAGCCTTTTTTTAAATAAAACAACAACCACCACCTTATGTTGGTGTAGCTGTTTGCAGTTTTTGGCACTTTTGTGCATATTTTCTTCTCTTAACCACCATGTTTAGTAAACAAGAATATTAGCTTTAATTTTTAGATAAGGACATAAGAGGTCAGATGAACTTGATGACTGTTTTCAAAATGTATCTCACGAGTGGCTTCTGACACAACCAGCACTACAAATTGGTGTTCAGATTTCTAGTCTAAGATTTTCGTTTTTCCAAAATGCAGCAACAGTTCTGTTTGTCTTAATGGCATGATAGCAAGTTAACATTTTTATATATCATTTTAAAAGAGTACCAATTTATATACAGTAGTCTTCAAATGAATGACTATATGCACGCGATCCAAATAATTTAGAGAGTGGGACATTATTTAGTAGATGGAGTACCTGACATACATTTTAAAATCTATAGAATTCATTACTTAAAGCTATCATCTGACAACATCTTAACATTTAATTAAACTATCAACCTATCTGGCTACTAGTGTGAAGCTCCATCAATACGAGAGTAAGAAATAGGAAACTGGAGCATTTTTTTTGCAGTATTCAGAGGTTTAAAAAAAAAGTCAAAAACAGGTTTATAAAGTAAAAAGTTGTAAGGTGTCAAAAACATAACTTAGTTGGAGTCACCAGGCTTACATGGACTACCACCCTTTGCTCTGTGGTGGTTATACAGAGTTGGTGGGGACTTCATTGATCTAACTTTTTAACTGCCTGTTATGGGCCATGCACTGTACCTAAGATTCAGAAACACAAAGAATAAGGTGCATTGTGGCTTTTGATGTGTCATAATCACAGGAGGAAACAAAAATGTAAAGTTCAAAATTTATAGTTCCATATATAACAACTGATTTATTTAGGTTTATAAAAACGCCATGGGGACCCAAGGAATTAAATTTGCACTAAGCAGTGGAAATGTGTAAGTCTTAACAAGTAGATAGTATTAGAACAGAGCCCACATATATCTCCAGGCACAGAAGACTAAAGAGGCTATCTTCTACATTGGCCCAGCTTAGGGTATTACTGGGGAGTGTATGAAGTTATGTATGGCTGATGATTAGCTTATACTCTTAAGATAGTACTAGCAAAATGTGTACCTGGATGTTATTCTGAAGTTCCATATATGTAATGCTAAGAATGATGACTTTGTCTTAGATGAAGGGAAACATTTAAGAGGTTTGGGGAAGGTTGCCAGAAGAATTATGTTTTAGGAAAATAACTAGAGGCAAAAAGGTAGATGTGTTGCAAAGTAAGATGGACTGTTAATGTTAAGATGTGTCAAATGCTATGCTATGAAGATACAGTACCTTAAATGCTTTTAAAACTCATGCCTGAATTAAAATGGTGATCCTTCATCTCAAGAGCTTTAAGACTTAAAGAATGGTAATCACTGATATGATATTATATTAATGAAGGGGACAGAGTGTGTGAATACGAGTGTTTATTCTACCTTAGATATACCCCACAGTTACCTCTTCCTCGTTATGTGAACTATGTGAATTGGATCCTCCATGCATGGTTTTTCTATGTAAAACAGGGAACAAAGTTGTATTTTCTCCATATAGCTGCTTTGAAGACTTTATGTATTATGACATGTGAAGTGCTTAGATAATTACCTAGCACTCTGTGTTCAATTCTTTTAGTTATGTTTATTCCACTAGAACAGTGGTTTACAACTAGGGGCAAATTTTATCTGTAGGGGACATTTGGCAGTGTCTGGATACATTTAGTTTGGTTTACACAATTGAGATGGAGGGGGACTACTATACTCCAGTGAGTAGGGGCCATAGATAGTTTTAAACAATGCAGAATACACAGAACATCCTCCCACAACAAATAATTATCTTCATTAATTCCAAGATTCAGAATGTTAGTGCTAGAAATGGCATTTTCTTCTACGTGAGTTATTTGAATACAAGTTCGACCTATCTGCTAGGAAATGACAGGTTGTTTCTCTGAATAAAATTAAATGCAGATATTATGCCGAGCAAGAACATGGAAAATCTCCCAATACATTGTTTACGTGCAGTCCTTTGTTGGAAGCAATAGATTTTTTAAAAAATCAATATGTTTGAAACTCATAGAATCTCCAGTAGATCTGGGAACCTGGCCTTGTTGGCCTCATAGCCAAGAACAAAGCAGTGAGTTAGGAGGCATCCAGGAAAAGAAATGTCCAACCACACATAAAACTGCAATCTCCAACTGCTGCTCACATACCCAACACTAAGCACAAGCACCCACACTTCCCTGCAGATATCTCAGAAGAATTTCCAGCCTTTGTGACATGCTTGACAGAAGATTTGATTTCCTCCAGATGGCAACCACTTATGATGCTTACTTCCTACTCTAAGCCTAACCTTAGTGCATCTGATGGACTGAACAGGAGGTAACATAAAAATTCTAGCTACAGGCAAGTCTTGGAAATTAGATTTCAATCCAATCAAATGGGCATTCAATCTAATCTTCTTAACTTCCATTATGGACTGAAATAA
This sequence comes from Marmota marmota marmota, assembly GCF_001458135.2. Taxonomy (NCBI): domain Eukaryota; kingdom Metazoa; phylum Chordata; class Mammalia; order Rodentia; family Sciuridae; genus Marmota; species Marmota marmota. Next base: position 23,609,531 of record NW_026000057.1, on the reverse strand, counting down.
TCTCAAGTTCTGTTGGTGATCAGCTAGTATCCTAACAAAGTTTTTTTCTTTATGTTGTGATCAACACTTCAGTTCTTAGGTATATGAGCCCCTACTAGACCTGGCTTTACTCCTCCATTACCATGTATTAACAGGACAGGCAGCTTTTAGGGCAAACCTTAGACAACATATCCTTTTATAACCAGAATTAGGCAACATAGTCATTCAGTATACACGTTTGAATTTCCTTTTCATTCAGATGCTGGAGAAGTTCATTGCCAATTCAAAATATTCTTAGTGTCCTCCAAGAAATTTATGTTAGATTATGAATGCCCAGCACCTCAGAAAGTGATATTATCTGGAAATAGGATCTTTACAATGGCAATCAAGTTAAAATAATTAAGTTAAGATGGGTTCTAATTCAATACAACCAATGTTCTTCAATAAAAGGTGAAATTGGACAAAGACAGTCTTGCATGGAGGGAAGACTATGTGAAGACAGAAGGATGAGATGGTCATGTGCTTACAGTAATGCATCTGCAAGTAAAGGCATGCCCAAGACTGACTGCAAACCCCAGAAAGTAGAAGACACAAAGAAGAAGACAGATTCTCTCCTAGAGACATTAGAAAGAGTGGACCTTGCTGACTCTTGATTTCAGATTTCTAGTCTCCAGTACCAGGAGAAAATAAATTTCTGTTGTTTTAACCTCCCACTCCCTACCCTTGATTTTGGTACTTTGAGGGAAATCTCTGAAAATCAATACAGCATTCTTTCTTCAGGTTCTAAGACCACAACAACAGAGCTTATAATCATGATAAGGCCAAGAATTACTTGCAGATTTGTAAATGAAAGTAGTGTCCTGTCACAGAGTGGTGGACTATGTTGTCAATTATAGTATTTAGGAAGTGAAAGGAAGTGAATAGAGAATCTTCTTTAGGAGGTTGGAGGTTCTCAGTATGGTATCTCAAATTCATGAACTGGGATAATCCTCTGCTTCAGCCTTGCACACAGCTGGGACATCAGATCTGTAGCAGTGCACCTAGCTTGAGACATCTCTGGGGAAATTTATAAGCTACACGAAATATGGAACTTGGTTCCATTTATCAGTACATCTTTAGAGGTTATAACAGTACTTGAACATGGGTGATGTTCAATTTTTTTGTTGAATTAAAAATTGGAAAAGAAAAGATGCTAAGTTGCATGTTTTAATTTTAGGAATAGGTGAAAGTTGTACATATTTATTCATGAAAGAAAGAAGCCCACTTATGGGAAGGAATTATAGCTTCAAACAAGAAAATATACCTAAAACTGCAAAGTGCTCTAGTGTAGACAGAACTAGGAACATAATCCAGGTACACTAGTCAGCTTCACAAATGGGTCAGGAAATTTTTTCTTCTGACATATGAGGTAAGGAAGCATGAAGGTGAAATACAAACATAATTCTGGAGGTGGAGATGTGGATATTGGAAGAGTTCATACAGGTTTGCTTCTAATTTCCTGGTAAAGTAGGGAGCTGGCAGCCTGCCAAGCATAATTGGGCAGGGTGGGGGTATAAGGCTTGAGATATGTAGGCAAGGTTTGGAATAGTCACTAAGGGAATGAAAAAGATTGTTGATTAGTATTAAGTAAAAGGATTGCCAAACAGAACCAAGGGGCCAGCTGAGGTTGAAAATTTAATTTGTAATGGAGACAATAAGCTCAGTTATGTGATTTTCTCTAACAACATTTGGCAACCAGGGAGTAAAAGCAGAGAAAATGGATGTTCAGATTGGAGACTGGTGAGACAGGTGAGGCAGATGGTCAAAGGGTGATGAATGGGAATGTGCTACCAAGAGTGTGTCTGAAATGATGGATCATGTGGTCCAGTGTGGGTAAGGAGGGAAAGTCTGTCAAGAGGGACTGATGGGTTAGAGAACAAAGAGGGGTTGAGCGACCAGAGGTTTCAAGGAGGTCAAACAGTAGCTTTATTGGGAATAAGGAACTGAGGCAGGGAGAAGAGTCAGAGATGATAGTTCAATGGAAAATTTCAGTGTTCCAGTTTCTTAGATGTAACATTCATCATCATCAACAAACCTTTATTGAGTGGAAAATGAGCACACAGTCCCACATCTCTAGGTCAGGGATTATATTCTTACAGCTCATTTTCTTGAAGGAAAACAGAAGCTGTGGACTTCATTAGCAGGACAGCTTTCTAAAGAAAATTTAAAATTAGTGGAACAGTTACTCCAAACTTTCTTCTTGTGATAGAAGATTCGAGAACTTTGTACATTTGCAGTCCAACTTTCTGTCCTCTGACCCAACATCACGATTCCAAACTACTCATTGTTCCTTTGGTTTGCTTTTTCATGATGCATTTGATTATCATAGAATTTCCATGAGTTGTTGGACACAGTGTGTTTTTCCTCCCACGAAAACACAATAACCTTTTTTCTCTGAATATTTCTAAACTATAAACAGCTTTCTCAGAATGACTTCGGCTTCTAATGTATATTTCTTGGTCCTTATAGTTTGGAATATGCTATATCTTAGCCAATGTTCTTAAGTAAATTGTATCATTCTATAAATGAGTATATTTTTAAATTTCAAAAATAATTAACATAATTGAACAAATTAACAATACAATTTGTTACAAAATTCTCCTAAGCAAAAACCAACAAAGTTGGGAATTACTTATCCTAATAAATAATATTGTGTCTAGAAAATAATTAGGGTGATCAAAACACTACTTCTTTAGCTTATATTTCCCTAACCAAATACAGAGTTTTAGAACTCACTCTCACAAGGGTATGAAGTTCATTGAATCAAATTCTATTATAAATCTATATCTCAAAGTATTGAAAAGTATTGGCTGCATTTGTAGAATAAGCTCATTTACCCAGCAGGCACTAATGTTAGAGACAGTTAAATTCAATCTTCATATCCAAGCTAATGATAACACTGGAAAAAGAAAGGTAATTGCCCAGTTGAATGGATCCAAAACTGCTTCTTTAATCTTCTGTATATTTCTGTTTGGCAAAATTTAGGAAGAATTTAGAGTAATTAAAGAAAACCCAAAAGAGTACAGAAAGGTTCAGAAACATGGAGAAAAAGAAGTACAACACAAATAAAAACACTTATGTACTCTAGAAAAGAGAAAACCAAAGTGAGCCACATTCACAATCTATAAATAATACCTCTTGGGTAACAACATAATGAATGAAGGGAATTATTCATACTCTCAGAAGACTTGAGGACAAAGAGCAGCGACTGAAGCTAAAGAAAGCAAAATATAGGTTAGATATTAAGAACACCGCATTAAAGGTGGCCTAGTCTTGTTAGGCCAACGTGAATTAAATTCTTTTTGTACTATAATTTATTAATTATCTGATATTTTAAACAGTCTCCCAGAAAATATATGTTCTTTTTTAATTGATAAGTTTCTTCAACAACCACTTTAACCTGAAAATTACCCTGTAGGATAATTTCTACTTGCAAATGAAAATATAAACACACTTCATCCACATAAATGGATAAATTAGAAAGGTACTTTTGAGGGGCTGGGGTTGTGGCTCAGTGGTAGAGTGCTCGCCTTGCATGCACGAGGCCCTGGGTTCGATCCTCAGCACCACATAAAAATAAGTAAGTGAAATTGAAATAAAGATATTGTGTCCAACTATAACTAAAAAATAAATATTAAAAAAAGAAATGTACTTTTGAGAGATATAAGCACAAGTTGTATACATGTCCAGAGCATGTAACAGATTTCACAGAGTTACTACTATGTGAAAGCTAAAAGCAGACTCTTTGGAAAATGTTTAAAGAAAATCATTAGACTCTGCCATCTACCTTATGAACTAGATAAGGTATAAACAAAATTTAAGTGTTTTTTTTTTTTTTTTTTTAGGATAGGGATATTTTCTGTAAAAAATTCTGAAGAAGATTTAGCAAATGGAGAGAAATTGGAGCACTGACATTAGGGGATCAGATCTGCAGTTATAGAAACCCAGGATTGAGTCCCTATTCCAGCACTGACTATGTGTTATGGGACATAACCTTCCTGAATCCCCAAACCTCCTCGGTAACATGAAGACACACAAGCTAGAGAGCTGGTCTCACTATTATATTCTATAAGATAATGTGTGCAAAGTGCTTTACATAATAGCTGATAGTGTTGGATGGACTGTCGTCATTGGAATGAGCTTGCTGGGAAACGGTGGTGGAGGGAAAGGAATAATAACCAGTGAACACACATGGTAATGTGATCAGCTACCAGAACAAACCTCTGTTTTCCCTGACTCTTTCCATTTCCTCTTCCCTTAGCCATTCATTAGCATTCTGGAGGCAAATCTAATTGTTAAGTGGGAACCATCTGTTTGGCAGAAAATCTCTCTCAGTAGCAAAATCCATCAGAATCTCCACCAAATCTTTCTACTAAGTAAAGCAAAATAACTGTAAGATTTCACTTGGAAGAATGTGCTTTTGTTAATAATATTTAAGTTTCATAATATATGGTTAAATGTTCTGTATTATGACCAACATGAAGGGTACTGATCAGTGAGTTAGCCATAGATGGAAACAAAATGAAACAATATTTTTAAGATAAGTGGCAAAATAACACAGGTCTATTTAGAGTACATGGAATAATTTATTCAAAGAAAGTAGAGATAACTAGGTCATTTGCTTATCCATAAAAATAGAAAGATATTACAGCAAGCACCCCTTAGAGAACATGTAAGGGAAATGGGTGTCTTAGACTAGGATTAAGCATTTTCCTGATCTGTGGTATTCCTCAATGTGGTCTTTGATCTGAATTAACTTTCTGAAATCATCATCTGTTCCTTATTACTTACCAAAAATATGTACCAAGATCAGATGCACAAAAGCAAATTGCTTTGAAATTTCTTTCTTTTTATTTTTTTAATTTTTTTTTTAATTTTTTATTGTTGGCTGTTCAAAACATTACATAGTTCTTGATATATCATATTTCACACTTTGATTCAAGTGGGTTATGAGCTCCCATTTTTACCCCATATACAGATTGCAGAATCACATCAGTTACACATCCATTGATTTACATATTGCCATACTAGTGTCTGTTGTGTTCTGCTGCCTTTCCTATCCTCTACTATCCCCCCTCCCCTCCCCTCTTCTCTCTCTGCCCCCTCTACTGACATTCATTTGTCCCCCTTGTATTATTTTTCCCTTTCCCCTCACTTCCTCTTGTATGTACTTTTGTATAACTCTGAGGGTCTCCTTCCATTTCCATGCAATTTCCCTTCTCTCTCCCTTTCCCTCCCACCTCTCANATTTTATTTTTTTTGAAGATATTTTGAATGGAGTGGTTGTCCTCATTTCCATTTCAGAGGATTTGTCGCTGATATACAGGAATGCCTTACAATAATCATGGGAGACTTCAACACACCTCTCACGCTTTGAAATTTCTTGAAATTCATTATTCCCAACAAAAAAGTTGAAGTGTAGATCTAAAATTATTTTGTATATATACATCAAAATATACATTTGTTTTGTTTTTTGGTACCAGGGATTGAACCCAGGGGTGTTTAACCACTGAGCCATATCCCGAGCCTTTTTTTTTTAGAGACAGGATCTTACTGAATTGCTCAGCACATCGCTAAGTTGCTGAGACTGGCTTTGAACTTGCAGTCCCCTGCCTCAACCTCCCAAGGTGGTAGGATTATAGGCATGCCCCACCAGCTACATTTATTCTTTATTAAATGATTATTTGAAAAGTTGCATTTCTCTGGGTTTAATTCTAAAATTTTTTTCTAGAAATATATATATAAAAATAGAAAATAGTCTAGTTAAAGAAAGTATTCAAAAAAATCCACAGTTGTATCTTTGTGGATGTGGCATAAGACACATATGACTAAACTAGATGTAAAAAAATAGGTAAAATTAATTTAATAAAAAATTAGAAGTTTATATTTTGTTTTATCCTCTTTTTTCCCCACCTCCCTGTTTTGCTCAGGCTGTTTCAAACTCCTGGGCTCAAGTGATCCTCCTTCCTCAGCTTCCTGACTAGCTGGAACTACAGGTGTTTATAAGCACATCCAACGTAGTAGTATTTAATAAGAGACTCTAGATATGATTATCAGAAAAACAATAAAATAAGAAATTTATTAAAAATGGACTTAATAGTTTGGATCTTCGATGTCCCTGAAAAAACTATGTGTTATGCAATGCAGGAGTACTCAGAGGTGAAATGATTATATTATGAGAGCTGTAACCCTATCAATGGATTAATCCATTTGAAGGAGTAATAATTTTAATGGACTAACTGTGGGTAACTGTAGGTAAGTGGCCAAAGGAAGCAGGTCACTGTGGGTGTGCCCTTGGACTCAACTCTTCCCCTCTCTCTGCTTCCTGATGGCCATAAGCTGAGCAGTTTACCTCCACTACACTTCTGTCATGATGTTCTGCCTCACCTGAGGCCTGAAGCAATAGAGTTGGCCTACCATAGATTAAATCTCTGAAACTGTGAACCAAACTTTTCCTCCTCTACATTGTTCTTGTCAGGTATTTTAGTCACAGTGACAAAAAGCTGACTAATACAATGTGCATATGGCATGACATATGATACTCCAACTAGAAGTCTAAATAGCTAAGAAGTACTTAAGCAGATCCTCTAAATTAAAGCAACAAAGAAATGCCACTCATTCTTCTTACTGCATTGTCTAATAATTGAATAATGGATTATCACAGATATAGAAACTCTAATATATGAGACTGTGGTCTAAAGTAGGTATTGTAGTGCTATCTGGGAGATTTCTATTGTATTAAATGCATGACATCTACACTAAGATTATGGAATCTTTATGCTATGCAATTTCACTTCTTGGAAATTACCCCATAGGTTTCCTCAGATAATATTATGAGGGTAGATTCATGAAGACTTCATCACGACTTTGTGAAGTTAGCAACTGTGTGCACTATTGTATTTTTTTGCAGAGGGTTTACTATGTAAGAAAGATAAGTGAATGACTGAATAGACAGCCAGCAAAATGAGTGTCATAAAACCATAGTGCTGAGTGAAAAGGGGAGAGAAAGAAATAGATCAAAATATATAGCACAATAACATTGACTGAAATTGAAATGTACGCATAAAAAATAATTCTGTAAAGCTTATACCTGTATAGTATTACAGTCAATTTATTTATAAAAAAGTTATTGTTTTGTGGTGAATGTGAGAAAGAAAAGGATGATAAAGAGGAGGTGGGGAGGGATAAATAAACAAATAAGAAAGAACCTTGAATGGTCAACTGATAGTCATATATAGGAAATAAGGGAAATTATTAAAGCAAGTTTGAGAACTTGAAGCTAAAAAAATAAAAATATATTTAAAAGAAGGGCAAGATAATGAAAAATAAGAAAAATCATAAATAATTTTCACTAAAATTTGTACTGTCATCCAATAGTCAGTTATTTAATGTAGAGTTCTGTTACGATTACATTTACATACAGCACACTGCCAAAATTGTCAATAAAATAAGACAACAGAAATTGTAGGCAATGAAAAATGCTAAAACAAATTTGAGACTTTAAAAGGTATACTGAACACTGTTTGGATATCTTCCCAACTCCCAATGACACCTTTTCTCTGACAACTGCCACCTCCTTCTGCCCCTCCTTTTCCACTCTATTTGTCTCATTAACTGGAGTGAGATTCTGGCAGCTAAACCATGCCCAGATGGGTCAATGGGCTTCAATCTCCCACAACTTGAGAACTGAGATCCAGAGACAAGGACAATGTCTACTTGCTCAGGAACTGAGGAGAGATGACCAGAGAAACTTTTGTGTTGTAAAAAATTAGTATTTTGACCATGGTAATTAATTTTCAGGCATGGTGATATCTATTTGGATAAGTAACTCCATGTTGTAGTTACTTTGCTTAGAACTTCCTAGGAAAATCTATCTTTAAAGTTATTTAACTATGAAAAGTTGGGAAGTTAGTAAAGGGAAGGGAAATACAAGTGGATTCTGCCTTGATATCTTGTTCCAGGTTGGTGCTATGACCACTTTCTCCCAAATCTCGCATAATTTTTTAAATAAATCGCTGGTCAATTTTTTCTTAAGCCAATTAGACATGATGTCTGTAATTCTCAACATAATAATATTTGAGTAAGTATGATATAGACTTCCATCAACATTTTATTTTCTCATGTCTTCAACACTATAATATATAATGCTCAAATTTAAATATCCTGCTATAGAATCTTGCTTGGGTTTTGGGGTTTATATTTTTAACTATTTCTATAGCAGGACAGGTTTTGGGGGCTCATGATCATTTTATTAAAGTGACAGGAAATAAATCAAAGTGTCTGCTTCAGAACATAAAAAGTCAACAAGACTTACTAGCTCATACACAAGTTTGAAAGTCTAAGAGGAGACTTGGGTTTAAGAATATTTAAATCTGAGTGCTGAAGTACATTCATCAGCAAGGTGACATTCTTTTCTGTGGGGTTTGACTTCCTAGGTATTTGGTTTCTTTTTAAAGGAGAAGGTGGTAACAGAGATAGTCAGAGTTAACTGCATTACTGTATTGTGATTGAATGCAAACATCAGCCGTAGCCTTTTTCAATAATTATTCCAGTAATTCCTATATATGTGTGTGTGTGTGTGTGTGTGTGTGTGTAATGGAGTTTCACTCAGTCAGAAAGAAAAAGTGAAATAATGGCATTTTTAGGTAAATGGATTGAATGAAGAACATAATGCTAAGTGAAACAAACCAGATGTAGAAGGGCAAGGGTCAAATGTTTTCTGTTCTATGCAAAAGCTAGAACAAAGTAAGGGGAAAAAGGAGGGATCCATGAAAACAGAATGGATACCTGTGTAGTAGAGGAAGGTTATAGCAGAGGAGAGAGGAGGGACTGGAAATGGGAGGGAATGTGGGATGAATTTGACAAATTTATGCCATGTACATATATACATATACCACAGCAAATTCTACCTTTAGATGCATGTGTATAAGGTACCAATTAAAAATATGAATAAACAGAAGGAATACCAGTAGAATAGTAGAATAGGTGGGACTAGGAGGAAGAAGGAAAGAGGAAGCACTAGCCACTGAAATGGAGCAAATTAAATTCCATGCATGCATGATTGTGTCAAATGAACTCTGCTATTGTGTACAACTGCAATGTGCTAACAAAAGCATTCAATTTTTTAAAAAAACTCAGAATCAAGCAAACAAGATTACTGTCTGTTTTCTTAATTCATAGCTTAGCTTTACTTTCTATTTTTTCTTCTCCTAATGTGGTAAGAACACATAACATATGAGGTTTACCTTCAAAAAAGTTTAAGTGCATAATGCAGTATTGTTAAATATTAGTCCTATTTTGAACAGAAAATCTCCAGGACTTACTAATCTTCTGCAGCTGAAACACTATACCCATTGTACAACAAATGAGATATCCCTTGTAGACATTTGTTTTTGTATTTTTAACATGGAAATGAAAAAAAAAACAATTCTCTTCAATGGATAAGACAACCCCAAAGATTGCAAAGATTAATATAATGTAGGACTTAACCATATTTGCTGTCCTAACATTGTCTGTAGGTACCTACCTTTTCAAATGCTCTTTGGTTTTTACAATTTACTCTTTCTATTATTAATTAATAAAGCTTTTGATACATGTTCCTGTTATATTTGTATGGGACTCAGGATGATTTTACTTAAAAAAAAAAAAAACTACAGTTAAAGTGACTTACTTTCCTTACTTATTTTACAAGCTTTCAATTCTGATAAATAATTTAAAATGTATTCAGTAGTTTTTTTGTCTATTGGATTTATTTTTATTCAATTGATTACCTATATTCTTTCTTAATAATTTTAAGACCAAAAAGAAAATAATATTACATTCTGGCTTTCTTCTTCTCTCCTTTAAACTTGTGTTGGTTAACCCATGTACTTAAAAACTTAAGAAAACAAAACAACAACAAAAAACTTCCTCATGCAGGTAAAAAAAAAAATAGTCTTATTGGCTTCAAGTTTTTCAACAACAAAGCACTTAAAGTGGCAAAATTTCCTCTGAAATATCAGAAGGATGTACAGAGGCCATGCTCACATATTTATGTACCATTTTTGGAAATATTCACTCCATGTGTGTGAAAAAACTGAATGAAAAAGCAAATATAATATGCCATCTGCACGTCTAGATAAGGGAAAATTTTATTTCCAGAAGAAATAACTTATCCTTGAGTATGTATAAACAAAGGTTATTTTTGGAGGTTTAGAACTGCAATTTAAATGTAGTTTACTTTCATCTTGAACCACCACATTATGGACTCATCTCCCCCACTTGAGGGACTCTTTCCTAACCATAAGCCAATTCCTTTAATGTAATATTTCCAATATTGCCATTTATTGGTAAATACCAACCAAATACAGTGTTGGCATTCAAAAATCCTTATTGGCATCTTTTTGTTTTGATTTATTTTATCTCAGTACTTAATTCTTTATTTTTACAATAGTTGTTTACTCTGTCCTCTCTAGACCTTTGTTTCATATTAGATGCATTTCTGCGTGTATTTGTTGTAGTTTGCACCTGGTAGTATATTGTGAGAAAATTCTACAAATTAATCTTATGTCATACAGCACATAGTAGTGACTGATGCATGTAGAGATATAAATGTTAAAGCAGAAAATTATCAGATAAGTTTTGAAGAAATGAATCAACTGCTCAATTGAATATATTTATTATTATGCTTAGGTCAGTTTGCTGTGGGATGCTTAAAATATCTTTGTTGGATTGAATCCAATAGAAACAATATGATATTTAAAAGAAAATATTTTTCAAGTCATTTCCTTAAAATTGGTATATATAATATGTTTAATTTGTAACTATTATGTGATGGGGATACTTTAGAGGGGTTTTTTTTTGATGGCTGACTCTTAGTAGCATTACAAAGTTACAGAAGGACTAAACTTGCAACCATACAACCATCTACCCTAGATGTTTTTTATGGTTTACTTTAATATCTTCTTGATAAATTCAAGGAGAAATTTACTCAATTGAAATGAACTGCTCTTTCTCACTAAACAAACATAGAAATAAAAAGTGACTCTTGGAATTAATTTATAAGTTGATTCATGGCTTTTATTTGATTTTATAATTTTTTTCACATTTTCTTGCTATTCTTTGCCTTTTTCCCCTTTTATTCTTTTGAATGACATTGTTCTAATGCTCTTTGAATAAACTTATGTGTATACACAGATTAATTATGATATTTAAAGATATATCTTAAATTAAAAAAAGTTTACTTATAACTGAGATTTTGTATGACATTTTGTATGTACATTAGAGGTCTTTCTTGCCTTTCTCTTATCAATTGTGACTTGGAACAGTTCACACTGATAAGATGTTAGTGGGCTAACTTCATGTGAACTGTGTGCATTACCCCTGGAAAGACAAAAACATCCTCTTCATTATTGCTGGTTACAGAGATAGATGTAACTCCTAATATATTAGCACTTTGATATATACTGTGACTCACAACAATTTAGTCTAAAGATTTCCTCTCACAAATGCACAAGAAATGTTCTTTTATTAAGCAGACTTTGATAGAGTTAATATTAATATAAAGACTAGAAAGTCACCGAAACAGTTAAATTTTAATTTCTGCTTTAAATAGTAATTTTGGCATTGCTCATCCCATAGTTTTCACTTTATCCTTTGCTTGGGGAAGACTTTTGCTGTCTTTAAAATTCCACTTGAACAGTTCCCTATATGACATTTATCCAAAAGATAAGCTTCACTATAGACGACATGCAGAAATACACTGCTCTAATAATTACTAGGAGCTTCCATACAACCTGTCCCATAAGGACACTTGATTCCTGGGTGTTTTTGTTTTGTTTTTATAACACTAAATAAATGAACAAGGAATAAATGAATGTTACTGCAATCATTTTAACTATGTTCTAAAAGTCCTTCTGTCTCACAAATTTGCCTGCAACATCTTCTGAATACACATCCAAAGAAAATTTTGGTACAAGATAAATAATCAAGAGATATGGGATTGAGTAGACCCATGTATTTTTCTATCTTTCCTACAGATGTTTCAGCTATTAAATATAAAATGAATTATGTTTTGTTTTGGATATTCATGTTATTAGCTTATTTACAGAAAATATATGTTCTTAAAATCTTAAAAATAATTTAAGTATTGTGTACAAATTCACTGGGTCCCCAATGCAAGAAATACCAGATATTTTCAAAATATTTGGCAAGGTAAACATTTGATTTGGACCTTAATTGATTCACTATGGGAATATAATGTAAAGATTCTGAGAGCTATGGAAAATTCTAAAGGATTTTATTTTATTAATCTACTTTATGAAGTTTTAAGTAATTGTATCTAATATGCTCTATTGATTTCAGGAAATGTCCTTTATGAATGTGAAATTTTTGTTTCTTTAATTTATATTTTGTTATATTTCTGAGAATAATCTAACAACAGATTTTTTATAAATCATTCACATTTTTTATGTCAAAGTAAAATTTGATTTTGTATTTATTTCATTATTTTAAATTCCCTTCATGATATACACTCTGGCAAGCAATCATTTATTTGTATACTATCCAAATGGCATAAAAATAACATTGGCTGTGTAATATTTAGTCTTTACTGATTTTCAAAATGTAAAAGCTATTTTGTTGATGATTTATATTTCATATATGAGTATATATAATAGTGATTGTATATATTACATATATTTGTGCATTTCATTATAAAATATAATTGGGTAAATACTGGAATCTATTATGAAGCAAATCAAAGAATATTTCTCATTGAATAGTGTATAAAATTAACGACTTCACATAAATACATAGGAATTGCCACAATTCTAGTTCAATTCTAAAGTTTGTTACTTTATAACATGCTTTTTGCTTAATTAGGTTGAGTGGTCACATTTATTGCAGGCAGACTTAATGTCAAATAATATGTCATTGAACATTAAATTTATGAAATAATTTATATATGAACTTTAGATGACATCAAATAAGTCACACAATAAAATATTACATATTATATTACTTGTAATTGCTTAAAAACTGACTGAGAAGAATGAAAATTGCTTATTGATGTCAATTGCTGTGTTGTCAAGAAACAGAATAATATAGAATTTATAGAGGAATTTTACTATTATCAATGTAGAAAAATTTATGTTGGAAATGGAGGTCAGGCTTTAGCACCTTTTTAAAAAATATTTTTTTAGTTGTCAATGGACCTTTATTTAATTAATCTATTTATATGTGGTGCTGAGAATTAAACCCAGTGCCTCACATACACTAGGTGAGCCACAACCCCCAACCCCTAAAGCCAGACTTTAAATCTATGATGTTGCTTCTACACAATACATTTTGGCATGAAATGCATTGATGCATGAGGTCAGTGGCATTAGTTACTTGACAGCTGCCTTTCCACATTCTTCATATTAGAAAAACCGCTGATCGTATTTCAGTTTTTCACCTGTGTACACATGTACAAGTATTGTCATCCAAGAAGCATCTTTGAAAAGATAGATCACTGATATCACCCAATGAAAGATTTCATGGCAATATTTCTTTTAAACTCTTAGTTTTTGGACTTTATTTTGACATAACTGTCTTATTAAGTTGGAATCAAAAGTTTTATTTTGTAATAGACTGGTGGTTTTAGTCTGACATACTAATGAAATTCATATCTTTCAACCACTAAAGAGAAGGAGAAAACATTTTGGAATTAAATGGTATTGACAGTATAATTATTACAGAAGTGTAAATGGTTTACATATAACAACTGTTTAATTTCCATCAGTGTTAGTACTTCTACATATATCTATAGTGTCCTTAAAACTCAGCATTTTAGTGAAGAGAGAAATAAATTGAATTAGTAATAATTATCATTCAAATTCTTGATTCCTGTATTTCAATGATGAGACTTTGATTCATTGAGAAACTTTCAATATACTTGTGAATTTAAAACACACCATATGACTAATTCATAAAACTGTATATGAAGAAATGTGTAAAATAAAGTGGATGTTAATGATTAATCAACAGAACACAGACAGTCCTTCAGAAATGTGAGTTAGGATTCTGGCCCAAAGATTTGTAATTGAAGAAGACATTGAATTGTGTCTAGAAATATGGACAGTTTGTTTGGGAAGAGAATAAAGTAATCCATCGCAGAAGAGTAGACACTTATTACAAAAAACAATTTGTAAAATAATCAAAAAAAAAGGTAATGAAGATCATGTGTATGCTGTTTTGGCTAGAGCTGAGGGTTCATAATATCAAGTTTTCTAGGACTAGAAAGGTAGTTTACCATAAGACTATGTGGAACAGGAAACCCCTGCTTAAGTGTAAAGGTATGAAGCAGGTGCATAGTGAATAAGGATGTTGAGTAGTCCAGAAATGAAATTCCAACCTTCACTTATATCAATGGGTATAGAAAGCTGATTAGAACTGCACAGAATTAATGATCTGTAACTCAATGAATATATGAGTACAAGGGAGAACAAGAAGTCAAAGAAAATTATCAGTTTTAAAACTGGCAGCTGAGATATGAGAAATAGCAATAACTTCTACATCATTCATAAGGAATAAAGCTAACAGCAACAACAAAAAAGAACTAAATGACAATTATTACCTTCTAGAAAAGCTATTGTCATAACACATTATTATTAAATGTAATATATTTATGTTATTCTTTAAGATAATCACCGATTATAATGTTATTTCTTCTCCTACACAACATTCTAACAATATAAGTATTGTTAATAGGAGTAATGTAACTATTGATTGTTGAGTATTTATGATGTGCCAATTACTTGAGAAGTATTTTTTTGTATTATACCATTTAATTCTTACAAATATCTTGGCCTATTTTTATCTCCATTTCACAGGAGTGGACTAAACTATAAATTTCATAACTGAGTCAGAAATAAAGATAAAATTGAATTTCATCGAGATAATCTATATATTTGTTTTGTTCATCTACCCCCTAATTTAGCCTTTGGCATTTAGTAAGTGTTCAATGAATACATGTTGAGAAAGAATAAAGAAATTATAGTAATAATAGCGATAATAACGGAGTTTATTATACAACAATTTGCAGGTCTGTCCTACCTGATTTACAGCTATAATCTCATTTTTCATTATGGAAAAAATAACATTTTTGGTCAATAGAGGAAAATGTTTGCATTTCTTTAATGTTTTTATAGTAAATTTACAAAGAAGAATAAAGTTTCAGGCACTTGTGCACTTGTGCTTGCACACATACATGCACAGTCACACACAGGGAAGCATCATGAGCTAGAACCCTTTTCAAGATGAGGCAAGAGCTCTCTTTTGGTTTTCATTTTGCTGCAAATAATGGGAAAATCCAAGGTATCAAAACAAAGACAAAACCAAAAACACAGGTTGATGAGCATGTTTCCATGAAAGCTAAATAAATACAAAATGCAGTATATTGTAATTCAAGGATATGAAGGAGACAGATGTTCCAAACATTTGGGTTTTGAGACAGTGCTCGGTTTTGTAAGAGTTTTTAGTGTAAGATGTCTAATTTTTAAATATATTCAATAAACATGAAAGAAAAAAAAATCAACAAACTCCATTGTGAGTGCTCTCCATCCAGACTACCATGGTGCTCTTCCTTCTTTTCTTCATATACAATATTTGGGGATAGACATTGAAGAGGGGGGCTTCATGAGATTACCTGACCAGAGAATGAGCAATCCAACTTATTTATATAATTTCTTCATTTTTAAAAGCATAGTGTATACATTATGTTGACCACACATAAGGATTTCAGCACTAGAATTCTATTTATAAATATTTGAAATATTTGTAACAAGTTCTGCTATGAATTACTTTCATCTCAGTAATTTGAGATCCCAGCTGACAGAAATTCTTGGAGTATCAACATGGCTATTTTCATACAAATTTTTCTTGAATGGTGTTTTAGTCAGCTTTTTTTGCTGCTGTGACTAAAGGAACTGACCAACACAACTGTAGGGGAGGAAAAATTTATTTGAGGGCTCACGGTTTGGTTTCAGAAATCTTAGTCCAGCGAAGGCCGGCTCCATTCCTCCAGGCTTGAGGTGAGACTGAATATCAAGGCAGGAGAGTGTGGTGGAGGAAAACAGCTCATATCATGGTGATCAAGAAGCAGAGAGAGAGAGAGAGACTCCAACACTAGATACAAAAATATGCCCGATAACCACACCGCCAAATAGCTACTTCCTCCAGCCAACCCACCTGCCTTTAGTTAACTCTCAGTTAATCTCATCGGTGACTAATTTATTGGGTTAAGACTCTCACAATCCAATCATTTCTCTTCTGAACCTTCTTGCATTGTCTCAACAGGTGAGCTTTTGGTGGACACCTCATATCCAAACCATAACAGATGTCTTGTGGCTATGAAGATCATTACTTGGGAAATTTTGCCAGCCAAAGCAGTCTGACACACAAGGTGTAAAGCTATGAAGCAGGTGCATTTGACTTCAGTCAAAAAGCATGAAAGCAAACTTCATGTCGCCTGAAGTGAGGTATAGATTCATTGCAATTTCCATCAAAGTACCAATGACACTGTTGAAGAAACCAAAAAGAAAAAAACCAAAACCAAAACAAAAATAGCCCTCAAATTTATATGCAAACACCAAAGACCTCAAATAGCCCAGAGCAATCTTGATCAAAAAGAGAAAAGCTGGCAGCATCAAAATCCCTGATGTACTTACAAGACCTATTGCAGGGCCATAGTCACCAAATAACATGAAATTGTCATAAAACAGACTTACAGAACTATGGATCAGATAAGATATACCAGAAATTAACCACACACCTACAACCAACTAATTCTCAACAAAGGTGTCAAAAACAACATTAGATAAAGGACAGACACTGCAATAAAATGGTGCTGGGAAAATTGGATATGAATGTATAGAAGAATGAAATTTGATCCCTATCTCTCACCCTGTACAAACAAACAAACAAACAAAAAAACACCTAAAATAAATTGACAATCTAAGTCTAAGATCCATTGTCAAATAAAATACAAAGTCTAAGATCCAAAACAGGGGAAGGACTTCAAGACATTAAAAAGGGATTTCTGAATAGGACCCCAAAAGAACAGGAAATAAAAGCAAAATTTGACAACTGAGACTGCGTCAAACTTAAAGCATTCATCACAGCAAAGGAAATATTCAATAGAGTGAAAAGGCTACCTAAAATTGGTGGAAAATTTTTGTTGACTATTCATTTGACATGAGAGAAAATATCCAGAATATACAAGGAATCCAAAACAACTTAGCAAAAAAAGAAATATTGTAATTTAAAAAATGGGCAAAATATCTGAATAGACTCTTCTTAAAAGATATACAAATGTCAACAAATATAAGAAAATAATGCTCAATATTATTAATCTTCAGGGAAATATAAATCAAAATGAGATATCATCTTACACTAGTTAGAATGGCTTTTATCAAAAGCAAAAATAAGCAGACTATCAAAAAATGAATACTGAGCAAGGGTGTGGAGGTAAGGAAGCTCTTACATACTGTTAGTGGGAATATAATTTATTATAGCCACTATTGTGGAAATGTCAAAAAAATTAAATTAGATCCAATATATGATCCAGTTATCCCACTTTGGAGAATATATCCAAAGGAAGTAAAATCAGTATACCATTGAGATACCTGCAAATTCATGTTTATTGCAGCAAATATTCACAATAGCTAATGTATGTATGGCCCTCCTGTAATAGTGACATAATCTTTTCATATCCAGAATGGTTCACTCATAATTTTATATATAATTTGAAAATTAATATGTTAATATCTCATAACAATAAAAAAGAAAATGTGGTTAAAAATTAGAACCAATATTGTGACACCTCATCTTATCTTTATATGTTATTAGGTACAACATTGTAAATTTTATAGCTTTCTTGAGAATCTGATTTATATAGCAAAGATGCTTGAGATTTATTGTGATTTCAGGAATTTGCTTCTAACTAGGAATAAATATGAAACTATCCTTCATAATTTGTGGAACTCTCCATGTTTTTACTTTTCCTTTCTGTTCACATAAAATAATTTCTAAAGTATTTCTGTGCATTGCAGCAAGAACTGTGCTTTTCCTGCTTACTAGAGCACATTGGGCTTCCTGGATTGCCGTGGAGAATGAGAAGACCAACAAACAGGAAATGTTCCCATATAGTCAGGCTTTGGTTTTTAATCAATTTGGGAATAAGAACACAAACTCTTTTGTTTGCTGTTCCATGTCTTTAAATAGTCTAGTGGGAGGAAATCATCAAAGTGTATTCTGTAAATGTGGAATTAACAAGGCAAAACTAAAGACACTTAGGTTTGCATCATAAATTGTGACTATTGACTAAATTGTCTAGAGAAAGGTCTAATCTGCTTTTCTGGTTATCTAATAACTTAACCTTTTTTTCATTTCCCAATTGGAAAATATTGGCTTAGCTTTGTCAACATATCTAATGCCGATCAAATAAAAATGTTAGCTTACCTTAGTTAAAAAATGAATATTTTGGCAGAAACTGTTCCCATGTATATAAAAATTTAGATTCCCATGTGAATGACATTTCAATTTAAAAGAAATCTGAGTATTTATGTCAAATTTGTCTACACAGGCCTATTTTTCTATGTAAAAATAAAGTGATTATGGAAAATTATACTACTTTGGAGACATAAGAATTTGGGTTTTGGAAAAAATACTTATAAAGTAGATTTTCTTCATAAGATGTCACTTTTTAAAAAGATTCAAAGTCTTAATCTTTCCTTATTTTTATTGAAATAAGAGTGGTTAATAGCACTTCTCTGAGATTTGTACAATTTGTGCATTTATGTAATTTTACTACATTTTTGCATGCAATTAACTTTTATGTTCTGAAATGATTTAACAATGATGGTTGTAAATATCAGAAGTTAACTATCAACTGGTACTTAGAGTCATAATCTAATTGATATTCAGCATGGTTGCCTATTATATGGCAAAAGATTCCTTTTATATTTTCCATTTCAACTAGAATTTGATAAATAGAAAAACATTCATATCCTTATCTTACCATAAAGTTAAGAGGAAAACCTAATCTATTTACATATACTTATGTCCTCATTCCTATATCATGAATGCAATTGTTTCACCATATTAAAGATAAAATAAATAAATAAAGGGTTAGGTTAAAAAACTCTTGAAATAATATATGACTTTGTTAAAGTATGCCTAATCTTATGAGGTAGTTGTGTATGGTGGAGTGGCACTGATCTTGCATATTTCAAATGTTATTTTATCAGTTGGCCTTGAGATTACTAGGGTGAGTTAAAGAGCCTAACAAACTCCATAGGAAAATTTATTAACCTTAATTTAAGGAAATAGCTTTTTTTTTCTTGTGTCTCCAAATAAAATCAGGTTGCTTGAAATCCAAGCAAAAATTTGACTTCTTTAATCAATCCAAAAACAGAGTAGAAAGAATCAACTTATTTCTCCTTGTGTCCATTATACCCAGTTGGTTCTAATTAGGGTATTGCTGGACAAACCAATTCATATTTGTTCTATAACTTTTGTATATTTTATATCCCATGTTTCAGCGTCCTCTATTTGATTTATCAGCTTTCTGAAGTTTAAATTCAGGTGACTAGTTTCCATTACATCAAATATAGCATTTAATAATCATTAAAAGATTTAAAGTAAGTTATATCCAAATGTATAATTTCCTAGAAAAAGTTTATCCCATATGTCTGTATTTTAACTTTTGTAAAAGTAGCAATTCCTAACTTTATACATGGTTTGTGTGATACCTCTCTCTCATTGTTAAACTGGTAGCTGTTTTATCATTCAATTCTATAAAAGAAATTATTATTTTTCCAAACTCTAAACCAAGAATTCTGTTTTATACCCAAGATTTTGGTAACTTTTACCAAATTGGGATACAAAAAAGATTAACTTTTTCCCCAAGCCTAAGTTTAATTGAATTATATTAGTGTCAATCATCTCCCTTATGAAAAAGGATTTTATGATATCTTCAAACTATAATAAATTAGTGATCTTGAGATAACAAAATTCTGCCAATTCTATATAGAACTAGCATCAATTCCTGTTTTCCTCTTCCCCCTCTTCCTCCAAGAAGCACTATCGAGCTGTTGTTCCTTTTCAGATTTTAGACTGTTGAATAGAAAAGAAACCGCTTCAATATTCTTGGGATGGATGGAGAGGTTCACAAAGACTGACCAAAATGCTGATTATGTTGGAATTATTACTTAAAGCAGGCCTAGGAAACCTACCTGAGTACCCCCCAAACTTAATAGACTATTCTTCCATTAAAAATGGGAATTATAGGACTAGGGTGAGGACAAGAGAACTTTGAAAGAACTTGTAACTACAGAAGTTGTAATTTTTTTTTTCAGAGGACCTCAGCTTGCATCCAAGAGAGCTCTACAGGGAAGTGCTTTTGTCTAATGATCAGGGGCTCCAAGATCTCCAAAAGCCCATTTGCTTAGTAATGTTGAAGGCTTCTGAGAAAGAATTCAAAGTTTATCCAATGCTTGTGCCAAATTTTATGGAACTATTGTTATAATTTAAGTGGATTTTTAAAGAATATTTTCCAAATATGTGGTTATTCACTGTAAATTTTTATTATTACTATTAATAAGGTTCTTTAGCACTGTGGAAATAAACCAAATTTTCAAAATTTTGTGTTTCTTTAACGTGATGCATTTTTTCTGTGACTAGCCTTTAATTTTCATAAAGTTACACTGGAGAATCTAGCACATTTTTAGAGGCATATAAAGATTAGTGGAGATTCATTTAAGCCATGTTTTAAATATCTTATAAGTATATGTAGACCTCATTCAATAGTTGACTGAGCTGGGCTTCAGTTTTAACTCTGTTGTGTGCACACTGTGATCAAGGGCAAAGTACAGAAAGTGTTGAGCTGGTGTTTATTTCTTGTGTGAAATGTGGTTAGATAGAAAATACTGCATATGTTTATTTTTATGCTTAGTTTTATTGAGCTATTTTTATGGTTTGTTTCTTCAACATCACCCAAAGGCACATGTACTAAAGGTCTGTTTGCCAATCTGTGGTGCTATTGGGACATAGTAGAACCTTTAGAGGTGGGCCTATTTTAAGGAAATTAGGTCAATGAGGGTGTGTTTTTGAAGAGGATATAGGGACTCTTGTCCTTTTATTGTCTCTTTTTGCTTCCTGACCACAATGAGATGGACAGATCTCCTCTCCCATGTGAACCCACTATGATGTGCTGTGTTGTTACACTAGAGTGATAGGGCCAAGTGATCATGAAATGAAACTTCTGAAAACATGAGCCAAAATAAATATATATTTTTTTCTTTTTAAATTACTCTAGCTCAGTTTGTCACAGGGACAGAAAGCTAACTTACACAGGTGCCATTGGCAAATGAAAACTCTACACATTTAAGGCATTATATGATGTCTTAATATACATTCCTTGAGTGCCACAATCAAGAAAATTAAAATATCACCTGACATTTCATTTTACACGGTAAGAACATTGAAGAAATATACTCTTGACAATGTCAGATATGCAATACACTTTTATTAGGTGTAATCACCAGAGTGTATTCTAGAAATTGGATTTCTAGAACTTATTTATCCTACATAAATTGAAACTTTAAATAGGGAGATGTTGGTCAAAGGGTACAAAATTTCAGTTATGTATATGTTGGTACAAAATTTCAGTTATGTATATGTTTCTAATGTGGATTACTAGAGATCATTTGTACAGTTCCTTCCTTAGTGTGTGGAATTTGAAAAAAGTTCAATACAAGTTTTATTTTTATTATTGCCTTGGCATTTAGTGTTATGGAAAAATCTCAACTTTTTATGACTTGTGTATTTGGGTAGTATTTTAATCCACCTTTGCTCGTATAAAAAATATAACTGGAAATGAGAAAATTTACAAAGAACACATTTTTTTCCCAGTTCTGGAGCTGAGAAGCCCAAAATCACTGTGCCAACAGGCTCAGTTGTTTTGTGAGGGCTGCATCCTTTGTGGGGAGGAAACACTGTGTCCTCTTCATACAGTGGAAATTGGAAGGGAAAAAAGCAGAATGCTCTTAGTTCCACTCATGAGGGAAGAATGCTCAGGCCCAATCACCTCTTAAAAGTCTTATCTCATACTGCCACTTTGGCCATTGGTTTCAACACCCAGATTTTGGAGAGGACACATACCAGATAATTTATCACTTTTTTTGCTAGTAAGCTCACAGAACAATCATTTCATCTGACATTAATCTCAAAATATTTTTCTCTTTTTACCAATTTTTTTCTTTATTTTTTTAATATATTTTATGTGGTGCTGAGGATTGAACTCAGGGCCTCGCACGTGCTAGGTGAGCACCCTATCATTGAGCCACAACCTCAGCCCCTCTTTTTATCAATTTTTATATTATACTATGCTTCCTTTTTAATTGTGTACTTGGATTGCTTTCAAGCAAGAAGATTTATTCAAACATGTTTTTCTTCATTGCTTCTGTTTGGAGGGTCTAGTTTCTTTACCAAAACTTCTTATAGTACTTCACCTGAAATTCCTGTTCCCCAAATGTATTGTTGTTAATCAATTTTTTAGTTTCCCTTATTCTTTTCTTCAGTTATATATTTTATCTGCTTTAAAAAAATGTGATGAGGACCCTTCTTTTCTACCCCATCTGGAATTTTTGATCCTTTTTTTTTTTAAGGTATCTGAGTTTTTCCCAAACAGCTTTTCAGCTTCAGAGTAACAATATGACTTGGGGGTAAGTACTTTTAGGGAAGGAGAAAGAAGTATGTGACCTCAGGATAGTTCCTGTCCTGCTGGGAGGTAAGGGCTTTCCTGTAAAGAGAAGAATGCCTGGTGCTTGGAGAGAGTGTTTTGGTATTTTGTTCTTTCAACTTTTCTATTGTTTTAGGAAGATATAAAAAAAAATGACATCCATATTTAATGGCATAATGCATTTGATCCCTCTACATTCACTCCATTGTATCTCCTATGTGTTTTTTTTTTTCTTAGTAATTTGGTTCTGTTTCATTCAACACTTTCTCAGCTCTTAAATTAGATATTGGAAAAGCAAATGTCAACCAGAAAGAGGGAATAAAATGAGGGGAATTTTCAGCAGAAGAAAAGAAAAAATCCTTCAGACAACCAGAAAGAGGAGTCAAGGAATGATACAGGTACATTATTCCTTGAAAAGGACTCCTTTTGAGTTTCAAACATTGAAAGGAAGCAAGATAATGCACAGAAGTTGCCCTGAGAGGAAAAGAAAAAGGTAGAAGAAGCTTGTGTCTTGGCCCAAGAGAGCAGCAAAGATGGGATGGTTCATTTGGACTTGGAATATACCCATGGCTCCACATAGCTTCCACCTGAGAGGAACACAGTACATGGATGTATCAAGTGCCCATCTGTGCAGAAGTAAAGGTGAATGAGAGAGAGAGAAGACTGAGAACTTTGAGGCTTACTGAGCTGAAAGGTTTACCCTGCACAGAGCACTGCAGTGATGACTGCTCATGTGAGGAGTTTGAGTGGATGTTGTCCACATGCTCTTGGACACCAAGGAATTGCAGAAGCAGATCTTGAGGTGGAAGAAGAGGTGGCTGATGTTAACCCTGTTGCAATGCAATCAAGTTGTTTCAGCTATGGACTCTTCAGGATTAATGGGAATAACTGAAGCTGAGACAAAAGAAAAATAAGTGGCTTTGCACAACTTAATACAAAAAAAAAAATCAAGCAAAAGCATCTCTTTATTTATTCAAAAGAACTGAATGTATTTTGAACCAAGAGTGATAAAATTATCTTTGCTTGGTAGAAATGGAGAGTTATACAAATACTGCTAAAGTATATTACAGGAGAAAGTTGGGTGGTAATCCCTAAATTTTGACCAAGGGGAATTCTAATTCTCCTATTGCATTTTGAGTTTCCATTCATTGTTTGATTTACCTTTTCCATTCCTAGTTCTCCTTCCATTTTATTATTGTATATGGGGATTTTTGGGGGGAGTGTCTTTCCAATAGCCCAATTCTTTTGTTTTTCTGTATCCTGGAGAGGGCACCAAAAATAAAAGCCTTGGGCCAGTTAAGTCACATTTAGAAGCATTATTTCTTTGTAGGCTTGAGATTGTTTCCTTTTTCTACCATGAGAAAAATAATGTCAGATTTTCAATGAATATATTTGAGTAAGTATTTGAGGGACTGGACAGAGTTCATTTGTTGTTTTTCAAGAGACTATCTATTGCCAAAACCATACAGGAAAAAAAGTGACATGAAGTGTAAAAATAAGTCATAGAAGCATATTTAATAGTCTGTTTGGTCTGTTATTCTAAGTCCCTTCAAACCAACAGGGTAAATACATCAGAAACTCCACTCCTGTTTCCAAAGGGTTGATTGACAGGCCCTGTCAGGGAATTTGGACTCATAGAAGAGACTATGCCCTCACATGAAGTCACAATCCTTGCTTGCTGGCTAGTGCCTGTTGTTCTGTAGTGCAGTCATTTATTGGGTGAAGAAGACATGGAAATAGACCAGTCTACAGGTATTTGTTAGCTTCACACATCAAATTACTAGTACAGAGAGAGTATTTTTTTTTTTAATTTTAGAATTGGGATAGTGGAGGCACCCTGAGACACCATCTCTTCATATCATAGTGTACTGTGTTATGGGTCTAGGAAGGTTGCTGAATCTAGCTATAGAAGAAAACTGATGCTGAAAATAAGCAAAATCTTCATTGCATATAACTAAAAATAAGGAAAAACTAAGGCTTGAATGGGTGACAGAGGAAGGTGCTGAATATAAACTATATGTTTTTAATTTAACTATGAGATAGATTAGTAGAAGTATAAAAGATAACAAACTTCTTCAACTCATTTGTGTAAAAATATGAGCAGATTTGTAGAGTTTACTTATAATTGAACAAGTAAATGTACGTGACTTTATAAAAGCCTAAGTACAATTTAATCATGTTGTTTCTTCCCAGTTATTTTAGTAAAGTGAGATTTCCTTTGAATATGTGTTTGCAGTCCCCAAACTTAGAACATTAAATAGGCATTAAAAAAAGCATACAATTATTGCCATCAATTACTTTATTGGTGTCACTTTCTTTCCCAGGTTCCTAACTACTCTAACAATATATTACCACACCATATAAGGACAACAGCTCTCGGTTAAATGAACAAGTGACGAAATTCACCTTAGTATCATCATTTCACCCACCAACCAGTTATATGAAAGTTTTTTTTTTTCATATTACCTTAACTTTCTACCTTGCATTTCCTAACAATTATAGGATTTTTCAATAAATGTAGAATACTCCTCAGTTATGAGATACACTTCAGAATTTTATGTAATTTAAAAATTAATTTTTATTCTAGCTAGGTGTGGTGGCAAATGCCTGTAATCCCAGTGGCTTGGGAGGCTAAGGTAGGAGGATTGAGAGTTCAAAGTCAGCTTTAGTAAAAGCAAGGCACTAAACAACTCAGTGACGCTCTGTCTCTAAAAAAAAAATACAAAATAGGGATGGGGATGTGGTTGAGTGCCTCTGAGTTCAATCCCTAGAACCCACTCCTCAAAATTCATTTTCACTCTAAAACTTTGGAAATTTTCCCAAGCATATTGTATAGAAAAGAAGACAAAGCCTTATTCCCTCATGCAATGTTCCAATGAGACTAGTTGTAATTTTCATTTTAATTTTGATTAGGCATATCACAATTATTACTTTTGTTGAGAATGATCTCTAAAATTTCAATCAGAAAATGGGGCCAAGGATAGCATAATCAAAAGAAATGGAAGTTATCCTAAAAATGTCACTTTAAAAAATGTTTAGCTTAGGATTTTGTTTGGGTGAGTATTATTTTGGAAGCAAATTATTCATTCTTTTCCCCCTAAAATGTACAGTCATCAAGCCAGCAGGGAGAAACCAAGGAGCCATTTATCTTCCCATCTGTCTCTCTTGTTCTTATTCTGGAACCACAGCAGATAATGCAGCAATTACAAGCTGAAGGAAAGGAGTCCTCTGACACTGGTATTCTCCTCACTGCTTTCCCATGAATCAATTCACCCATTTCCAAGGGAATCTAAGCTGCTTAAAGAAAGATTAAAGGCCAGAGAGTAGAGGAACTTTCAACTTCCACATAACCAATGGAATAAGTCACATAAAAAGCAGATCTTAGTATTTTTTTTTCATTCTTACAAAATTTCCTTCTGTTTCTGTCCAACCTATCACTTCGACATATTTTTAAGTCATTATTTCATCAAAATCATCATTAATGATTAATAATTTTTGGAATTTATTATTTAGTGACACTGTTCTGAATGGTGGGTTAAGTACTGATGGGGAAAAAAACAGCATGAAATTCAAAGAGCAGATTTTTTTTAAACTTAGAGTAGAAAACCAAGGGCAAATAATTACAGAATAAGCTGTTTCCATCACATCTACCCTACTTTTCCAAAATAATGATTAAATTTATTCAAATATTCTGTGTGTTGTGTGTTAATTAATAGCTATCCATTTTTGATGTACTGGATTCAGAATTTTTATGACTAAAATCTATGAGTGTGTTATCATTAGTTTAGATCATTCTTTTAATATTTTAGTGACAAATATTAATAGAAGAATTATTAATTATAAAAATTATCTCCATTTATTCATATATAATTTATGTAATTTTCATCCTTTATGTCTTCAATTTCTACAACAACCCTTGGAGTATGGTGCTATTTCATCTCCATTTTAAAGGTGGATACATTTGAAGTTTAGAAAGGTTAAGGTAACTTTTATGGGTTTGGAGGATACAAGTGTTCTCAGAACCAGGACTTCAACTAAAGCAACAAGGCTACATGGGTGTCAGTATCTTTTAACGATGAAAGTACAGAGGATTACAATTAAAATTTGCTTTTCCTTGGTTAAAACAAAGCTTTCCCCCCCCTTATGTAATTGTAAATAAAAGTCTCAAAAAATATATTCAAACCTGGCAAATATTTTGACGGTTATTTTCTAAAGCTTGTGTCTTCATTTATATGATGCAAACACACGTATATTGAAACTCAGAAATAAGTGAGTTCCTTAAGGTCAAAATGTTTGCCTTTATTTCATTACCTGAACTTAGACTGGAGCAGAAATCAAAAATTTCCTACTTCATTACTATTTGCACTATCCAGAGTTTCTAGTAAGAAGTCTAAGACAGTTTTACCCATGAAATGCTACTATTACCAGCACTCATATTGTTATTTTATTTTCTTCCCTTTCTTTATTCTTTTACCTTCCTTTTTTCCTCCTTTTTTTAATCTTCTACTTCCTCCTTCTGCTTCTTTTTCTTTGCTTTTTTATCTGTATCTTCATCATCTTTCTTATGCTCTGTATGTAACTTGTGGTACAGAAAGTTATAAGTGAGAAGAGAAATCCATAACTCCTAAATATACTGTACAATGTAACCATCTTAGTAGGTGATATAATATCCAAGTAATGATATAATATCCAAAGTTTTAGTTTTACAAATCAAAATAAGAAATATTGATTAAATTACAAAAGAGTTAAAAATTAATCATGTGTAAACACCATGCTTCAAGTTCTGTAGAGAACAAATAATTTTCTATAGGACTTATTCTATAGAGATGTCAATGGGGGTTCAACTAGGAACTAATGTATTGCATAGTGATTCTGCCTTAATCATCTATTTTAATGATTAAGGGACCAGCAGAGTCTGATGTTGATGTGATGTAAAACTTCTCTTTTACCATGTTTAATCCTTTTCACATTGCCTTGTCTGTCTATATACATGTTAGGAGAATATATGTTTATCACATT
The DNA here is from genome assembly GCF_001458135.2 of Marmota marmota marmota. NCBI lineage: Eukaryota > Metazoa > Chordata > Mammalia > Rodentia > Sciuridae > Marmota > Marmota marmota. The sequence continues at coordinate 23,581,732 of NW_026000057.1, read as the reverse complement.
TCTGCAATAACACAACTATAGATATTTATAATGTTGAGGAAGAGAACATTATAGGTTTATGTTAATTTTGCATTTCATGCTATACTGTTTTAGAAAAATGGCACAGGCAGAATTATGGAACAGGAATTCTCTAGGTTATCTGTCCCATGCATAAATTCAGCTAGCAATTCTACTGAGACTCTACTGAGACAAAATTACCACCCTGAATATCAAAAATCTTGGCAAGAAAGCTATGATATCTCTTTGGAGCACAGAGCCAAAAATAAAAATGTGATCAATCAGTAAGGGTAACTGTTCTCTTTGAATGTGATGACTCTTCTCTTAAGCAATATGTGAAGAATTCTTTTGGAATTGAAAAGGAATGACTTCTTCTCAGATCATTCTATGAGGACATTATTACCCTGATTCCAAAAATAGAAAATGACACATCAGAAAACCATTGGCCAATATCCATAGATGCAAAAATCCTCAACAAAATGCTAGGTAACTGAGTTCAACAGTGACTAAAAGGATCATTCACCATGATCAAGTGGGATTATTCTAGAGGCTAGTATAGTTCGACATATGGAAAATAACCACAGTTTCTACAGTGAACAAAACAAAGTTCGAGGTGAGATATATTTTTATATATTTATAGAAAATATATTTATATGTATTTTATATATTTGATTTTCCCAAACATTGTAAAACTCTTCATAGGAAGCATGCTCTGATCTTGTCTCATGCAAAGGATTGGAAGTTCCAGCAGGGCTGAGCCATGAGAAGTTAATTAGAAACAAATAATGGGCTTGGGGCTCATAAAAATACAATGTGTAAATGTCATATAAGCTGCAGCTGATTGGGAGCTTAAGACAGTCTGTATGGCATGGCCACTGCTGCAGCAGTCAAGGCCTATAGAACAAACAGAGAGTCTACTCAGAATTTCTGGGCATACCTCATGCAGAACAATTAAAAACAAAGCAAAATTCAAAGACTGTAATAAATGTCTACCTATTCATTGTGCAGACACTGATCACAAGAATTGAGAACAGTTAGGAAACAAGTCATCACCAAACGGAAAAAAGTGGGGTGTCACCAACACAAAGAGGTGGAGATGTATGATCTCCCTGACAAAAATTCAAAATCCCTATTTTAAGAAAAATTAGTGGATTTAAAAAATACAGAGTAATAATTTATTTTAACAGAGAAATTTAACAGAAAATTTAAAATAATAATAAACCCCAGAGATCCTGGAACTTAAAAGTAAAAGTAATTAAATGGAAAATGCCAAAAAGAGGACCAGCAGCAGAACTGACTAAGAAGAAGAAATGATCTGTTAACTCAAACAGGGGAAATTGAAACATATACTGCCATGGGAGTAAATATAAATAAAAATAAAATTATTTGATTAATGGGAAAAAATCAAAAGAAGAATTTTAGGTCACTGGAATTTAAGAGGTAGTAGGGAAAGACAAAGAAGTAGAAATGTTACATAAATAATGACAGGAAACTTTCTAAACATGGAAGAAGACATAACTATACAAGGACAAGAAATTAAACCATCACTAATCAAATTCAATCCAAGTAACATTAACCCCAAATACTTTTTTGCCAAACTTTCAGAGATCAAAGTAAAACAAAGAATTCCAAACACAGCAAGAGAAAACAAGGAGATAATTGAAACTGAATAATTGAATTCAATTGAAAAATTGAATAATTGAATTCCAATTCAATAGTAGTCAACTTACCAGAAACCATACAGTCCAGGAAAAATAAGTTAAAATATTCAGAGTGAAATTTTAAAAAAATGCAAACCAAGAATACTATACCCAAAAAAGCTTTCCTTCAAAAATGAAGATGAGATATACACTTTCAACACACAAAAACTGAGGGAATTCACAAATCTGCTTTATAAGAGACAATAAAGGGAGTTCTTCAGTTTGAAAGGAAGGGATGCTACTGAGGAGCATGATGATATTTGGAGGTTTAGAGCTCATAGGTAAAAGAATGTATGCAGTAAAATATAAAATACTTGAATATTACAATTTTGGTATGTAAACTGATTAGATTCTTAGCATAAAGATTAAAAGACAAAATTATTAAAATTGTAACAATTCACTATAACAATTGGTTAAGAAATATGAAATATAAATACATAGGAATTTTGACATAGTATTTTCAAAATTGGGGGGGAGCAAAATTAAAGTATAAAGTATCTTGTGTGTGTGTGTGTGTATGAAATTTTTTTAATTTAAAGCACCTTGTCATATGTTTATATACCTTGTGATAACAACAAAGCAAAAATACATAAAAGATACACTAAAAATAAAAAAACCAAGAAACCAGAACAGAATATTAAAGAAAATCAGTAAATGACATAGGAAAAAAAAAGAGAGAAAATATCTTCTATGAGACATAAATTAATACAATTATAGTAGGATGTAATTACCTATCAATAACTACTTGAAATACAAATGGATAAAAATTTATAATTAAAACAGAATGGCTAAATAGATTTATAAAACATGACCCACCTATATATTGCCTTTCATCTCTGAGAATACACATAGATTAAAAGGAAAGGAACAGAAAAACATATCCAATATGAAGCTAACTTAAGAGAGCAGGAATAGCTTTTGCTACATTGGATAAATTAGCCTTGAAGTCAAAAACTATAAAAAGAGAGAGAGAGAGAAGTTCATTATACAATGAAATAGGTCAATTCAGCAAGAGAAGGCAATTGTGAATATGTATGAATGAAATATAAGAACACCCAAAATATAAACCAGCAGATCTAAAGGGAGTGATGGACTGCAATACAATGAGGGAAGAGGACCATAATACCACTTTTAGCAATGAACAGATCATTTAGATGGGAATCTAACAAGGACCATCATACTTAAATCCACTAACATTCAAATGAAAGTAACAGATATTTATAGAAAATTGCATCCAAGGGCTGCTGAAAATGTGTTTTTTTCTCAACTACACAGGGAACAGTCTCCAGGATAGATCAGATGTTAGGGTACAAGTCTTAACACATTTATGAACACTGAAATCATGTCAAACATATATTTGGAGCACAATTCTATAAAAATTAGACATCAATATCATTGAATGCTATAAAAATACCCTGAAATTAAAGGAGTTGTTCCCAAACAACCAGTGAGGTCAGTGAGGAAATTATAAAAATTTCTTGAGACACAAAAAAAATGCAAGCAGTACATATTAATCTCTATGAGATAAAGAAAGTAGCTCCTGAAGGGGAAAATAAACATGTACATCAAAAAGAAGAAAGTTATCAAATACACCACCCAATGTTTCACATCAAGAAATTAGAAGATAGGCTGAGGTTGTGGCTCAGCGGTAGAACACTCCTCTAGCACCTGCGAGGCCCTGGGTTGGATCCTCAGCACCATAAAAAGTAAATAAATAAAAGAAAGGTTCTGTGTCAAACTACACCTAAAAAATATTAAAAAAAGAAATTAGAAGAAGGTGAACAAACTAAATTTCGAATTAGTATAGGGAAAGAAATAATAAAGGTCATCATATAAATAAACAAAATAGAGACTAAAAACACAAAATATAAAAAAAATGAAGAGAGGGGTTTTTTTTTTTAAAAAGATAAATAAACTCAACAAACTTTTAGCTAGAATAATAAAAGAGGAAATTCAGAAATGATTAAGTCAGAGATGAAAAAAGAGACAATACAACTGATACTCTAGTAATACAAAGATCACAATAGATTATTCTAAGCAATTATATACCAAAGAGTTTTATGAAACCTACAAAATTGATAAATTCCCAGACATATACAATGTAACAAGGTTTAATTATGAAGAAAGCAAAAATATGAACAGACTAATAATGAGTAAAGGGATTGACTCAGCAATAAGGAAACCCCAGGATCTGATGGCTTCACTGTTGCATTCTAAAACACTTTGTAAAAAAAAAAAAATGAATAACCATCTTCTCAAACTATTGCAAAAACACTGAAGATGAGGGAATTCTTCCACACTCATTCAACAAGGTCACCATCACCTTCATACCCAAACCAGACAATGACACAGAAAACTACAGGCCAATATCCTTGATAAACATAGATGCAAAAATCCTCAACAAAATACTACCAAACCAAAGCACATTAAAGTGATCATATACAAGTATCAAGTGGGAATCACCCAAGGATGCTAACTCAGTTAGCATATGCAGTCAATAAACATAATACAGCACAAGAAAAGAATGGAGAACAAAATCATATAATCATTTCAATTGATGCAGACAAAGATTTTGACAAAATGATAGTGTCCTTATGATATAAACTCTCCAAAAATTAGGTAAAGAAGGAGATACCTCACACAATAAAGTCCAAGTATTATAAACCTACAGTTAACATCATAATGAATGTAGAAAATTTGAAAGTTTTTCCCCATGATCTGAAAAATACAAGTAAAGTCAGGCTCAGTGGCAAATGCCTATAATCCCAGTGGCTCTGGAGGCTGAGGCAGGAGGTTGTAAATTCAAAGACAGCAACAGCAATTTAGGGAGACTTTGTTTTAAAATAAAAATTAAAAAGATCTGGGGATGTGGCTCAGTGGTTAAGCGCCCTTGGGTTCAATCCTTAGTACAAAACAAAACAAGACAAGTATACCCACTTTCACAGGTATGTTCACCTAACTGGAACAATTGTGAAGAACAAAGCAAGAAATTCAACAGAGAAAGGAAGAAGTTACATTTCTCCCCATTTGGAGATAAACGATCTTATATAGAGAAAACTGAAAAGACTCTAAACAGCTCTAATAAATTTGATAAATTTTCAGGATACAAAATCAACAAACAAAAATCAGAAGCAAATCTATATGTTAATAGTGAATTATTTGAAAAATAAATCAGAAAACAATTGTATTTATAAAAGAAAAAATATCTATGAAGAAATTTTACTAAGCTGATGAATGATTTCTACCATGAAAATTTTAAAAAAAATTAATAAAAGAAATTTAAACACAAATTAATGAGAAGGCACTCCATGTTATCTTCTAAATTCTAAGAATAAATATTAAAATATCCAAAGTGATATAGAGATTCTATGGAATCCTTGTCAAAGTACTAATGATATTCTTCCCAGAGAAGAAAAATTATTGAAATTCATATTGAAGCACAAAAGATCCCAGATAACCTAAGTAACATTTAATAAATAATAAAACTCGAGATGATGTCCTACCTGTTTTCAAAATACATAACCAGTAGAGCAGGTATCACAATAAACACAGATGTACAGACCAATGGAAAAGAACAGAATATCCAGAAACAAATCCATGCATTTATAGTCAAATAATTTTTGACAAGATTGTCAAGATCACACATTGGCGTAAAGAAAAATTTCATTGATAAATAATGTTAGGAAAACTGGATATGTACATGAAGAAGAATGAAATTATGGAGATTCCTTGGAAAGCTGGGAATGGAACCACCATTTGACCCAGCTATTCCTCTTCTCGGTCTATACCCAAAGGACCTAAAACAGCATACTACAGGGACACAGCCATATCTATGTTTATAGTAGCACAATTCACAATAGCTAAACTGTGGAGACAACCTAGATGTCCTTCAGTGGATGAATGGATAAAAAAAAAAAGTGGCATTTGTACACAATGGAATAGAACTCAGCACTAAAAAAGAATAAGACCATGGCATTTGCAGGAAAATGGATGGCATTAGAAAAGATTATGCTAAGTGAAGTTAGCCAATCCCCCCAAAAAACAAATGCCAAATGTTTTCTCTGATATAAGGGGGGTGACTCAAAGTGGGGTAGGGAAGGAGAGCATGGGAGGAAGATTACTTCTAAATAGGGGTGGGAGTGAAAGGGAGGGGGAGGGGGAATAGCAAGGATGTTGGAAGGTGATGGTCATCAGTATACAAAATACATGAATGAAGATGTGAATTTGGTGTTAACATACCTCATATACAAACAGAAATATGATAAATTGTAGTATAAAGGTGTATTAAGAATTGTAATGGAAAAAAAAAGAGAGAGCTCATGTATAATGGCACAATTTGGCGTGAACATACTTTATATACAGAGTTATGAAAAATTGTGCGGTGAATGGATAATTATGAATATAATGCACTCCACTATTGTCATGTATGTAAGAAATAACTAAAAAAATCAACTAAAATAGATTAAAGACTTGAATGTAAGACTAGAAATTCTAAACTACTAGAGAAAAACATAGGGTGATTATTTCCTGATATTTATTTGGGCAAGGATTTTTAAAATATGAAAAACAGAGTAAAAAATCAGTACAATACAAATGGGATTACATCAAACATTTCTGTACAACAGAAAGGAAACAATCAGTAGAATTAGAGACACCTCTATAATGGGAGAACATATTTGCAAACTGTACATCTGACCGGGGTTAGTGTTCAAAATACATGTGAACTCAGAAAACTTAACAGCAAAATACAACCCAATGAAAAAAATGTACAAACAACCTTAATTTATACTTTTCAGAACAAGTTATACAAATAGCCAATGGGTAGATTAAAAAAAAATAAAAAACAACTCAACATTACTAATCAAGGGAAACTCAAATCAAAACCACAAAGAGATATCACCTTATCATAGCATGACTATCATCAAAAACAAAAGATAAAAAATGTCGGTGAACTTATAAATTAGAATGCTGTTGGTGCAACTTTAAACTATAACAGTCATTATTAAAAATAGCAGGAGAATGCTCAAACCATTATAACTAGAAGCACCATGTGACTCAACAATCCTACTACTGGGTATACATCCAAAGGCAATACGTCAGGATATAGAAAAAATATCTGCACTCCTATATTTTTTGCAGCATTGCTTATAATAGCCAAGAAATGGCAACATCCTAAATTCTTTAAGCACATAATCTTCTCTTGTACCAGTGGATGAATGGATACAGAAATTTATGCACGCGTACACACACACACACCCCCACACCCACACCAACACACAACCGGGTACCATTCATCTATAAAACATTATTGTAATTCTGCCATTTGTGACCACAGGATGAATCAGGAGGATGCTACCTTAAGCAAAAATAAATACCTTAAGCAATTATTTTATTTGTATAGAAAAATACTGCATGATCTGAATCATATGTGAAATTTTGAAAAAGTTGATTTCACAAAAATAGAGTAATTGTTACTGGAAGCTGGTGAGATTGGGTGGGGGTTGGGAAGATATTGATCAAAGGTTACATTTTTATAGTGATATAAGAGAAATAAGTTCAAGAGATCTGTACTACATAGAGACAATAGTTGTAATTTTGGAAAATACCATGAGAGTGGATGCTAAATGTTCTCGCCCGTCCAAAAAAATATGTGAAGTCATTTATTTATTAGTTAGCTGCCGCAGTCCGGCTGGCTGCAGCAAAATAACCGGGGGGTGACGAGGAACTTGTGTAGATTGATACAGCAGGAGTAGGAGCCGTTTATTGTAGGACAGGAGCAGTATTTATACATTCCACACAGCTTATCTAATTAGCATAAACTAGATACATCAGTCAACCAATAAGAAATCTCCACACTTAATGGCTCTCTTTTGTTACTTTTCAAACCACTCCCTCTGGCATTTTGCCAGGCACCATCCAGACTTGTTTACGAACTCTAACATTCCCCTGGCAAAATGCCAGGTGTTATTTTGACTTGTTTACAGACTCTAACAGTTAGCTAGATTGTTTTCATCATGCTGTAAATAATATAATATATATTATCTGCTGATGTAAAAAATTAGAATTGTGTTATTTTATATTATATATCAAGCTTTGGATTAAGAAAATGTTTTCCTTTTTTAATTAGTCATTTAAAGTTACAGTTTTTATTGGACTAATGCACAACTGTAAAATTTGATCAAGTTGCATTGAAAAGTGAACAGCCTGGGTTCATCAATCTTGGTTGAAGAAGACCCCACAGTGTGAGGATATGATCTTTACAAAACAATTATTACACCCTAATCCATACATCTCAAACACAAACAAAGATAAAATTTCTATCAATTTTTCACTTCTAAACTGATAGATAGCTTCTAGTTACCAAGGTACTTGCTGCAAAGCTACTGGGTGTCAGGAAAAGATTAACTGATCTTAATCCTACAGAATCCAAAAAAGCAGCTATAACTCTAGTTGAGTTACCGATGATTCTTTCTCAAGCAATTTTTCCATTTTAGGTTTCTTTCTTCTCCTGGCATAAAAATGTAAGCTAGAATTATGTAGTTGCTTTGCTTATCTTGGATTTGTGTTTTATGCAAAGGATAATACAGAAGATACAATGTTTATGTAAGTTTTCTTTAAGCACATAATCTTCTCTTCCAATATTGTAAACTTTACAATATACTTGCAACACAATCTAAATTAGACAAGTCTCTGAAGTGTAGAATTTATGAAAACCAAGCATGACTTTAAAAGGCCTTTAATTCACTTCAGTTATATAAGATCTTATCATTGAGAAACTTTTTCTGTTTCTATACAAACACATAAGCTTAATAATTTATTAAATTAATCATTTCATATATCTAACTAAAAACTTACTAAAGCAAGAAAATAATAGGATGAAATCTCAATTATATTTAAAAAGCAAAGCCTATTAATTAATTACATTTTAAAATTATTTAATATAACCTACTTTCTATTCAGGTCAGTATGGGGGTATATTTTCAATTCTTTAATTGTATAATTAAAACTTATAAAAACATTTCATTGAAAATTCAAAATACTGGCTCAAGTTACGAGAAACTTGAAATCAGTGCAATCCTTCTTAAAACCTCAAAGTATGATGTTCTTTACAGGCTCAAATTTATTTTTATATCAGTAATATTTATAATGCAACTCACTTTTATATAAAAGTTAAAATGCAAACACTGTTGACTTATTTTCTTTAAATATAACAACATATCCTCATGACCACAAGGATGGGAGGAGAGATATAGTAATTGATAACAGAGATAATAGAGATAATATGTATATAATAAAGGAAAAGCCTCTCCATTTTTAATTATCCATTCTCCATGAGTAATGACTGCTAGCAGATTGCTTCTGTGTCTTTTTAGATACACATCCTTCAAAAATAAAGAACATATGTGTATTTAATCATTGTTGATAGGTTATGAGTTTTGTTCTGAAATGTTTCTGTTTTCTTTGGTAATTGTGACAATAGCTTCCTTATCATGTGTCCTAAATTTGGATCCATTTAATGTTTAAAATATGTTTGACTTTGGTATCTAACATTGTTACTCTAAACTTTGGTTCCTTACTTTAAATGAGGTAAATTTAGAAAAATAAGAAATACTGTGGGATAAATTAGTTGAGAGAACTTTTACCATGTAGGTGGGGTAAATATTCATACTGGTTCCTGTCTATATTTCTTCCAGAAAAATTATAAATTGTGCTACATTTTACTCCCAGAATTTTCCTGGTATGAATATTGAATGATAAGATCCCATTTAAAGGGTTGTTGATAGAATCATATGAACTAGTGTCTAGTGTTTTATAATAGCTCCATATCTTTATGAGTAAAATTACATATACATGAATATATATCTATATATAGATATGTACAAATTCCTATTTTTACTTTACTCTTCAAGATTTCACTATTAATGAATTTAGATACATGCAGACTAAGATAAAGTCAGGATAATTTCATATCAACTTGAACTTTAGATGCAAAACAAACATCTCAGATTCAAACCAGCTCTGTGACATAATTGAAACAGATTTCATAGTATTGATTTTACAAGTTTTATCACCTAGCTAAAATATGTCAATATCTGAATAGAAGCTACTATTTAAGATGATTATGCAATTATTGTGCTTTCCACATTGTGTATATATCTGGTATAAAAAAGAGTATATTTTATTGGTTTACATTTATTCATTAAAATAAATCTGATCTTCTGAATACTTAATGGATCTTTTTTTGAATGAAAACACAATAGACAGATAATTCCAGTGTTTAGATAACAAAGTACCTTTTCTTTCTTTCTTTTTTTTTTTTTTGCAAGAAAACAGCAGCAATAAACAAGCTAAAACCAAAGTTACAAAGAAGAAAAAAACATAAAGAATATCACTGTCTTAATTCTCTATTAATTTTTCAGGGAATGACAAATTAGAATACTATTGTTTCAAATAAAAAAAATCAAATTTTTTAACATATCTAAAAGTTTATTTCATTATCCACTTGTTTTAAGAAACTGTTTCAAGTTCATCTAATAAGAATAGACACTTGATAAACAATGAATAATTAATACTAGCTCTTTTAATTGCTGAATGAGGGATGTAGCCAAAGAATGGGTCATGTTTGTGGCTTCTGAGAATGAAGAGATTCTTCTGTATTGGCTTCCCTACCTCTCTGATAATTTTCCATTAAAGGTCAGAGCATTGCAGGGAAGGACAAGAGCAAAGACACAGAAATAAAAATAAAAGACAGCAAGCAAATTTGTTTAAGGTTTTTGGACAAAATATGTAAAAATGAGAAAAATGAAGGTAATAATTTTGCTTAATTGGGTATAGCAGAAATAAGCAATATTTTCATGGTAATTAAACACTTAAATACTAGCCAATAATTGAAACCCCAGGTCTGATTTAATTCTACCAGAAAGGTGAGGAGAGAAGGAAAGGACTGAAGAAGACATCTATGAGAGTTAGATCAAAAACTGTCAAACTGTCATGAAGTCAGTTGATACCAGTTAGAAATTAACACAGCTGTATAATACCTTGTTGGTAAAGACAGAAGGAAAAAGAATTCTAAAAACTCTTTAAGTGGTTATTGATTTGAAATCCAAAGAATTAGAACAAAACCCGCTATATTTCATTTTAATCAAATTACTGTTCTTACATTGATTTGTTCATATATTGTTTAATAAAACAGAAGACAGTATAAAATTAAAAAAGTAGAATTCTAAGGCATAGTTAGTACTTAGATTTTTCAGCATTAGCCTTTTGTTGGAAAATATCAGGTTAAATTGAACCTGGAAAAAAACACTATACCCCAGCTTTTTTTATAGCTTAAATATCAGGACTGAGATTATTTCACAGGTAAAAAAAAAATAGTGACAAATATTATTGTTTGCTTTCTAAACATGTCTTTTATGAAGGAAATTCTTCATGGTTAGAAAATAAATTAGGATTACTGACCTGGATTTATAAAAACAATTCATTGCTTCAGGTGTGGAAAAAAACATTAGTTTTCGCATTATAAAAATAACTCCTCTTGTTAAATCTAAGTTCTACAAGTTTGAGTATTCTAGGCCTTTAGAATTTATTCTACATAGTGGTTCCTTGTTCCACCTAAGTTTTAATTCTCCAGGTTAAAGTTTTGTAAGATCAGAGTATTTCTAGGTCACAGTAATAAGCAGAATGAAACACATCTGGTACAGGACAGTTTTTCCCAGCATAATAGGTCAGAGTGAGGCAAACTGCAGCCACATCTTTCCAAAGAGATTTATCCACTTAGAGAAACTGATAGGGTAACCTGTCTCAAATCAATCTTTATGTCAGGTCCTTTCTATCACAGTAATGAAACATTAAAATAATATACACAAGTTACTGTATGTGACTTCTAACCTTTGCATTATTATCCAGGACTAAATTGTAATTATCATTATCCTCCTACTTATCCTTAAGTCTGTCTTCTAATGAGTCCTTAAGCCCCTCTTATCCTTTCCTGCCAAACAATTTTCGAATCTGTTGTTTAGTCATCTTCTTTAAAACTTTGAGTCTCCCACTTCATCTTGTGGCTGTTGCTAATGTGTGATTTTTGTTCCAATAAAAATGGGTTCTGTCAAGTAAACATACAAGGTATTAAAAGAGATGAAAATCTGGTGTTTCCAAGTGAAATTCCATAGAAAGTGGATACACGCTAATTCCCCCTAATTTTTGTTGCTTACAGTTTTTATTCCATATATAGAATCACTCCCCCTTAATTTTAGAAACATTATACTATTTTTTTCAAGCACAAATATTTTTTAAAGATTGGAAATGATTTAAATTTTAAAATGTTGTTATTTTATATAGTTTGTTGGAAAGAATGGATTCTTTGTCCTCAAGTTTTCTGTTCTAGTTGACATAGTGATGACACTATTTATACTAGATAACACTTCCATGCCAATGTAATTAATAAGCAGTGAGAATAATTATGCATAAATCTTTAAAATTACCTTTTGAAGATATTACAACATTTTTTAGTTCTTAAATCTTCACCATATTGCTGGAGTAAGATAGAAAATGTGTTATTATCCCTTCAGTAATTCAGTCACAGGTCACAGAAGTATTAAGCAAATTGCTCAAGGCTGTGATGAGCCAAGTAATATTTAGGGCTGTGACTTTGTTTGATTAAATCAACAGAGCTCCAGCTCATTATGCAATTATTAAGGAAAATTGTTATAACTTAGAATTCAAAATTATTATTGAGAGTCTCTCAAAGTAAAATGGGTTGCAAATTTCAGTCAAATGCTCTTTAAACTCAAATTTTAAAAGTTAATTAAATTGTCTCTCAGTTTCTGTTTACAGATATTTAGATCTGGCAACATTGTCATTCTCAGACTTATAACAAGTTCAAAAGTCAGGCAATCAGGAAATCCACGTATTTTTAATTGATCAGAGCACAGGGGATGCAGAGTCCCAAATGTAAGGAAACAGGTACCTGCAGGTATGAGATAAAATCAACTTACACATTGATTTTCCTGGGCAAGATGCTCCTGGATACCTATGCAAAGAGTTCAGGTAAGATGATTGCTTGGGACAAACCATGAATCCTTTATTCCTAGGAAATAATAGCTGGACTCAAAACTGTACTGGGAAGTAGAAGAATATTAAGGATACCATATCCCAGAGAGTCAGTGACATCCTGTCCACTTCATATTTAAACTTAATTAGAACAATATAGAATATCCTGTCTCTACCACCAGGTTAACATGTATGCCATGAACAAAGTTGTTTTCGAGACAATAAACCATCTCTGAGGTGCAGCTTCATGGGAAGGCCTAAAGTTAAGAGTAGAAGAGATAGAAAAGGAGTCTGGCAAACTAACCCTCACACTAAAAAAAAAAAAAAAAAAATCATTAAAGGAAAAAAAATTTCTTTATNTATATATATATATATATATTTATTACTGGAGATTGAACTCAGGGGTACTCGACCACTGTGCCACATCCTTTATTCTATTTTACTTAGATTCAGGGTCTCACACAGTTGCTCTTTGCCTCGATAAGTTGCTGAGGCTGGCTTTGAATTCGTGATCTTCCTGCCTCAGCCTCTTGAGCTACTGGGATTACAGGCATGCGCCAACTGTGCCTGGCAAAATGAATGATTTTAACTGCATTATGATAAGTGAAAGTAGAAAGACCCTAAGGCTAAATGTTTTGTAATGAATATATTCATATTGCATTCTGGAAAAAAGTAAGATTATATGGATGTATTATTGTTCACTAGAGTTTAGAGTTGAGTGGGAGTATAGGATAATTTGGGGGGTGATGAAACTCCTTATGGAATTATGAATGTGAATAATAAGTGTAAATTTGTCAAAACCCATAGAACTATACACAAAATGAGAGAATTTTTTGTGAGTAAAAAATTTTCAAGGATCTCAAATGGAAAAAAGACTGACAAATCAATTTGGTTGTATTACAAATGAATGATACAACAAACTAAAGGGAGTAGAGAAGAAAAGTGTTGGCCCATAGTTTAGAGAAAATTATTTTGATACTCTAGGGGTAAATTTAAAAATAACTATACACAAACTCAGCACTTTCATTGATATCAGCACATCTTACATGGTACTGGTTATTTGGATTAAACAAACAAGCAAATATATTATCAATAAGGAGCACTATTTAAGATTGAAGTTATAATTTAGTAAAGAGGGAATAGACAGAAATCTGTAATTCTGGCGTGGCATCAGAACTGTCAGTATGGAAAAGTATGTGTATATACACACAGATGGATATGGATGTGTATGTTCATGGTTGGTATGCATACATCCATAAGTGTTCTAGCTCTGTCTTCCAAGTGGCGTACATGCAGTGATATGCAAATCACCGTGAGCAAAATCAGTGCCCAGATCTTGTTTTTTTTTTTTTTAACTAGTATTCTTCAATAAAAGGAAACAGCATTCCTTAGGGAAGGAGTTATTTCAGGGATAACATGAAAAATATAAATTACGCATAGAAATTTTGTGATCCCAGAAATTAAAGATCCTAGAAATGAATATAATGGGACTTGTTGAAAGGACAGGAGTAAATATGAGAAAAAATTCCAATGTCCAAGGCTGGAAAAATATAATTAGCAAAATAAATATAATACTGTTGAATTGTAGCACAAGGAACAAAGGAAAACAGAACTTAGTCATGAGAACACCACCATGATAACAACTTACAGGCATGAAACAGAATTATGAAAGTTAAGAATCTGTAAATGTTTAAGTAGAAATGGTGTATGTGAATAATCAAACTACCTTCCAAATAAATATTATTTACCAAAGATAAAATTGTAACTGTATTATACAAATGCCTGGCAGCCACCACTTAAATTCAGTACTTAAGGGATACATCATCTGTAATAAAGAGTTTTTATGTTCACACACCTGATGTGAAAAAGTGAAGCATCTCACAGCTGTGATGTTGTTTCCCCAAATTCATGACCTTAATTTAATCATGAGAAAACATAAGAAAAATCCAAATTGTGGAACAATATATGAAATAGATGATCAGAATTCTTCAAAGTGTCACAGGCATAAAAATGAGCAAAGACTTTAGGAACTGTAACATATTACAGAGGAGAAAGACAAGATAAGGAAATGCAATTTAGTCCCTAGATCATATTTTTGAACCAAAAAGCATAGATGTTGTGAAAATACTGATGGAATTGGAATAAAGTCTGTGGTTTGTTAATAGTGTTGTATCAACATTGTTTTCTTAGATTCCATTGGTGCTACTGTTACATAGCATAGTAACAAGTGTGAGGGGAGAAGGGAATATGGAAAGTCTCTTAAACATGTCTGCAATTCTAAAATGATTTAGAATTCTTTAATTCTAAAATGATTCAAATCAAAAGTTAAAAAGTAGCTGGGACTGGGGTTGTGGCTCAGCAGTAGAGTGCTCATTTGATCCTCAGAACCACATAAAAATAAATAAATAAAGTAAAGGTATTGTGCTCAATTACAATTTGGGGAAAAAAATGTAGCCAGGTGCTATGGTGCTCCATTATAATCCTAGCAACTTGAAAGGCAGAGAGAGGAAAATCACAAGTTCAAGGCCAGTTCGTACAATTTAGGCAGATCCTGTCTCAAAATTTGAAAAAAAAAAAGGGGGTGGGGATATAATGCCCTGGATTCAATACGAAAAGAAAAAAAAAGTTAAAAAGTTAAATATCTCAGTATTAGGAATTTACTTCTATTTTGTTTCCTGTTAGTGTGTGTTTTTTTTTTTTTGGTCGGGGGAGCAGTGCCAGAGATTGAACTCAGGAGCACTTGGCCACTGAGCCGCATCCCCAGCCCTATTTTGCATTTTAATTAGAGACAGGGTTTTATTAAGCTGCTTAGTGCCTTGCTGTTGCTGAGGCTGGCACTGAACTCTAGATCCTCCTGTCTCAGCCTCCCAAGCCACTGGGATTATAGGCGTGTACCACTGTATCCAGCTCCTTTTAATGTTATTTTTCTCTTTTAATCTATTCTACATAACAGAATTCATTTTAACATAATTATAAAAACATGGAATATAATTCATATTAATTCAGTCCCCGGTATTTCTCCTTTCTGCCCCGTACTTCCTCCCTGGTACATTTCCCTTACCTCTACTATCTTTCTGTTATTTGTTTATAGTTTTTTTCCTTTGATTTTTAGTTAATGCCTTGTGGATATATATTATGGTGAGGTTCACTGTGGTATGTTATATATGTATAGAGGAAAGTTAGGTCATATTCATTTCATGTTTCTTCTTTTATTCTGTTCTTCCTCCCTCCCCCTCCAGCTCCTCCATCTAGTCTGTCAATCCTCTCTTTTGATGGAATCCCCCCAACACAATTTTTCCTCCTTGCCTCCTCCCCCTCCCACCTTATTTTGGACTAGCTTTTGCATATCAGAGAAAACATTCAACCTTTGGCTTTTGGGATCTGGCTATTTCACTTACCCAATTCTATCCATTTGCCACCAAATGACATAATTTCACTTTTTATAGCTGAGTAATACTCCATTGTATATATACCACATTTTCTTTATCTATTCATCTGTTGAGGGTTGGTTCCACAGCTTGGCTATTGTGATTTTTGCTGCTATAAACACTAATGCGACACTATCCTTATATTATACTAATTTTACCTAGTTTTTTATATATACTGAGGAGTGGGATAGCTGTGTCGAATGGTGGTTCCATTCCTAGTGTTTTGAGGAATCTACAGACTGCTTTCCAGAGTGACTGCACTAATTTGTAGTCCCAACAGGGTGTGAAATTTGACCCCTATATTTCACCCTGCATAAAAGTCAACTCAAAGTGAATCAAAGACTAAGAATTAGACCAGAAATTCTTACCCTGCACAAAAGTCAACTCAAAGTGGATCAAAGACTAGGAATTAGACCAGAAACTCTGCAGATGCCAGAACAAAATGTAGGTCCAACACTTAAACATGTTGATACAAGAACCAATGTTCTTAACAAGACTCCTAAAATGCAAGAAATAAAACCAAAACTCAATAAGTGGGATGGTGTCAAATTAAAACACTTCTGCACAGCAACGAAGAGTGTGAAGAGAGAACTACAGAATGGGAGAAGATCTTTGCCACCTGCTCCTCAGAGATGCCATTAATATCAAGAATATATAAAGAACTCAAAAACTTTAAGCCAAAATGAGCATCTTTTAGAGTTTGCTATATGCCATTTCTCTGCACAAGGTCCTTCACGTTAAATATAAGGCAAAAATACTCTACTGCTAAAGGACCATAAACTTAAAAAATATTTTTAATTCAATGTAATGTCCTCTTTAACTTTTAAATCTTCATACCAATATTTGATATCACTCAGAATATGTCTATTTGATTAAGCCATTAAAAGGTTATATCCATATGTTTCTGAAGAATATATTATGATTATTGTACAAGGTATGAGGATTAAGCCAGGCAGAACTAGAAGACTACTGTATTTCAATAATGTAAGTTTGATTTCTAACTGCTTTTGGTATTATTACATGAACTGAGACACACTTTTGCTTTAATGAATCTCAAATTTTTCAGAATTTCAAATTTTTTTTGAAGTGATACCAAGGATCTTTACTTGGTCAAAAATTTAAATATTTGTAACAGAAACTTTGTTAAGATTGTCATATGATATTTTTAAAAACATGAGTTATTTAGCTATACAGAAAGAAAAACATGTATCACCATGTATTTAAATGTCTTCTCTTTATTTCTGTGCATGTGTTTACATAAGAACCATATTTATGGTTTTGTTATTTACTTTTAAAAATAATTAATCAATCAATTAATTAGTTTTTAATTAACATTTATGTCCCATTTTTCTATAAACACTTATGAAAACTTAAATTAGCCATGGCATAGGTGTCTATAAGATTCTATGTTGTATGTGTCCTTTTAAGATGATGGGACATGACGTGCGTGTACCCCCCCCACACACACACACAATTTTTTTTTTGCCAGTTTTAGGTTTATAGCATCTTTCAGCAGAAGATTCAGAGATTTATCATATGCTTCCTACCTGTAAACATGCAATCTGCCCCATTGTCAACATTGGTACATTTTTTTTATGACTAATGAGTCTACTTTGACACATCTTTTTATCACACAAAGTCCATAATTTACATGAGGATTCACTCTTAGTGCTATATGTTCTTTTAAAAATATCTTTATTGAGTCTTCTGAGTTATACATGACAATAATTATCCATTTTCATAAAAGTATACAAGTATGGAATGTATTTTATTCTAATTTGGACCCTATTCTTGTGGGTGGTCATGATGGTGGGATTCACTTAGGAACTTTCACATGTGTACTTAAAAAATTATGTTCAGTTTATTCTACTGTATGTCCTATTTCTGTCCCCTACCCTTCCTTCCATTCCTCTTTGTCGAATCTACTGAACTTCTCTTCTTTCTCTCCCCACACCCTGCCTTTTATTATGGTTTAGTTTTCACATATCAGTGAAAACATTTGGGGATTGGCTCATTTCACTTAGGGTAATAATCCCCAGATCCATTCATTTACTGGCAAATGTCATAAAGTCATTCTTTTTTGTGGCTGAGTAATATTCACACACACACACACATACACACACACCTCAAAATTTCTTTATCCACTCATCTCTGGATAAGCACCTAGATTGGTTCCATAGCTTAGCAATTGTGAATAATACTGCTATAGATATTAATGTGGCTGTGTACTAGTGGTATGCTGATTCTAAATCTTCTATGTATGTATGTATGCTGAGGAGTGGTACAACTGGGTCAAATGGTGGTTCTACCCCTAGTTTTTTGAGGAATCTCTATAATATTTTATAGAGGGTTTGCCCCAGTTTGCAGACCCACCAACAATGTATGAGCATTCCTTTTCCCCACATCCTTACCAACATTTATCATAACTCATATCTTGATAACTGCCATTGTGACTGGGGCAGTCTAGTTTTAATTTGGATTTCTCTACTTGCTAGAGATATTGAACGTATTTTCATATATTTGTTGACCATTTGTATTTCTTCTTTTGAGAAGGGTCTGTTCAGTTTCTTTGCCCATTTATTAATTGGGTTATTTGCCTTTTAGTGTTAAGCTTTTTGATTTTTTTTATATATCCTGGAAATTAACATCCTGAGGTATAGGATATTATTTTTCTTCATCTTTTTCTAGGGTCTCTCTTCACACTCTTGATTGATTCTTTTTTTTTCTTTTCTAAAATTTATTTTTAATTGCTCATAGACATAATACCTTTTTTGATTAATTAATTTATTTTTATGTGGTGCTAAGGATTAAACCCAGTGCCTCACAAATGCTAGGCAAGCACTCTACCGCTGAGCTACATCCCCAGCCCTCTTGATTTTTTTTTTATTTTACTGTGAAGAATCATTTTAGTTTGATGCCATTCCATTTATTGATTTTTTTAAAATTTTATTTCTTGTGCTGTAGGAGTCAGTCTTGTTCAGGAAATCAGTTCTTCTGCCAATACAATGAAGTGTTTAGTAGTTCTATATATTCTATGTCATTATACAAATGGATAATGATATTTACTTACCATCTTAGTACTGAATGAAATAATTTAACTGCCATAAAATTTGCTTATTTTTTCACAAAATATTGTAGCAGAAGAATTTTCTGTTATTATAAATTATTTGCAAGCAGATTTTTAGTTGATTTATTATAATATTTACTGTTACAATTATATAAGCTTATGTAAATATTTTAAATATTTGTATGTGTATAAACATATATGACATAATTTAAATATTATATATAATATATATGTAATAATATAAATTGCATATAATATAAATTAAATATAAAATATATAATATATAATCTGCATAATATAAATTACATATATAATATATGCTTTTGTACACACACATTTTTTAGAGTATTCAAATGTTTTCAAGTTTTCTGTTTTTATATGCAATCCATCCATGAACTTGCATGTATTTTTTTTTTTGTACCTGGGTTATTTATTTTTTATTTTGAATTAATATATCAGAGGGTATTGTAAATCTATTTCACAGAAAATTGACTTTGGGATGAAGTGATCCACAGGGAGCTTCCCTGTCGGGGCAGGAAAGGGAGCTGGATGAAGAAGAGGGGCATTTGGGTTGTGACACATTTTTTAAAGTAGTCTAGATAACATCATATCAAAGTCTGAACACCTTTTAGGTGTCCTGAGTTGGGGAGAGGCAGCCAGGCATTTATACTAAGGCACTCTGCAGATATTGGGGGACAAGTGCCCAAAGAAAGGCAGCAAGACTTTAGAAGAAGACTTTAGAGAACGCTTTTTCACACACAGTTCTGTGACAGAGGTTTACAAGAAGAGCAGGGAGAATAAGCTTTCCTGAGGGGTGGCCCAGCACAGCACCCAATATAAAGGGTGACACAGTTTTCAAAATTCTTCATACATTCTACTAAGTATGTCACCCAGAGTATTGTACAACTGTTTTAGACAGCTTTTTCACTGCTGTGACGAAAGAAAAATCTGACCAGAACAATTTTAAAGGAGGAAAAGTTTGTTCGGGGGCTCACGGTTTTAGAAGTCTTAGTCCACAGAAGGCGGACTCCATTTCTGACAACACAAGGTGAGGCAGAAGAGTGTGGTAGAGGGAAACAGCTCACTTGGTTATCAGGAAGCAGAAGGAAAAAAGACTCCACTCACCAGATACAAATATATACCCCATAGCCACGACCCCAATGAACCCCTTCCTCCAGCCTCACTTCACCTGCCTCCAGTCACCACTCAGTTAATCCCTTCAGAGGATTAATGCACTGATTAGGTTAAGGCTATGATCCAATCATTTCTCCTCCAAACCTTTTTTTGCATTCTCTCACAGATGAGCTTTTTTTTGGGGGGCACCTCACATTCAAACAATAACAACTATAAGTAGTGAAAGTCATTTTAAAATAGTTCAGGTGGTAAGTTATTAGATCATGCTGTTTGTGCACGCAGTTTCTTGACATCATTAACATTTTAATTATTATCTTGTTTATGTATCTTAATTTTACTTGGGTTTTATGAAATGTTCAAATATGTTTTCTTATCCCCAAATTAGAAAAAATGCTACCATATTTATCTTTGTTACTTTATTGTTTATTTCCATGTAGAATCCTGCAGAAATCTATTTTTGTGCTTAGAGTTCTATAATATTTGTTTATTTTTTTCCACACAGGTAATTATTTCATGAATAATCAAAAACTTTCCTTGTTGACTTGAAACATCACCTTTATTACATAGTAAATTTTCATATACACATATTCTTTATGCTTTCTATTGATATATTTACCTATTTTTCTATCAAGAACATACTTTTATTAATAAAAGTTGATGGTAAAAGTCTCCCTCCATTCTTCTTTTTTCCCTCATTATTTCTTTGGCTATTTCACACATTTACTCTCTGGGATGAAATATTGAATTGGTTTGTCAAGTTATAAAACAACTGCAACTACAGAAAAGTAAACAAATAAAAAAGAGATTCTGGAGGGTTTTACATTGAATTTATGTGTTATTTGGAAAGAATTGGAATCTTCATAGTATTGAATCTTTTCTTCCAAAGATGTGACATTCATTTTATTTACTCAGGTATTCTTTCATGGTGTCATGGAATTTTTCAGTTGATTTGGTACTCAGTTCAAGAAATTGAATGTCATATCTGTATAAAACAATCCTAGGAAGAGTTTATGTCAGGTTGACCTAGAACATTGGCAGTCTGTTTCACTCTAAATGTGCAAACTACCACATCTGTACATTTGGATGTTTAGATGAACCTCTGCCATCCCAAAGTACAATCTTTCTTCAGCTGTTCTTTTCGGTTTTATTCAGTTTGGGCATACACGGATATTTTGGCATTTTTTTCCCCTAATGAAAGGCATTCACTAACTGTTGAATAAGCATATACCAACATAATAGTTTTTCTGAATCCAACATTTGTTTTTGTGTGATAATGTTTTTAGATTTTTCTTATTTATAAAATATTTTTAAATTTTTACTTATAATTATTTTTAAATTTTAATGCAGAAGTTTTCCTAGTATAAATTTCAATTTCCCCATGATAATTTATATTTTGATTCTTATAACAATATTAAGTATATTTTATGTTAATATATTTTTCTTTAATTTTGAAAAATATATAGTGGCACACACCTATAAGCCCAGTGGCTTGGGAGGTTGAGGCAGGAGGATTTCGAGTTCAAAGCCAGCCTCAGCAATGATGAGGCACTAAGCAACCTTGTGAGACCCGGTCTCTAAATAAAAAATACAGAATAGGGCTGGGGATATGGCTCAGGGGTTGAGAGCTCCTGAGTTCAATTCCCAGTACCAAAAATACTAACAAACCTAAGACACCATCAATAAGAGATGGAATATTTCTATCTTTTTAATATATAAATAGCATAGCAATTACTTTTATACTTTTCATAGTTTTAACTAAAAGTATATTATATACATTTTTTTCATGACATTAAATATTTTCCAGTATGATCTTCCTAATTAATCATAGTATTCTACCACATATTGGTATGTTCTAGCCCATGTTGGCTTAGTATGTTATTTTAATCTTGGTTCTTATAAATAATGCTATATATAAACAAATGTTGATATCCTTAGTATTAGCTCCTAATACTGAAGTTAACAAAGGAGAATATGGTCCTCTGGTAATTTGCTATTGGTATGTGTGTATATATATATATATATATATATATATATATATATATATATATATCTCATATCCCTGCTTAGCAATGAGAATATAGGGGCAAATGAAGCATACACGTAGGACATTATGGAGGTTACATTACAGGAAGAAGAAAAAATAACTGAGGTAAGTAAGATTTATTTTTAACCATTTATATGATAACTTTGGAAAGTTCATATGGTGAAGCTCCAAATCCTAATCTGACTGTCTTTGGACAAGAGACTTCTAGCAGGCAAAATTAATTGAGTCATAAGAGTGGAATTGTAATCCAATGAAATTTGTGTCCTTATGAGAGCAGAAAAAAAACAGAGCTCTCTACATGTATATCCCCAGAAAAGTTCAACTGAACGCACAGTGAGAAGGGGACTGTCATTTCAAAGCCAGACCAGAGACCCACCCCAGACCCAACCATACCAGAATCTTGTTTGATTTCCAGCCCCACCGCCCCAAACTATGAGAATTTAAATAAATTCCACTCTAAAATTATAAATTTATAAGCAAGAAAAAGCAATATGAATGGTCAGGGGTGGTTAAAATTTTACAGTGTTTAGGAAGGGCCTCACTAACAAGATGACTAAACATGTTAAGAAAATAGCCATGTCAGCAAGATGGTATAATAGAAGTTCACTGGCTTCAATGTCTCCTACTCCCACAGAAGTCTAATGAGGAAGTATTCACAGGCAAGAGTGCATTCCTAAATATCCAGGAAACTGGGAGACACAAAGACAGCCCTTTGTACCATAGACAAAGAAAAACTGATATTAGATGATAGTATTAAGAGGATCAGTCCTGTTTGACTGTCCCACTTTCTCCTTCACATTTGGACAATGCCAGGCATAGAGAATTCAATTCACCTGGACAAATGGTTTATATAATGAGGAAAAGGGATTGGAGGAATGCCTTTGACTTCCCTACTACTCTGGGAATATTTGCCCATTGCCTACTCTTATCTTACTCTATGAAAAACATTGGAAGTTTTGACAGAGCTGAATTACCAGGTTAACGTAGAGACAAAATAAAGGAGCAGATCTCACAACAACCAGAATGTGATCTTGGAAGTTATTGTGCTTTCCAGCTAGTTAGAGACATGACACAGGAGAAACTAGCTGCTGGCTTCATGCTGTGGGAAACAAGTTCCACAGTATTTAGGCCCTAATCACAGTCAGCTCTCATACAGTTTAGGTGCACTTGTTGAATTTCCCTCAGACCAGGAGGAAACCACAGATAAATAATTCATTTCCAATGATCACTTTAACTCTCAAAACAAAAAACAACAGGAAACCAACAGATATGTTCTGGTGTTAAGTCATAAAGGTCTAATGCCACCAAAGAACATCTGAAAAGGCTGCAAGAGCCAACTGTCTCCTCAAATGTTCAGGCACCATTATAAGGAGGCAAGGGTTATGGGAATCAGGAAAGTCAGCTCTCTCACTGAAGGAAACCAATAAAGCTCTAGTAAAGGACCCAGAAGAAAAGCAGATCTATGAAATAACTGACAAAATAATCAAGGATTTAAAAAAATTGACAGATACAAAATTAAATAATTGGGAAATGATTTGTGAACAAAATAGGAACTTTGACACATAAATAGAAAGCCTGAAATAAAGAATACAGTATTTGATGTAAAAAAAAAAAAAAAAAATAGGAAGCTTCAAAAGCAACCTTGATCAAGCAGAAGAAAATGAACATAAAATCCAGGACATATGAATTATCTAGTCAAAGAAGGAAAAAAAATAAAATTAAAATAACATAAAAGGCCTATGGTAATTATTGTAAACCATCAGGCAACTTAACCTTTGTAAAACAGGAGTTCCTGAGGGAAAATATAAATACCTACAAAAAATGTATTTAGAAAAATAACTGAAAATCTTTGGAAAGATGACAACATTCAGTTCAGAAACTCTGAGTTAATCAATTAAGTTCAACCTAAAAAGCAGTTCACTAAGGCATATCCAAACCAAATTAGCAAAATATGAAGAGAAAAAAAAAATACAAAAGTCAGCAAGAGATAATATATATCACATTCAAAGGATCCCCAACATGGTTTTCAGTGTTTCTTAGTAAAGAGTGGGATGGTACATTCAACATTCTTGAGGAAAATAAAAAAAAAAACTGTCAATAAAAAGTACTGTATCCAGCAAGGTTTTACTTCAGAAATAAGTAAATAAGAGGTAAATACTACAAAGAACTTCTTCAGTGAAAAGGAAAGAATGTTAATGAGGAATACAAAGTGTATGAAAGTTTAAAACTCACTGGCAAATGTTAAAGTAATATGGTCAAATTCAAAATATTCTAAAAATAAAATGAAGGCATGTAAATCAATTATATTTTACTACGGAGACTACATGATAACAATTAACATGATAATAGCTATAATATTTTGTTAAATGGTATACAGTATAAAATATGCAAATTGTCACATTAAAACTTTGAAATGGGGTGGGGACTGGAGTTAAGGTACAATTTTTTTTTTTAGCAATCAAAGTTATAAATCTAAAAGGGTATGCTTTAACTGCAAGATGTTTTCTTCAGCCTCATAGAAATTACAAACCAAAATCTATGATAGATATGCCTAAGCAAGGAATCAAAACATTCTATTAGAGTGAGAAAATCACTAAACTACAAAGCAAGATGGGAAGAGAGGAAGAAAGAATCTAAATAACAATTAGAAAAAACATTAATGAAAGGGCAGTACTAAGTTCTTACCTATCAATATTTACCTTAAAGGTAAATAAACTCTCCAATGAAAACACCCAGAGTGGCTAAATGAACAACAGCAACAACAACCCCCAAACAAAACAAGATCTGACTTTAAGCTTTCTGCAAGAGACTCTCTTCACTTATGAGGACATTCATCCATTGAAAGTGAAGGAATAGGAAAAGATCCCACTCAAATAGAAACACAAGGAGAGAAGAGGATCTACTCTTATATCAGATAAAAAAGTCTTTGAGTAAAAAAGAGACACAAAAGGTCATTGCATAATGATAGAGGTCAGTTTGTCAAGAAAGCAAAATAATTTTGAGTAGGTATGCACACAACATAACAACACCTAAATAAATTAAACAAAGGTTAATAGATCGAAGAGATAGATAAAGTGTAATACAGCAAGAGTATAGACTTTAAAACCCCACTCTAATCAATAGGAAAATTGTCCAGACTGAAAATCAACAAAGAAACACATTTAAACTATACTCCAGACCAAATGAACCTAACAGAAATATACAGATCAGTTCACCCAACAGCTTTTCAACTGCATCTGGAACATTTGTGCCAAGTAGTTTTCCAAACATAAAGGTGTAAAACTAGAAATCAACACTTAAAGAGAAGACCATGCAGCCCCATAAGTAGATGAGTGTGATATGACATCTCTATTGCACATTTAGTAATCAGGTGGCATAAAAATTCAACATTTCTGTTTAAATTTTCAGCTAATTTGCCTTAAAGCATATTCTTGGTATCAAATGGCCCCTAGTTAACTCACACGGTGTGTGTCTGTGTATGTCTTTGTGTGTGTGTGTGTCCAAATGTGGTTTTGTCTTTATACTTTGTTACAGGCACTTCTATGCCAGAGTAAAGAACTAAGAGTAAAGAACATCACACTAACCATCCTACTAGAGGCACAGCAATCTTAAAATTAGATTGAAATATTTTAAAAATGTGTTTACAGATATTAGAAGGCAATCAAGGCAGCCAGATCTGGATGGGCAAAGTTTCTGCAGAGAAGAAATGATACTGAGGTGAAATTGACATCCCATTTCCTATTGTGACATTTGCTCATTCACTATACTGTATGTAAGTGTCAAACAGAAAGCACCATCTAGAGCCTGTGGGCTTTGTAGATAAAAACTGGAGATCAATGCTGACAAAACAACCATGATTTGAAGAGTCAAATCTTGGAGAAAACTATAAAAAAGCTTGTTATTCTTCCTTCAAATTTAATTTTGAGGAATTTGCTGACACTTAAACTACTTATATCAAGGGCAAATCATTGATATTTCAAGCAGAACACAATTACAGAATTAAAAGTTAAGTGAAAAGTACAAGAGATCACTTTGTCTGAAGAGAAAAAAATTTGAAAGTCAGGACTCAACAAATAGTAGGGCCCTGGTAAGCATCCCAGACTTTCAGTTGAGATTCTCTTTTTGGATTTTTTTTTCCGAAATAAAAGAGAAACCAGAAGTATGTCAGTTCCTACAAAATATGAAATCTAACTATAGCCAGGTCACAGTTATCTGTCCATATCCATTCACATTCTTATAAGAAGCAAACTTACAAAAAACCAAAGCCAAAGAAAAATTATGAAATCAACCATGAATAAAAAACACATTACCTTCAAAGACTAATAATGAGTATAAAGGCTAAGTTTTCCTCAGAAACCCATGGAGCCACACAGCACAATGGGATATTTAAAAGCAACAAAAGAACAGGCAAACAAGAATTCTATACTGGATATATTCTTGGAAAATAAAGTGAAGACATTTTTCAAAAAACAAAACAAAAAAAAGAAGGAATTTGTATTAACAAATTTGCACTAAGAAAAAACATTAAAATAAATTTTTAAAAAAGGATAATTTGTATTGTAAAGGTAATTAAAAACTGTGCCTCCTTCCATCTAACTCCTTGGAATTTGTTGCAGATTGTTGAATCAGGATTTGGAGTTGAGTTGATTACACCACCATTTGAATCTGTTTGTCAGGTTAGTACGGAGTGAATTGTGTACCCCAAAATGTATACGATGAAGTTGTAACAATCAGTACCTCAGAATGTGATCTACACTGGAAATAAGATTTTTCTATATGCAACCAAGTTGAAGGGAAATCATTAGGTCCTAATTCAATATAACTTGTTTCCTTATAAAAGGAGCCATTTGGATATAGAGACACATGCAAAAAGGGAATATAATAGGGAGAGGATGGCCATATACAAGGAAAGAGGAAAATAAAGGAAAGGAAATAGGAAAGAGGAACAAGGAAATAAGGAAAGAGGCTGAAGTAAACCAATTCTTCCCTCACAGCCCTTGGAAAGAATAAATCCCAATGACTTGATTTTTGACATCTTCATTCCAGAACAGAGAACATGTTTCTGTTGCTTAAGTCACACCCTATGTGGAACTTTTTATGGCAGCCCTAGCAAACTAATGCACAGGTAGTATTCTTTGGCCAAAGGAAATTGTCAAAGATGATACAAACAGAACTTGATAAAGGCTTAGCTATGGGGAATTGCTTTGTTGTCAGTCTTCAGAACTGTGAAATCAACTTGTGAAAATGGTGGTTAGTTAATCTACTGAAAGATGTAATATCATCTGGAATGAAGTCTCAGTTGAGTGTTCACAACTGAGACATATCGTACACTAATGAGTTGCCTACTAACTGTGAGTCAACCGTTCCACATCACACTGCAATAAGTTGACAATAGAAGCATGTGAGAACTTAGTTGTTAGTGGAGCTAGGCCACAATCAGGTTGGTATGCAGTAATGAGCCTAATAAAATGGTGGTTTTAAGCCAAACACTAAAATTTGGGTTTGTCTGCTTCATATACAATGCTAAATCGATCAAAGACAGGAATAAAACAAATTCAGGAAAAAATAAGGGTGCCCTCAAAAAGCTATGAGATAAATACAAAAAAATGAGATAAATATCAAAAAGATATGAGTAAATAGAAACAAATTTTGACTGGTTAAAACAAAACTAATAATAGTTTGTGGGGTAAAATATGTCAAATAATGCACAAAGTTACACAAAATTGACATGATTGTAAATAAAGTTTGACTTTTATAATGCTATGTGTGTTTTGATACCTTATTGATGTTTGCATTTTTGAGAAATTTTATTATGAATTTATGTATGCATATATATATAGTCTTCCCTCAGTATCCATGGAAGATTGGTTCTAGGACATTTCCTCCCTTACCAAAATTTGCAGATGTTTAAGTCTTTTATGTAAAATAGCATATACCTTAAGCACATCCTTCCATATACTTCAAATCATCTTTAGATTACTTATAATACCAAATGCAAGGCAAGTGCAATGTATATAATTTCTATATTGTATTATTTTGAAAATAATAACAAGAGAAAACTACAAATGTTCAACACAGACAGGTTTTTCTGATAATTTTCAATCCATGGTTCATTGAATTGGCAGATATGGAGGCTGCAGATGCAGATGGATGAATTTATATATAGGAAGACCTTGTTTTACTTCACTTCACTTAATTGTGTTTTGCAGACATTGCAATGTTTAAAATTAAAGATTTGTAGCAACGCTGTGTTGAGCAAGACTGTTGGAGTTATTTTTCCAATAACATGTGCTCTCTTTATGTTTCTATAATTCATTTTGGTAATTTTCACAATGTTTTGATTTTTTCATTATTATTATACCTGCCGTTGTGATTTGTGATCAATGAGCTTTGATGTTATTGTTGTAATTATTTGGGGGCATCATGAATCATGTCCATATGAGATGGTGAACTTAATTGCTAATTGTTTGACTGCTTTACCAACTGGCAGTTGGACCCCAGTTAATAACACTCCAATGACCTCCAAGCGTTCAAATGAAAAGTCACATATCTCCACTATGAATCAAAAAGCTTGAAATGATTTTAGGTTGTTGAAGACTGTATGTTAAAAACTGAGATAGGCAAAAAGTTACACCTCTGGTGCCAAATAGTTTGCCAAGTTGCAATTGCAAAGGCAAATTCTTGCAGGGAATTAAGAGTGCTACCCAGATAACACAAAAGATAAATTTAACAGTCTTACTTCTGATATGGAAAATGCTTGAGTGGTCTGGATAGAAGATCAAACGAGTCATAACATTCCCTTAAGCCAAAACCTAATGCAGAGGAAGACATTTTTTTTTTTTTTTGGTAGTTCTTTGAAGGCTGAAAGAGGCAAGGAAATTGCAGAAGAAAGTTTTAAGCTGGCAGAGGTGGTTCATGAAGTTAAGGAAAGAAACCCATCTACATAACATCAAAGTGCAAAGTAAAGCTGCAAGTGTAGATGTAGAAGCTGCAGCTAGTTATTCAGAAGATGTAGCTCAGATAATTGATGACAGTGGCTAGATTAAACCATAGATTTCTTTTTTAATAGCTGCTACTTTATGAATGAGATCTATAAATCTCCTGGTGGGATTTTTGGGATCCTCTAGGTACAGAATCATGTCATAAACAGATAGTTTGACTTCTTTTTCTATTTGTATCCCTTTAATTTCCTTATCTTGCCTGATTTCCCTGGCTACAGTTTTAGTAACTATATTGACAAGGAAGTGAGAGTGGCCATCCTTCTCTTGTTTCTGATTTTAGAGGAAATATCTTCAGTTTTTCTCTAATCACTATTACACTGAGTTTGTCATAAATATTTTTTTTTATAATGTTGAGGTAAGTTCCTTCTATCCTAACTTCTGCGGTGTTACTGATATAAATGGGATGAACTTTGTCAAAGACCTTTTCCATATCTATTTTGAATATCATGTGATTTTTGTCTTTGAATTCTATTTATGTAAAAAATTACATTTGTTGATTTATGTAAGTTGAATCAACCTTGCATTCTTGGGATGAATCCAACTTGATCATGGTGTACAATCTTCTTAATGTGATTTTTGAATACAGTTTGCTATTATTTTATTAAGAATTTTTGCATATATTTTCAAAAGGGATACTGTTCTATAGTTTTCTTTCTTGAAATGTCTTTATTAGGTTTTGATATCAGGATTACATTGACTTCATAGAATTAATTTTGAATTTTTTCTCCCTTTTTTACTTTATGGTATAATTTGGGTAAGTTTTATGACAGAATTTGGAATAATGGGTGTTAGTTGTTCTTTATTCTGCCAGAACTCAGCTGAGAATCCATATGATCCTGGGCTTTTGTATATTGAATGGTTATTTATTACTGCTTAAATCTAATTGCTTTATATTGGTCTGTTTAGGTTTTCTATAGTCTTTTAGTTTAATTTGAATAGGTCATAAGTGTCTAGAAATTTTTCAACTTTAAATTTTCTGATTTAAACGAATGTAATTTTCAAAATACACTCGTGATCCTCTGGATTTCAGAAATGTCTCTGTTGCTATCTCCTTTTCCATCTCTACTTTTATTGATTATTCTTTTGATTAGAGGTTTATCAACATTGTTTATTTTTTCAAAGAATGAACTCTTTTTTTGCATTTATCCATTATATTTTATATTATTAAATCCTATATTCCATTAATTATTTAATTATTTTCTGTATTCTATTGGTTTGGGAATTAGTTTGTTTCTACTTTTGTATGGTCTTGAGATGTAGCCTTAGATTATTTATTTGGTAATTTTTTTCTTCTTTCTTTTTTTTTTTTAAATGTGGGCACTTAAGGACATGTGAAAGAACTTTTTTATAGCCCTCTGAGCATAACCCTCATAGTATCCCAAATATTTTTTATGTTATATCACTGCTCTTGATTGATTAAAGGAATAATTTATAATTTCTCCTCTCAATTCTTCAATGATCCATTTCCTATTTAAAAGAATATCATTCAATCTCCATAAGTTTTCTTCCTGTTGCTATCTAATTTCAATCCATTATAATCTGATGCATTGGATAATATCAATTTTGTTGTATTTGCTAAGATATTTTGTGTCCTAAAATATGGGTTATTTTAAAAAATGTTCCAAGTGTTGCTGAGAAGAAAGTTAATTCAACTTTTTGGTGAGTGAAATATTCTATAAATATCTGTTAGGTCAATATAATTTATTGTATTGTTTTAGTTATAGTGTCTTTATTGATTTTATATATACATAACCTGTCCTTATTGAGAAGGACATGTTGGACCTATCATGTGTTACTGCATTGAAGTTTATCTAGGACTGAAATTCATGAAGTGTTTGTTTTATATTTTTAGGTTCAATGACATTTGGGACAAATATTAACTATTAGTATATCATCTTATTGGATTGTTCCCTTTAGCACTAATAGTGGCCTTCCCTGTCTGTTCTGATTAAGTTTTGCTTGAAATATTAATTTCTGCTTTGTCAGATATGAAAATAGCTTTTCCTGCTTATGTTTGGACTCCATTGGCTCAGCATATCTTTTTTCATTCTTTTACTTTCAGACTATGAATATCTTTGCCTTTGAGTTGCTTGCAAACAGCATATGGTTTTGTTTTCTAATCCATTTTGTCACACTGTGCCTTTTAATTAGAGAGTTGAGATCAGTTATATTCAGTGCTGTTGTGGAGAGATTTTTATTTTTTCCAGTCATTTTGGTTTGTTTCATAGATTTCATTCTGAAATTTTCATTTGCTTAATTGCTCTCCTGGATAGCTTCATCCATTTGAGAACTCTGGGGTTTATTTTTGCATTCTTAGGTAATATTTCTTTAAGTGTTTTCTGTAGTTTTAGTGATTATTAGTTCCTTTAGTTTATTCTTACCGTGGAAACTTTTTATTACTGCTTTGATTCTGAATGGTAGCTTTGCTGAACATAGCAACTTTTTCTGGCAATTGTTTTCTTTCAGATCTTGAATTTCATCATTCCAAGCCCTTCTGCCTTTTTGAGTCTTAGTTGAAAATTCTGAAATAAGTCTTATTGGTCTACCTCTAAATGCAATATGACATTTTTCTCATGTAGTTTTAATATTTTATATGTTAGAAAATTTATTATGATCTGTGTTGGTTTCTTTTTTGATCTTTTCTATTTGGGGTTTTATATATTCCTGATTGCGAATGTCCATTTCATACCTAAAGTTTAGAAATATTTCTGCTATTATTTCATTGTAAGTTTTCTTACTGCCATTGGCTTATATTTCTACCCTTTCTTCTATCCTGAAGACTCTTCAATTTGGTCTCTTAGACTCTAAGACTCTAATTTGAGTGTTCCAGCTCAAATACTCTGTGTTTGATGCTTGAGGTTCTGTTTTGTGCATAGTTTGTTGGTGATACATCAACTGAATTTTAAAATTTATCATTCATTTCACTTTTAAGAGTTCTGAACTTTTTCTTTTCAGAAACTCAATTTCTTTAAAAAAAAAAAAAAGGTCTTTCACCTCCTGGAATTTACCTCTTAGTTCATCTCTTAATTCCTTTCTTGGATCATCTTTTAGCTCATTAATCATTTTACTAATATGTTTTTAAAAGTCTTTCTCTGCAGTTTCTTCTCTTTCATGTATGTGAGTTCATTTGTTGAGAGATTGTAATTTTGGGGTGATATTTACTTGCCTATTTCCTCATGTTTTCAGATTTGGGACTTGTCCATGTGTTGAGATGGATTCTTCTTCTTCTGTGAGAATGTCTTTGTGTCTGCAGTTGTCTCTGTTGTGATAATTCCTGTATTGTTGGTATCTCTTGGCTTCAACACATAGGTTAAATTTAACACAAGTGTTAGTTTCAACTCAAAATGCCTCACAATTTTAAGCTGCAGAATTACTGAAGTAGTTCACTCTTGTAGAGCTATTGCAATACTTTATGTTTTCCTCAGCTTTATTTTAGGAATCATTCTCTGATTTTGCTATTGGAGTAGATGACCTAGAATGAGACATGGTGTTCCCCTTTATTTATTCCTTGGAATCTAGTCATTGGTTTGTGACTTTTCTGTCCCCTATTCTATGAATTATACTATTGTCAAAGCTTGAGCCTGATTGGTTTGTGTGTAGAGGAAGATGCACTGTCACTTTGCCAAATTGTGGGTATAGTTCAACTATGGAGTCTCTTCCTGTGTAAAATAGTAGTGTACCACCTGTCTCCCAATCTCTCTCAGTAAAAGGTTATATGCAACAGCAACAACTATCATGATCAATATGCAATATTAGAATAAACGTCTTAGTGCATATTTTGGTGTATATACATTTAATTACCATGAAAAGAGGAATGGCTAGGTCAATATTTGATTAGAGCAATAGTAATAAACAGCTATGAACTGCATGTAGCATTAAAGTAGATGGTGGGTATCAACTATGCCCCATCCAGTGCTAATAATCACAAAGACATTGTTTTACTTAGTTTGTTTATTGTGACCAAAGGACCCAATAAGCACAAATTAGTAGAGAAAAAGCTTATTTTGGCTCATGATTTCAGAGGTCAGTCTATAGTTGGCCAACTCTGTAGCTCTCGGACTGAGATAGGCAGAGCATCATTGTGGAAGTGTGTGGCAGAGGAAATCAGTTCTGGGCATGACAAGAAGGAAACAGAAAGAGGTTCCCTCATCAGAGACAAAATATAAAACATAAAGGCATTCCCATAGTGACATACTTACTCCAGTTACATCCTACCTGTCTAACTTTAGCACCAAGTTAATCCATATAAGTGGATTAATACACTGATTATTGATTGGATGATTTAGAACTGAATCATTTCTCCCCTAAACATTCTTGCATTGAATCACATGTGAAGTTTGAGGGGAGACCTAATATCCAAAAAAGCGCAAACATGAATCGTAGGGCAGAATTATATAAACTAAATTATTTTTAAAGATAGCAAAATTAGAGCTGGGGATATACCTTGGTTTGTAGAGTGCTTGCCTCTCATGCACAAAGCCTTCAATCCCCAGCACCACCACCACCAAAAAAAAAAAAAAAAAAAAAAAAA
>NW_026000057.1:23541933-23544572 GCF_001458135.2 Marmota marmota marmota | reverse complement strand
TGAGAATAATCTGAACTTGTTAATCATGGCTTAGAACAGAGCCACAGAATCATTACTCTAGAAGAATCAAAAAAAAAAAAAAAAAGAGGAAAATTAGAGTGCTTTAAGAGGAAACAAAATTGGGTTGAAATATTGAAAAAAGTTTAAGGTATTAAAAAGGTAAACAAGTATATCAGGACAGAAGTAATGGTTATAAAGAAGGAAAATTAAAAATAACTAAGAGAAATCAAATAATGATAGAATAAACAAATTTGGCTGTTGAAGAGGGGAGAGAAGGAATAATAAGAGAAACAAAAATAAGAACCCAAAAGCCTCAAATAGCTAAAAATCTAATTAAAAACTACACTGAGGTTTCATCTCATACCAGTCAGTATGTCAGTTATCAAATGCCATGATTTTGTTTTCTTTTATTGCTGAGTAATAAAATCATGGTATTTGCAGGTAAATGGAGGGAGTTAGAAAAGATACTGTGAAGTGAAGTTAGCCAATCCCCCAAAACCAAATGCTGAATGTTTACTCTGATATAAGGAGGCAGAGTCATAGTGGAGAAGGGAAAGAGAGCATGGGAGGAATAGACAACTCTAGATAGGGCAGAGGGGTGGGAGGGAAAAAGAGGCGGAAGGGGGTTAGAAAAGATGGTGGAATGTGATGGACATTATTATCCAAAGTACATATATGAAGACACGAATTGGTGTGAATATATTTTGTATACAACCAGAGATGTGAAAAATTGTGCTGTATATGTGTAATAAGTATTGTAATGCATTCACTATCACATATGAATAAAAAAATAATTAATAAAAAATAAAATCCCTGCATGTGCTAGAGATTTAAAAATAGCAGAATAATATTGACAATGTTAAAAGCAATATGGATAAAGATAATTCAGATAGTATTAAAATATTTTGAAGCGTCTTTGAATACTAGAATAAAAGGAAATAAGTTATCTCATGTGAGCTAGTTATTTAAATGAAATTTGAAATGCAATATTTAAATGTTCATGATGTATCAGTCATGATTGACAAGATCTCCAAGCAATAAAAAAATGCAACTGAAAAATTAAGAAAAAAAGAATGTCAGTTATCAAAATTACCAACAGTAATAAATGGTGGAGAGGATGTGAAAAAAAAAAGGAACACTTTCCCATTGTTGGTATGCAAATCAGTGGAACTCAATATGCAGGCTCCTCAAAAGACATGGCATGAAACCACAATTTGACCCAAATATACTGCTCCTTTATAATTATCCCAAAGAATGAAAGTCAGTATACTATAGTGACACACGCTATTTTAGTCAGCTTTTTGTGTGTGTGTGTGTGTGGCTGTGACCAAAAGACCTGAAAAGAAAAATTTAAAGGTAGAAAAGTTTATTTAGGGTATAATGATTTCAGAGCTCTCAGTGCATAGGCAGCTGGGTCCATTCCACCAGGTTTGAGGTGAGGCAGATCACATGGTGGAAGAATGTGGTCCAGGGAAGCAGCTCACATGATGACTGGAAAGCAGAGAGAAACTCCACTCTCCAGATGCAAAATACCTATTCCAAAAGCACATCCCCAATGACCCATCTCTTCCAGCCACACACAACCTGCCTTCAGTTACCACTCAATTAATTCCCTATCAGGGGATTCATTCATTGATTGGATTAAGGCTCTCATAACTCAATCATTTCCCCTCTAAGCCTTCTTGTGTTGTCTCACACACAAACTTTTTGGGGCACCTCACATCAAAACCATAATCCATGTTTATAGCAACACAATTCACAATAACCATATTATGGAACCAGCCTAGGTGTCCATCAATGCATGAATGGATACAGAAAATGTTTCATATATACATAATAGACTTTTATTCACCCATAATGAAAAGTGAGATTATATCATTTTCAGGAAGATGGATGAAGCTAGAGATAATTATTGTAAGCAAAATAACCCAAATTCAGAAGTTCAAGGGTTGTATGTTTTTCTCTTATCTGTGGAAACTAGAAAGGAAAAAGGAAAAGAAAGATTTGGGTTGGGGATGGGAGAGAGGAAAGAGGGAAAAAAAATGATGGGAAGTGATATTGGCCAAATTAATTTGTTATGTTGTGTGCATGTATGAATATGTAACAACAAATTCCATCATTATGTATAATCATAACATACAAATAAAAACTTAGGGAAGAAAAAATGAAAAAAGTAAATAAAATACATAAATAAAAATCTTGGGAGAAGATGGCCGCTGCGTACGGGGGTTGCTGAAGTGCTGAGCGTGGTGCTCAAAGCAGCGGCTTTAATAGAGATTTCGCACAGTCTGTTAGAGCTTTCACCGTTAATCTGTAGCGGACCACTTTGCCAAGGAGCAGGAAGAACAAAGAAATCGAAAAAGAGACGCTTGGATGCTCAGAGCCGCGGGCGCTTTTCTCCCATCTGCTTCCTCTTTCACTTCGCTCCGGGCGGAGAAGCTGAATGCGTAATCAGCAGTGGATTGTAAGTACCCGAGGCAAAGAAAGCTCAGTGCGACCCGCCTTTTTTTTCTTTTTTTTTTTTTGAATATTTTTTATACAGGGAGAGTTTGGGGATTGGGATTGTTGGTGGGGCTGTGGTTTCTGTGCCGAAAATCCACTCCGCGGGAGCCGCCATTTGCTTTCTGCTTGCTGTCTTG
>NW_026000057.1:23517781-23536280 GCF_001458135.2 Marmota marmota marmota | reverse complement strand
GAGGATAGGAAAGGTAGCAGAATACAACAGTTACTAATAGGGCATTATGTAAAAATGTGGATGTGTAACTGATGTGATTCTGCAATCTGTATTTGGGGTAAAATTGGGAGTTCATAACCAACTTGAATCTAATGTATGAAATATGATATGTCAAAAGCTTTATAATGTTTTGAACAACCAATAAAAAAAATAAAAAAAAAGAAAAACAATTTGAGAATGCCCACTAAAGTTGAACATTTATATCCCTTTGAAACAGTAAATCTCCCAGGTATACATGCAACAGAAATGTTTATTATGTACACTGAAAGACAAGTTTAATGATGTCCATGACAGCACTATTCATAATGGTTCTGTAATAGAA
Source organism: Marmota marmota marmota (assembly GCF_001458135.2). Lineage (NCBI taxonomy): Eukaryota > Metazoa > Chordata > Mammalia > Rodentia > Sciuridae > Marmota > Marmota marmota. The sequence continues at coordinate 23,535,919 of NW_026000057.1, read as the reverse complement.
ACAAGTCAAACATGAGTAGAATTAATAAATACAATTGTGGTATAATGGATTATTATTCAACAATGAAAGTAACTATCACTGAGCAATACAATGTGGAATAATCAGAGTATTGAAAAAAAGAAGTCAATCACAAGAGTTCATATTATATGAATTCATGTAAAATTTTTAAAAATAAATAAAACAAATGGCACACTGTTTATATTAGCTGAGAAGAGGTCTAGAGGTTGAAAGTGAAAAAGGCAGGTGCTTTTGGAAGATAAAAGGTTTTTTTTTGGTGGGGGGGCCTTTTATCTCATTACATGGATATATACACATTGTTAAAAGCCATGAACTGTGTGACTTTTCATTTGAATACTATTTTGTATACATATTTCATTAAAATTATTACATGGTTTTCTAAGCTTTTTTTGAAAATCCTTTTTTTTTTCTTATGAACACGTTTTTATAATATATACATTCTTCCTGGTGCTCTTTCTAGAGTGGAATTTTTAAGATATGTTAAGTAGCATGTCCTGAGACTGTCTCGATGTTCTGCTAATTGTTTAAATTATAGTTCTTTTTTTTCCTTTTCTGAAGACATGTATCACATATATGTTGATTTGTGGTTTCTGTTCTGGTTTAAACTGAATTAGTGGAAAGAATTGTAATGCACTCCGTGCCAGGGAAAGCCCATACTCCTGCATACATTGGTCTAGGACAAGTGAACAGCTAACAAACCATTGTTTTAGAGTTTCCCCAAAGAACACAATTAGGAAACGTCTCTCTAAGACACACTGACACGAACTGCTGCTTCTCTTGAGATAAGTAGTTGAATTTATTTTGAAAATAATTAATTTATGTTTTGCATTTACTTGCCCAAAATTAATGCTTAGACCCTAGATGCATTTTGCTCAGTTAATGATGTCACACATTTCAGTATCAAAATGTAGGCAGGAGATTCTGAAGCACTGTTTTAACTGATTCCTTAATTATCAATCCTACAACCTAGGCTTGAGTCCTAGTTTATTCTGTACACTCAAAACTGTCTAGAGTTATTAAGAGAAAAAAGACTCTCCATTTGTTTAGACATCCCTGTACTTTCTCATTTGTGGAAACTTCACTTTGCTTCTTTAGTCCCTATGCTTCCATCCAGATTTAACTTCCAGAAAATACTTGAAATCAATCTCTCATTTTTTTGAAGATCTATCTGATATGATTCTTCACTGTTATGATTTAGACCCTTAAAACCTTTTTATTTCATTTTAATCTTTTTAAGAAAGTAGATAAATGTATGGATTTATTTTTTAAATGCAGATCATAAAACACAGAAATATACATTTAAATATATTATTTTGTGTGTTATAGCTGAAAAACAACTGTAAATAGAATTAAAATATATATCTGAATTTAAAATTTTACTAAAGCAATGTATCATGTAGTTGACATTGGACAAGTACCTAATAGCTCGGAGCTTAACCTAAAATGTGAGGATCCCAAGCTTGTTAATCTAACACATGAAAAACAGCCTACAAACTATGAAATGCTGTATAGATGATAATGGTTTATTATTTTTGATTTTTAAAACAATGACTATTATCATCTCATTATATGGAAAGCTTTCAACACATAATGTTATAACAATCTTGGTTCACATTTAATGTAGTAGTTATTGATAAGTCATACAGATGTTTATTCTTGTTAATACATACTACAAATTACATTAATAAAGTTGCATTATTTATTACATTTTCCCTGAATCAATTAACAAAATGTAATAAATTATAAACTACCTATTTCTATTCAACCTATTAAGTTATTTACATATATTATATTGTTCTCAAGGTTAACATGGATGCATTATTTTTCTTTAACTCAGAAGTCTGTCAGTATGTGAACCAAAAAAAAAAATATCTATCTATGTATCTATCTATCTATATCTGCACACATCCGTTACAAAAATAATTTGGTGACTTTTTACTTTATTAATATAGTTAAACTGCAACCATGTTTCCTAGAATTCTGTTTCTTGTTGGTTTCCAGGTTAGATTATGCACAAGAAACTTCCCTGCAACATTTGGAAGACAGGAGTGAAGCATCAGCCATGGCAGGTTAACACTGACTCATGCACTTCTGCATCTGCGCACACTTTCTAGTCTGATGCGTCACCTTGTTTGATGTAGGTCAGCAGTTGGCCTGGAGCTCTCACAGAATTTATCATTATTCTCCTTAGTGTCTCAAAATCCCATGTCTAGTTACTGAGCAGTTTCATGGGTAAGGTTGTGAACATGTTTTTCTCGTGATGTTGGTGACTGCAGACTTGAGGGACAGATGTAGATTTTAATTTGTCTTGGGAATTCCCAAACATCCTTAGGGGCCCCAGTTTGTCGTTGCTTTCCCTGGCTCTCTGTTCTGATGATTTCAAAAGCAGAATCAACACAGCCTTAAATAGGCTGTTTAATCTGCCCTTACAATTGAGTAAGGTCAAAACCCTGTAAAAGCACAGTCTATTCATATTATTCATGGTAGTTCTGCTTATCTGATTGAAAGAAAATTGATAACAAATAGTAAGATGCAATCATCAAGAAGATGATTGTAATAGCCCTGGGGACCACATACATCTTAGGAAGTGAAAAGTTGAACATGACCTAGACAAAGAAGAATCAGGAAATTAAAGTGGAAGTAGAAGTATGGAAAGAATGGTAAAAATGGTAACTGAAGCACAATGTAGGAGAATTTGAAATTATTATTTGACTAAATGAAGAATTACATTATATTTGATATAAGATTAACCAAATTGATAGATTGATGACTGACATATAATAAAATAATAACACATACACCTGAGTATTAATCAGTGTTATGTGAAGAATTTTAAAATATCACAAAGAAAATATTTTAAGTGTCCTCTGTTCTAGATAATATAAATGTAAAAATCAGAGAATTGTTTAGGTTCTTTCAGAGAGTGAAAAGAAACAAAAACATTGGAATATTTGTAAAAGTAAAACAATACATATATAAATCTTGTGTTAAAGATCTTAAGGACTGGGCTAGGGATGTGGCTCAGTGGTAAAGTGCTTGCCTGCCATGCATGAGGTCCTCTTCAAATCCCTAATGCACACACACACAAACAAAAAGATCTAAAGGACCAAAGATCAATGAGTTGATTACCAAATGGTAGCTCTTAAATGCTTCTTGAATCCATCTACTTCCTCTATCTCTGTTATATCTTAATCTATTCACCATCAATTCTTATCAGGGCTATTACAACTGCTTCCTATTTCCTACTGTTATTATCTTTAATCTGCTCTTTATATTGTATCCACAAAAAGCCTTTAAAAAATGCAAAATTGAATATGTTACTCTTAAAATCCTTTAGTGGCTTCCCATGTGTTTGATATTGCACAAAATTACAAGGATTATATGGCTGGATAAATGGAAACCACTAACTACATCTAAAATCTGTTTTGAATCTCTGTTCAGTATAATCATTGTACTGCAAAAAACCCTGCACTTACTCTAGTTCCTCTTGTAAGTCAAACATTTTGTCACATTATGTTCTAATGATGCCTGAGATGCCTTTATCCCTAGTTTTTGTCAGTTCTCAACCAGTAAATTGTTCATGAAACTGGGGACCCAAAAATCTTAACTGAGCTCTCCCTTGAACATATCATAACATATCATAACAATAGACAGTTTTCCTTTATGGCACTTACCACAATTATAATGGGAAAAAATTGTGTAATCTTTCGTTTTCTTTCTTTTTTATTAGAAGTTCTAATTGAGTAGGAACTGTGTTCCATAGCAACATTTCTATAATATTTGTTAAATAAACAAATGAATGAAATTTCCAGATTACTGATGTTACAATTTAGACCACATAATTATTAAAAGTAGGAGGATACATATTATTTCTCATAAGGTTAGATAATACAAAGATACTTGGAAAAAGAAAACAAAAATTATAATCAGTTTCTACACATGACCCAAACTTCATAACATAAAGTGAATGTTAAAGAAGGATAATAATATGCTTTCTGATTTCTAAAATTTTATATTAAAACGACTACTATATTGGGGAAACATTTTATCATTAACAGTGGAATTATTTATTATCTCCAATTCGTAGGTTAGTAGTTGACAAACTGGCAAAATGAAACTATTTTATAATAGTGACAAAATTGTCTTTCTCCATGAAAAAATGTACCAGCAAATCAACTACCAAATGATAGAAATACTGCCATTCTGCTTCTTAAATAGCAATAGTCTATAAAAAAACTCACGTAGTAGTACAATCCACATGATTATCCTTTCTGTAATGACATCTTCCTTATTAATTCCTTATTAATTAGTATCTTTGTTAAGGTGTTGATTCAGTGGAATGAATTTCAATGATTGAACAATAGAGTTGTGAAGCCTTTAATTATGACCACTCCTGGGAAATAGTAAAAGAAGGTCATTATTTGTCTGCCAGTGAAGGGAGTTGAGGAGAAATAATTCATGGTGATGTGTACACTTTGGATGGATTTGGTAAGTACTTTTATTGATCAAGAAGATTGTGATTTAGTAAATGGTTTAAAAACAATGATTCTGCTATAATTTGCTAATAACTATGGTTATTGTAGAAGTGCCATCAGGAAGTCCTGGCATCTTATGTTCTGTCATTCATTCAATTTATACTTTTTAAGCAAGTACCATTTGTGAGACACCATTGTAAACCCTGGAAATAGAATGTTGAACAAGGCTTAGAAATTCTGTTTCACAAGATGCTTCCAATCTTATGATATAAGGACCAAAACACTAAAGAACTGTAAGAAAAATGAATGAATGAAATGTATAATCTCTTATTAAGGAAATACAGTTTTTGAAGATAGTTTTAAAAAATTCAGGAATTTTTACGTGGAATTCTCAATGCTTCAGAGTGGAATATTCCTAATACTTCATTTTCCTCCCTCAATTTTAACAGTATTTTATTGTAAATGAGACTGTATCATGTTGACCTGTTTATATATTTGTATATATTGCCATGATAAACATTAAAATGTAATACTGGAGGGCCTAAACCCTATGCATTGCCTATTCCCCATGCTACCTTAAATGTAGGAAGTATTCAATAAAATTTGTTGATTTGTGCTTTAGTGCATATAGTTCTTGAATCAATCTGTGAATACCAGCAAAGTACTTGCAAAACTAGTTCTGTAGCTGAGTTACTAAAAACTGTATGTACCTATGGCTACAGATGAATAATAAATTATCAGTATGACCCTTCTCTTTTGAAAAAGATAAATGTTTACAGAGATGATCAACACACAAAACTTGGTTAAGTTGTGGAAAATGGGTGTTTGAGAGACTCGCTCAGGATAAAGGTTGATGGGAATTTGGAGAATACGGCAGATTAGATGATGAGGAGGAGGCCAATCCAGAAACAACAGAGTGTCTAGCAAGGGCCTTGAAAGGTATTGAAGCAAGATTTCAAACCAAAGGGAAAAAGATATCCAAATAGATATTGGAAGGCCAGTGTTTGAGTTTTGCACATTAGCTAGCTTTAAAATTTGCTTTTCTGAGTAAAAAGAAAAGTTAAAGAATCATTGAGAAGAAAAGTGGTGTTAGGTACATGGGCACACTAAAATTGATGCATGCTTAATATTCATGGTTTCAGAACCAATATTTAGAATGGATATTTTTAAAAATAATTTTGTGAAGGAATCATTCTGGATGCTTCTTTTTATCAATATTTAGGTCTTTAACTTCTGTATGATGGACTTATAAATATTTGTATCTTATAAGTACTTTAAATACCTTGTGCATTATGCCACCCTTAAAGACAGGAAGCTGGTATAGTGGATACCACAAGGTCTTTGGAATCTATAGACTTGGGTTGAGTCCTAATTTTCTTATTAACCCTAAAATCTTTGGAACTTCTGACTCAGTTTTCTCATTTATATATAATACTATGGTTAAAATTATACTTTTTGAATGTTACTGGATTTAAGTATGCCCATGGTATCTTACATAAATCAGTTAAGATTAAAAAAAAAAACCACTGATTGAACTCTTTTGTTTTAGGACTTAGTTTAAACACTGGTAGTTGCTCAGTACTTACTGAGGCATTTTGGTTTTTGTATTAGATTTTTGGCAACTCCCATGTATAATTCATTATGAATTTACTATACATTTTAAATCCTCAGTTACAGTACAACCAACTTATCATTTATATTCTTTGCTCCCTTGGAATGTAAGAATATATAGAATTGGTATAAAAAGAAAGATTCAGTGGGGTCTAGTCCAAAAGCACAGAAGATTTCAAGACTTATATTTCTTTGGACAATTATGCATCAAGGTTAAGCATATTAGGAAAGAAACTGAAAAAGTAATATGAAGCAGAACAATTGAATATATTATTCAATATATTAGAAATATCCACCACTGATGCAGAAATATTTTTAATAGTTAGTTAAATAAATTTACAAGTAAGGAAAAAATATGTATCCTATTCTTCAACCTTTAAATAATAAATGCAAGAGAGTATAAACAATAACAATATTTATATGGGAGTAAGCAGGGAGCCATGCAATGCAGAATGTGTGTGGCATGGAAACCACAGGGAATCTTAAAGGGAATAGGGCACAGGGAAACATTTAAAGGCAAAATAAGGAGGATTACACAAGTTATTTTGAAATGAAATCCCTTGTCCAGAAAGATTAATAACTAAGGTGTGTTGAAAGATCAACAATAAAGGTGGTGCTAACCCAAGATAGAAGTTATTAGACAGATGTTCACGCAGAAGTATTCTTTGTGTAGTATTATGGGAGTGAAGAATTGTGGGTTTTGGCAGCATTTTATGAGAGTTCTTGTTATCGGGCACATATGTGTGAAATTCCCTCCATATCTGTAATGTTTTATTCATATTAATTTTCGTTAGGGCTTGACAGAACAACTTCATTTGATTCTGAAAACTTTCACATGTGCAAATCACTTAAATACACATTTTCATTTTTTCTACTATCTGTATACCATTCCAACTTTTTAATCTTTGAATTTTTGACTAATTATTAATGAAAGATATTTCAGGGTTTCTTTAAATAAAAATTCTTTCTCTGTGAAACATTTGATTTTTAACCTTTAAAAGTGTTTAATTTGTGGGCTGGGGATGTGGCTCAAGTGATAGCATGCTCACATGGTATGCGCCGGGCGCTGGGTTCGATTCTCAGCACCACATAAAAATAAAATAAAAATATTGTGTCCACCGAAAACTAAAAAATAAATATTAAAAAATTCTCTCTCTCTCTCTCTCTCTCTCTCTCTCTCTAAAAAAAAGTGTTTGATATGTAATTAGATTATCAGGGATCATCAACCATATTTTTCAAAATAGGATCATTAATATCAATGTTGATATAAAAAATAAATGAGGCAATTTCAAAATATAATTAATTTTCCTTGCATATCTCATTTGATGAAAATAATTTTCTTTTTCTAAAAATTTTATTTGGTTAGCAGTTTTGTCCCAGTTATACTGAATTATTTCATTAGGAAATTTTGATATTTTCAGTGTGCTAGCACTAGCAATTTAGCTAAATGCTTTAATTTTGGCCTAAATATGAAGTAAAAAGCAGAAGCTTAGTAAAAATCTCAAGAAGTTGTTCATATTATTAAAAATATTTCACCTGGTTAAATTATAGAGAAATCTGAGAAAGCCTGATTATATGTGAGTTAGATACAATTTGGACACAAACTTTGTAGGCTCATCCACATACACAGATTCAAAAATATTTGGATTTATTTACACTGTACCATATTTCTATATTAATGAACTACAACCAAACTGACAATTTTATAAATCTATCTCAGAAAATATGGATACTTTAATTTGGAATGAAAGAACAATATAAAGGATAAAATATAGGCTGGGGATATAGCTTGGTTGGTAGAGTATTTGCCTTGTATTCACAAGGCCCTACGTTCAATCCCAAGCACCACCCAAAACAAACTAACAAAAAATATAAATCGTAGTATCAGAATTAGAAAACCAACATTTTTCCCTAGTATTGTCACTAATATGTTTTATAAAACTTTTATGTATCAGGTGTAAAATCTCATTGTTTTCTTTATTAGCAAATACCTGATCTGTAAATAGATGTTTCATGATCCACATTTTGAATAATATTGAGTTAAATAATGATTGAGTCTATTTCTACGTTCTGAATTTTTTTGAATAGACAATCTTCTATAATTGCTATATGGAGTCACATTCATAACATAATATGAAAACCATAATAAAACCTTACCTCTTATTGTCAGGAAAAAAGCATCTGTTTTCCTGTTTAATTCTTTTAAATTGTCTACATAGAAAAAAAATGGATTGTATGGATAATTCAGTAAAATAATAATACATCAAAATGTGGTTGCTAATGAGAAGAGCTGAAATTTTTATAGTTCAATAATCATAACTCATTGAATGAAAGACAGGTATGTCCTATTTTATTTCCTGGACTTACACTGTTGAATTTACCAATATTTACTTCTATTTATACATAAAATGTTGAATTTATCGATGTTTACTTCTATTTATACATGGGGCAAATGAAAGAAAATGCCAGATTTCTTTTATTTTGCTCTGTTTCATAATGATTTGTTCTCAGTGGTGAAAAGGTACTTGTGTATTGTTTGTATGTCACAGTAAAATTAAAATGTCTATAAAGATATGATTATCTGGGCTGTGTTGTGGTTCAGCGACAGAGTGCTTGCCTAGAATATCTGAAGCACTGGGATTGATTCTCAGTACTACGTATTAATAAATAAAATAAAGGTCCATTGACAACTAAGAACACATTGAAAAAAAGATATGATTATCCCCCATGGAAAGAGTCAAATTATTAGACCTCAAAGAAATACAAATTAGGAAAAATTTGTACTACACACTCACACTCATCAGAATGACTAAAATAAATGAATATGATAGCACCAAGTGTTGTGAAGAATGTGGAATAACAAGAAACCACATATGTTTTTAATTGAAATGTAAAATGAAAGAGCCATTTGGAAAAGATCTGTAGATCTATAATGAAAATAAATATGTATCTTCTATAAACTACCAATCTACTTCTAGGTACTTTCCAGAAAGAAACAAAACTATGTTCACAAAATACTAATACATGATATTCACTATCAGTTCTTATTCATAAGAATCAGAAATTGAGATGGATCCAGTATCAATAAGGTTAACAAACTACAACATATTCACTGAGTAGAATTCTTGAGAGCTAATATAACAGTAGAGGTGAGTCACAAATAATATTGTTCCAGAAGCTCTCTTATCCCGTTTCTCAGTCACTGCATTTCTCCTTCACAAGGGTAACTTTTATTTTATTTCCATTGACCTGATTTGCTTGTATGTGAATTATATAAACGGGAAGTTCTACATCACATATGCAGTCATTATTACATAATTGTTACCTGTAATCATCATTGTTACACAATTGTTGACTGTAATCATTCACAGTTTGTTGGCTTATTATGATGTACAGTACTTTATGTTTTATATTTTGGTGTGCTATATATATATTCAATGGTTAATGGATATTTAGCCTGTTTTCAATTTGGAACTGCATTAGTTTGCTGTGTTAAGCTGCCAGAATAAAATGCTACAGACAGGATGGCGTAAACAATAGAAATATATTTTCTCAGTTCTGCAGGCTAGAAGTCCAAGAATGGTTTGATAGCAAGGTCAGTTTCTTCTAAGGGCTGACAATGGAAAATCTTCTGACAGTTTGTTCGCCTTTTTGGTGTTCCTTTTACGATTGCGAATTATTTTAAATTTAGCCATTTTGGTGATTTTGTGATTATATCATATGGAAGTTTTAAATTGTATTTTCCTGATGCCTCAGATCTGGAGCATCTTTTTCTTTGCTTTTTAATATTTTGATTTTTATGCTTATTTATGACTTTTATATAAACAGAAATCTCTCTTATTTATTCATTTTGAAAAAAATCCTTTGTCACATATATGTATTGCAAATACCTTCTAGTTCGTGGCTTATAATTTTATCTAATAGATTGAATACATTGTAGTTTGAAATATTAATTTTTACAGTTTATACGTTTTGTCTCCTATTCAAAAAATATTTGCTTAGATGATAATAAAGATATTTTTCTATTATCAATTAAAATCTTATGATTTTATTTATCAGTTCAGATCTAAAATCCAGTGACACTGATATTTTAGCATGGTACAGTACAGTAAGTGGTCAAACATTACACTTCACAAAATGCTATCTAGACAATCTAACAATGTTTGTTGCAAAGGCCATTCTTTTCCACTATTCTGCCATGTTTCCTTTATCAAAACTTAATGCTCAGATATATGTTCTAGAAACTTTATTCTGATTTCTTGATATATTTGATGCTTTTTGTGCCAATACCCACAATGTTTTACATATTATGGTATTATATTAAAGCAAAAGAATCAGCACAAAATCTTACTTTGTTTATTTCAAGGTTGTTGTGGTAATTTTTGGATATTTACATTTTAATATCTCTAATGATAATATTTTCAATTAAAATTTTGCAGTTGCAGTGGATATGTGCAGAAAACTTGGGGATGAAAACATCTGAAAAATTAATCTTAATAAATCCATTAAAATGGAGTGCAACTATTTAATAGCACTGAATAATTTTTGGTTAATTAATTCAGTTGTTAAAATATTTTTGTTTTTCTTTTAAATAATATCATTCAAGAGTTTTTTTTTTTCTGTTTGTTCTGGTCTTATGAGACACATTGGCAAATGCTGATTATTTTTCTAGAAAACTGGTATATGTTGTTATTTCCCAACCATTTGCAAGAATTCTTCAGAGAAGCCATGCTGATATAAAGTTTATTTCAGGAAATTTTTATTTTCTTTTATAAAATACTAGAATTAAATTTTTCCAATAAATTTGGGAATATTAAAATTGATTGAATTTTTCAAAGAACTTTTTCTATTTTATCCTAATTTACAAATTTTTGCATAGATTTTTTATAATATATAAATGTATGTTAATATCTTTATGACTTTTCCAGCTTTCTTTCATTCTTGATATTAGCACTATTTTTTCCCCTTTCTTTCTCTCCCTCCCATTTCCATACCCTTTGTGTTTTTTCTCCTTTATTTCCTTTCTTCTTTCTTCTCTTCATGCTGTTCCTTTCCCTTTTTCTTCTTCTTTTGTGTTTTCTTTTTCTTAATCATTGTGGAATTTTCTATGTTGCATAATTTTTAAATTTTATTGATTTTTTATTGTATCTAAATTTGATTTTTTCATTTAAATTTACTTTGATTTTTCTTAATTTTGATATTTTTATTAAAAGTGAACCATCATGTATATTCAAAAAATTCTTGAGATAATCTGAGCATCTCTATAATGTTACTTTTCCTATTAAGGATTTACATTATGCTAAGAAAGAGATATAAATCCAAACTCAGATGACCTGATAGAGTAGAGGTTTTCCAGCTTCATTTTTCTTAAACTCAATCACCACTAAAGGTACGAAAGGAAATCTCAGATAATTATCTTGGGACCTCATCCTATCTTGATTTAAACTCCCATGTTCGTGTCTTCGGCTTTGAGAAACTGCAAGAAGTTTTCCTATATTTCTCACCAACCAGGCTTCTGTTAGCAAACTGGAAAATTCTTCAAGGATAAAAATAATCCTGATTCTTAAAGTTAAATTTTTTATTTACCTTCTGTCCATTTTCTTGTTCTTTAGTCTCTAGCAACTTAAAACTGATTTTAAAAGTATTGTATTCACACACACATTCTCTTTCTGCTTCCTGGATGCCATGAATGGAGCAGTGCTTTCTCCACCACAGCTTTCACCATCATGTTTTGCCTTACTATGGACACAGAACAATGGAGTCAGTCCATCATTGACTGTACCTCTGAAACCATGAGGAAAAAAAAATAAACTTCTGCTATAAGTTGTTCTTGTCAACTACTTTGGGCAGAGTAATAAAAAACTGACTAATATGAAATGTTGTACCAAGAAGTGGTGGTGTTGCTATGACTAACCTAACCAAAGGTTTCAGACTTTGGGACTGGTTTGTGGGAGGAGTTTAAAAAAGTTTAAAGATGCAAGCTAAAGAAACTTTGAAATGTTGTTAGCCGTGCTTAATGATCAATTATGGTGAGACATCAGAAGACTAGAATGCCAACAAGACTATGGAGAGTAAAGCCTGTGCTCATGAGGTTTCAGTGGGGAATGAGGACTTTATAGGAAATTGGACTAGAGGCCATTCATATTATATTGTGTCAAAAAAGTTGTATACGTTATGCCTATGTTCTGAGGCTTTGTGTGAAGTTGAATTTAAAAATGACAAACTAATTAATCTGGTGAAGGAAATTTTAAGGAAGCATAGCATTGGCAATGGCATGAATTTTGCTGGCAGCATTTATCTAGATTTACTATGAGAATCAGGAGGAAAAAGCAGAGTAGAAGGATTTTCAAAACTTGCAGTTTAGCTAAAAATGTACATGTAAAACTGGGACCAAGAAAGACATTGTTGTTAATGAGATTACAACCACTAAAGAGATGCTAAGTAATTGGTAGAGAGACAATAACAAATAAGGCTTGAGAGCATTTCAGTAATTGGCAAAAACTATATGTATTGCATGTTCCAGAGTATAACAGTAAAATTTGCTTTGAGAAGAGATTGTGGGTGCACCCTGCTCATGTAGAAGGGCTCTGGGAAGTTGTTTTAACATGTTTAGTCACCTAGGTACTCAAAATCCACTGAAGCCATGATCCCAGGTGGCCCAGCTATTGTACAAGTTGGCTACAGACCTTGGTGTCTGTAAGTTGTGAAGTTTCTTCAGGAATGCCACATACTTGAGTTAGGAGGTCATGGAGGCTTACAACAAGATTTCAAAGGGCTGGGGTCAAACTGCCTGTAGGCCGCACATGGATGGGAGGGCAGTGCATGTAAATGTGAAGGTGAAACTGAAGCTGGAATGGAGACATCAGGAATTAAGTAATACTAGAAATATGAACTGTCTTTCATATTCCTGTCACCCATCCCTTCTTTTAATTCCCCTTTGTCTAATCTTCTTACTCTCCTTCCTTTTATTGTGGTTTAGCTTCCTTATATCAATGAAAACATCTGACCATTGATTTTTGGGGATTGGATTATTTCACTCAGAATGATAATCTCCAGATCCATCCATTTACTGATAAATGTCATAAAATAATCCTTCTTTATGGCTAAGTAATATTTCATTGTGTATATATATATACACATACCACAATTTCTTAATCCACTCATCTGTTGATAGGCATCTAAGTTGGTTCCACAGTTCTCCTATTGTAAATTGTGCTGCTATAAACATTGACATGGCTGTGTTACTGTGAAATGTTGATTTTAAATCCTTTGGATATATTCTAAGGACTGGTATAACTGAGTCAAATGGTGGTTCCATTACTAGTGTTTTGAAGAATCTCCATACTGCTTTCCTGAGGGTTTGCACCAATTTGCAGTCCCACCAGCAATGTATGAATATTCCCTTTCCCCCACATCCTCTTCAATGTTTCTTGTTACTTATATTCTTGATAACTACCATTGTGACTGGAGTGAGATGAAATCTCAGTGCAGTTTTAATTTGCATTTACCTAATTGCTAGAGTTGTTGAAAATTACTTCATATATTTTTGTTGATCATTCATATTTCCTCTTTTGAGAAGGGTAGGCTCAGTTCCTTTGTGCATTTAGTGATTGCGTTATTTGTTATGTTTTTTTTATTTTTATAGGGGCTCACAACAAAAATTTTGTCTTTAGTTTCAGATGGGACTTTGGATTTGGACTTTTGGCAATGCTGAGACTGTAAATACTATGGGGACTCTTGGAGTTGGGCTAATAGCGTTTTACATTGTGAGTTGGACATGAGCTTTCAGGGATCAGAGCATAAATGCTATAGTTGGATATGGGGTGTCCCCCTATATTCCTTTCTTAATGTAGGACTATTGAGAGCTTAGAGGATTGGATTATGAAAGCTGTAACCTAATCAGTCAACCCTAGTTTAAATGGACTAACTGGATGCTAACTATAGGCAGGTCAGGTGTGGTTAGATGAGGTGGGTCACTGAGGGCATGCCCTGGAAGATTCATATTCCCTAAAGTCCCTTGCCCTCTGCCTCCCTCTTTCTGCTTCCTGACTGCCACAAACGGAGATACACTCCTCTAATATGCCCTTCCACCGTGATATTCTGCCTCATTTTGGGCTCTGAGCAATGGAGTTGACAACCATGGACTGAACCTCTGAAATCATGAGCTAAAATAAACTTTTCCTCCACTAAGAAATATTTTATTCAATAGCAACATTGTCTCTAGCATATTAGTTCAGCAGCTCAGAAGCTGAACTGTTCAATACCAACGCAAATTAATAATCTTAAAACATACAAGTCATTTTATGAAACTTTAATTTATTAATGTCAGATTACAACAACTTAATAAGGAGTTCCAAATATGAGAGTAGTTTGGATAAGCTTTTAATATGCTTTTCTATTTTCTGTAAATAGTGTTGTGTTGTGCACACCTACTAAGAAAACTGTGTATGCCTCTTGTTGTGATTCTTCTTTTTAAAATTAAAGTGGGTAGGTGCTCAGAAAGTTGATATGTTAACTTTTTCTTCCTCTTTTAACTTGCATACACATACTTTGTTAGAAAAAATCTATTAAAAGGTGATTTAACATAAACAGTACTCCTACATAAGCTTCTGCTTTATTTGTTAAATTCAAAGCTGAAAGGGGAAAATATATATTCTTCATTTTTAACTAGAATAAGAATCCTGTAGGGCAAGATTTCTCTTTTCAATCAGATACACAAAAAACTAATGGCAGATGGAAAAAGGCAAATCTACATGGTTTTATAGGGAGTATTTCATAAAAGTTAAACAATGATGGGGATACCAATTGATGTAGTTATAGAACTACTCAGAATATCATGAGTGACAGTGTTTGCACAGGAGTTTGAGTCTATAATTTTCTTCACTAAAGTGGTGATATATTTTTTGTTATTATTTCCTTATGAAGAAATTGAGGTAAATTAATTGTTTAATATTAAAACTGATAAATAAAGACCTGAACACATAAATTAACAACATTATTGATAAGCTCTGACTTTCCCTAAAAACATACACTAGACTATATACTAAGACAAGCACATGAATGTATGCTGTACAAACACACACATACAAACACACACACACACACACACACACTCACTATTTTACCATTACGCAGAATATACAGAGAGACTCCCTAAGAGCTTTAAATGGACAAAGAGCACTTTTTTTATATCATTCTCTGTACTTACTCTTGAATTTTTGTTTACCAAGAAAAATCCAATCAAAGCTTTTAGAGTTTTTATAGGATTCCTTCATTTTACAAGGCATTTCAAGTGATTTCCTTTCCAGTTTATCATTTCAAGTTTATGCTACAATTCAAACAGCAGAGATCTTTGATAAAAACAAATGATCAAAAGCTGGTTGTATTTTAAACAGAAAATAAAATTTGCTCTAGTCTTCTCCATAACACTTTCAAAAGCTCGAAACCTGCTGTACAAGTCTGAGTCTGAGGAGAAAATTACCCAAGACTTGAGTTAAAGTGCATTGTTTTAACGGAAAATAGTGAATACATATTTTGCAAGTACATTTTAATTTCATTAATTTTAATAATTACATAAAAACAAAAGTATGGTATTAATGGATAAAGCAGTATTTCAGTACATGAATGCATTGTATAAATTTTAGACCAGCTTAAACATACCAATCATTTTTCATTTCTTTATAGTGAAATTATTCAAAATCCTTTCTTCTAGCTTTTCAAAATATACAATACATATTGCTATCTATAGTCATCCTACTACGCAATAGCACTCTAGAACTTCTATACTCTCTCATTGTAAGTTGGTATCATTGGTCAAACTTTCCTTATTCCTCATTTTTCCATATTCTCTCCATTCTCTGGGAACCACCTTTCTACTCTGAATTTTGATGAGATCAACAATTTATATTCTACACATGAGTGAGATTATGCTCGGTGTGTGCCATTGTGTGGCCACTGAAGGATTAAGTATTTTTTCCAGTCTTTGCAAATTCTAAGTAGGCTGCTTATTTTCTCTGAGCCTGCAGTCACTTCTGCTGCTTTAGCATTAGATATCTCCATAGGTCTAGTTTTTGAGTCCTCTGTTCATGAGTTGTACTGTTTAAGCACTAGAGGTTTCTCCTATCCCAGGTTTATTCCAAATATGTAGTTGGTATGTTGTTGAACATAAACTAAAAAAAGCGGTTCCAAAAAGAATAGGATATCCCTCAAGTCTCTCTTTGGAACTGGGGTTGGCCCATATGCCTAATTCACTATCAATCACTTGTCTGTGTTCAGGCCTGTAAGCCTCTGTTCGGCTTTGATGGACCAACCCCAGACTCCTATGCTATGCCTGTGGCCACCAATGTCACCACATTGTGTTGCACTATAAGCCCATAGCTTAATGAACTCAGTACAATATTGGAGTAGGAATAAGTCCCACACTTCTATGGTCTGTGCATTGCTGATGTTGACTAATGGCTTAAAACTATTTCAAACAGTCATTGGGATGCTGGATGGAATAGAAATCTAATATATGGTGTTGTACTTCTCTACCTGGTGCCAATGCTATTCAGAGGTTATGTCCATGGACACTGGCCTAGTGATGGGGGCCTTTAGGATATTCTTGTTGATAAGTTTTATTAGCTTGGCACTAAGTTGCAAGGCAAAATCTTTTGCTGTCTGCCCTGTACTACCCTCAGTAAGTGGAGTCTTGCTACATACTGTTCCACCCCATATTGAAATAGTGTAAGTGAAAGTAAGTCCCCTGGCAACCTAATGCTAAGCTGGGTCATGTCTGAACCTCACAGATCCAAAGGTTTGCACAGTATCGGGGTGTATTCAAGCCCACATTCCAGTGAATGGTCATATAGGCTGACACATGAGTCAAGTCCAAGGGTGCATGTCTCTGTGATATGCCAGGGCAGGCTTAGATGTTCTATCTGTGAACAACACTGGCATGGGGATAGCTATAATGAGGTTGGGTGAATGGGTGGTAGAAACATTCCTTTGTCCATCTGCAAATACTAAGCTGGATCATACCCAAATTTCACAGCTGTAGGGACTGGCAAAGTCTGAGGGTTGTGGGTGCTCCAGGACAGACCTCTCTGAGGCTCTTTCTAAGACAGGTCAAGACTTAGGCTCTCCCAATAACAAGTAGGTCTCCCCTTGTTACCAGGGTAGGTCCAGAATCTCTGTTTGCAAATTCTGGACTGGGTATGGGTTTTGATTTCTGCCTGGTGTTGGATCTTACTGTAGCTTCCCTAGAAATGAGCTCCAAGACAATGTCCTGGGCTAACTTCTATGCTCTCCTCCCCATGTATCTGTGATTTGAGGCAGCTGTAGAGGTGGTCAGTGGCCTGGCTAATGCGGTTCCAGTGGTTCAGTTTGGGTTTTGACCTCTTAGGATATGGCTTATTAGGTCCTATTGAGCACTGTGTTTCACGATGGTATGTGGTGAGCCGCTTCTGCCGTTTATGCAAATTATGGTCACCATTACACGATGGCGCTGGCTCCGCTGTGGTCTGTGACAAACAACTCCTTGTTTGGGAGAGTTGGCGCATGACTTTTCATCACTCTATGAGAAAGCTCCACGTGGCTGCTTTGCATTGGGGCTTGAGATGCTTTATTAAGGCTGGGAGGGGCATCCGAGAGCAGTAGGAGAAGAAGAAGAACTATCAGGGACCTGAATAAAAGTTGTTGAAAGAAGATTCTTGGGTTGCGTCTTTCTTGCGGGCAAGAAGTCGCGCGCAACAAGCGCAACAAGTGGTGCCGAGACCCGGGAGTCAGAACTTTCAGCAGTCAGGGGGGTGCACCGTAGTCCCAGGTAAGTGGGACCCGCAATCAAAGTGGGAAATCGTCCCAAGTAAGTGGGATCCGCGACCAAAGCGGGGCAGCAGCTGCATTGTGAACTTTCGTTTTTACTTTCGCTTTTGTTTTCTGTGTTTCTCTTGTGGTGTCATTTTGTTTTTGTGTTTTTGTGCTTCTTTTGTTGTTCTGTTATGGGTGCCGCACCTTCCAGTCCGCTTCTTCTGGCCCTAGATGGCCTGTTACGTTC
>NW_026000057.1:23435569-23516362 GCF_001458135.2 Marmota marmota marmota | reverse complement strand
CCTCAGTTATCCCCCTTCGTCCACCATCGCCACGATACAGGATGCGAGGCAAAGCACTGCACTTGAGTGATCCTTGACATGGACCTCAAGGAGAGCATGTCCTATTGCATGCGGGTTAGACGCGTCCACTCCCCGCCCCACGAAAAAAGGCGTCGGCTGATATGGTCTCGGATCTGGGGAAGGGCCCTCCTTAAGACTGAGCCATACTATGCAGCCACTTCTGCACAGTGGGATAGGACCTCTACTCTCGCCTGTATTGTTTTAAGAAAACAGAAAGGGGGAACTGTGGTGAGCCGCTTCTGCCGTTTATGCAAATTATGGTCACCATTACACGATGGCGCTGGCTCCGCTGTGGTCTGTGACAAACAACTCCTTGTTTGGGAGAGTTGGCGCATGACTTTTCATCACTCTATGAGAAAGCTCCACGTGGCTGCTTTGCATTGGGGCTTGAGATGCTTTATTAAGGCTGGGAGGGGCATCCGAGAGCAGTAGGAGAAGAAGAACTATCAGGGACCTGAATAAAAGTTGTTGAAAGAAGATTCTTGGGTTGCGTCTTTCTTGCGGGCAAGAAGTCGCGCGCAACAAGCGCAACAATGGTAGGCCTTGTTTTGGCTTTCATGTCTAAAGTCTGAAATTAATTCCTTCTTCCTCCCTCAAGCAGGAGGTGTCTCTCTCCGTGCTACTTGGAGTCAGTGGGTGGCAATGCTGGCAACTTTTTGTTCCTGACCTTTTCAATGCATTTTTTCTTTTTATTATATTAAAGTAGGGAATTATGCTCTTGCACCTGGCTTTCTTAGCTCTTGTAATGGCAGTTTGGTGCGTGAATAATTGTTTAAACTGGTGTATCTGTGGGGAGACAAATGATCAGTAGAGAATCTTACTCAACCATAATCTTACTTCTGAGTCACTAAGCAATTCTGCAAACATTCTAAACAAAAGTATAAGAATTACTGAATTACTATGTGCAAATTTTATAAATTATTTATAAGAAATATATCAGTATTCAAGAAAAGAAACTATGTCAGTTATAAAAACTAGTGATCATACTCTTTGAGAAGAGATTAGTTTTTATCTATAGAGCCATGAACCATCCTAGCCAAATATGATTTTCTAATCAGGCATAGTAAGTGGTGGCAATTTTGTCATTGCTGATTCATTGCCACCATTTGAGGTTTGGAAGATGGTGACTCAGGCATATAGAGATAAGTATGTAAGCATAATTTTGTTACTTTATACTCTTTATTCATGGAATGCATGGTCTGAGCTAAAATGGAGTGTGTGGAAAAACCTGGACATTTTGGTCTGGCTACTTGCCTGATTCAAATTAAGTTCTTCAACAGGAATCTAGATTTTTTCCACAGTTTAGCTATTGTGCATTGAGCTGTTATAAACATTGATACGGCTGCAGTATTATAGTAGGCTGATTTTAAGTCCTTTGGGTATAGACCTAGGAGTGGGATAGCTGGGTCAAATGGTGGTTCCATTCCAAGATTTTTAAGGAATCTCCATACTACTTTCCAGATTGGTGGCACCAATTTGCCGTCCTACCAGCAATGTATGAGTGTGCCTTTTCCCCCACATCCTCTCCGACATGTATTGTTGACTGTTTTCTTGATAACTGTCATTCTAAATGGTGTGAGATGAAATCTTAGAGTAGTTTTGATTTGCATTTCCCTAATCATTAGAGATGTTGAACATTTTTTCATATATTTGCTGATTGAGGCTCTGACTTCCATAACAAGACTCCTAAAGTGTAAGAAATAAAATCAAGAATTAATAAATGAGATGAACTCAAACTAACAAGCTTTTTCTAAGCAAAAGAGGTGGTGAAGAGAGAGACTACATTTGGGGTACAAATTTTTACCACACCCACATCAGATAGAGCACTAATCTCTGGGATATATGAAGAACTCAAAAACCTTAACACCAAAAACAAAACAAAAAAAAACAAAAACGAAAACAAAAACAAAACCAAACAACCCAATCAATAAATGGGCTAAGGAGCTGAACAGGCACTTCTAAGAAAAAGATATACATTCGATCAACATTTTTTTCTTTTTAAAAGCACACATAGTATTATACTGGAATAATGGCTAGCTTAAGAGCGTTACAAAAATCTCTAGAGTACCTATTTTTTTGGGAAAAGGAACTTGAAGGAAATTTTCATAAATCTATATTTATTGCTATTCAAGCTTCAGTAAATAGAATGACTCTGTGGAGAGTCATCCTAAGAATTGACAAGGCAAACGCTTTAATACAGTTGTGGGAAGTATGATGCTTGGAGGTGGGCTGATAGTGTGCCCACACAGTAATGTAAGGCTAAGCTTCTGCATGCATGATGAATGCAGATTCGGTGGGTCTGGTACACTTCCTGATGGGTGACACACATTGCGGTCCTTGAATAACTATGGCACCTATGCCAAATTTATAGTAAATTTTAATCTTACTGTGCTCACAAAAGTCAAGTCCAAATTAAAAAAATATAAGGCTAGTTCGGAAGGGAGTATTTTTGTGTCATTGCTCTTATTGTTTTTGGATATATAAAAATGTCTATGCTTGCTATAGAATAAGAAAGATGTATCAATGAAGGCAGAAGACCAATTCTCCAGCTCAAGGACAGGCAGAAAGAATTCTCTTTATAGCCTTTTGTTCTATTCAGGACTTTGAGAGATTGGATTAAGTCCCACCCCCACCACTATCACAAGAGAGGACACATTGTTGGACACTCTATCAATTTAAGTGTTAATCTCATCCAGAAACATCACAGACACACCAACAATAGTGTTTAACCAAATATTTGAGCACCAGGTGGTCCAGACAAGTTGACATGCAAAATTATCCATCAGAAGTCCATCCCGTGTCAAACTGGCACCTATATGCAGTCCTTAAGACATTCTCTATTGCCAAATAAAGACAATTACTAGGTCACAGTTCCGTCAAACATGAAACAATTATCCTGTATTCAATTAAAACAAACAAACAAAAAAGCCCTCCATCAGAAAAGTAGGTGAAGTCCCTGAATGATATGTACTCTTTTGTAGGACATGCTGTAACTTCAGTTGTGCAATGTAAAATTAGTAGTTAAATATAAGCAAACATTATGTTATGACAGGGATATTTCCTGAGAACTGTATCAGGCAACTTTGTTTTTGTGCCAGCATCAGATAGTATATTTACACAAACCTAGATAAAATAGCCTACTACACACGGAGGTATACAGTATAGTCAATTGCTCCTGGGATACAAATCTGCACAACACATTACTATATTGAATACTGTAGGCAATTTTAAACATAATGGTAGGTATTTGTGCATATAAACATGGGAAATGTACAGCAAAAATATAAGATTAAAAATGGTAAAACAGTACTTATCATGAATGGAGCTAACTGAACTGGAAGTTATTCTGGGTGAGTGACTGTGAAAGTCTAGGGTGTTACTGTAGTCAACTATAGATTTTATAGGAACTTTACAAAACTACACTAAATTGATTTATAGAAAATACATTTTTTAAATAATAACTCACCCTTAACTTACTATAATTTGAAACTTTATAATCTTTTGTTACAGCACAATATACAAATGCCTTATACAGCTGTAAAAATATTTTCTTTCTTTATATCCATATTCTGTAAGCTTTTTCTATATTAGAAATGTTTTATTCTTCTTTTTACTTCTAATTTTTTTTTTAGAAATGAAAGCATATACGTTAGCTTAGGCCTACAAAGGATCAGGATCATCAATATCACTGTCTTCTACATCTACATCCTTGTCTCACTGGAAGATCTTCAGGGGCAGTAACATGCATGGAATTGTCATCTCCTATAACAACAATGCATCTTCTGGAATCCTTTATGAAGATCCTGCCTAAGGCTGCTTTATAGTTAGCTTTCTTTTGCCTACATAAAATGATGATAAAAAGTATAGCACAGTAAACACATAAATCAGTAACATAGTCATTTATTATAATTATTAACTACTATGTACTATATACATAATTGTATGTACTATATTTTTATGTAACTGTCAGTGCAGTAGGTTTATTTATACTGGTGTCACAACAAACATATATTGCATTGGACTATGAGATCATGACAGCTCACTAGGCAATTGGAATTTTTCAATTCCATGATAATTTTAAGGGGCCATATCAGATATGTGGTCAGTCATTGGATGAAACATCATTATGTTACTTGTTACTCATGACTACTCTGATATAAAGTTACTATATAAGCAAATAAATAGGAAAAAAGCCCTAAATATTTACACTACACACACACACACACACGCACACACACACAATTTTCATGAATAAATGAGGAGAAAGTCTCATAATCATAGTCTTATATTTTGTAACTGGTCATGTGGTCACGTAGCTGGTATTTATAGTTACATCCTTCTACTATACTTTCTGTATTTTCTTTTTCGTCAGCAAGTGTATCAGGTGGTTGTGGTTTTTTTCCTGGAGTTGTGACCCAAACTTCCATTCCTAGAGGCCCTTGATTATCCCTATTGCCTAGTTAATGTGTTATTCTTCACTGAACTTGGTCTCAGAGTAAAGTAATACTTAGAGATACCTAACCAATCTTCTGCATTTCTTACAAAATTTTCTTTACCTTCATTGTGGAATAGCGTTCTAATTTCCTGTTGGTAGTCCAAATAATTCACCCCAGACAGCATAGTTACTCCTTTCTTTCCTATTGATTCGTGAAGCACGTGAAGAGTCTAAAGTGGCTGGGAGACAGTCTTTATTTTGAGTTCACGTGGAATCATTACTGTGTCTCATGGTGGAAGAATCCTTATTTTGGAGCTAAGACTTCTAGAGTCTCAGAGCATAAGTTCATGGGAACAGGAACCAAAAAATTTGCTCCTGAATAGGAAGTTGTTCCACCCGCATTTTCATTCCTTGGGTTATGGTTGGATATAAGGCATTTCCCAAAATGTTCTGTTAATGGAGGAAAATATAGAGGTAAAATGGCTTGATCATGAGAACTGTAGTGCTAACTGGTCTCCTAACTGGTCCATCCTAGTTTAAATTAACTGACTGGATGGTAACTATAGACAGGTTGGGAATGGCTGGAGAAGTTGGGTAATGAGGGTGCACCCTGGAAGTGTTCATCTTACCTGTGGCCCCTTCTCCTGTCTCTCTAGCTATCTGCTTCCTTGCTGCCATGAAGGAAGCAGCTTTCTTCCACTGGGCACTTATCCCTTGATAAGTGCTGCCTCAGTTTGGACCCAGAGCAAGGGAGTTAACCATCCAGACCAAGACCTCCAAAACCATGAGCCCAAGTAAACTTTTTCTCTTCTAAACTGTTCTTGTCAGGCATTTTGGTCACATCAATGCAAAAGCTGACTAAAATACCTTTATTCTGGAACCTGGAACTACCAATTCCGGTGATGGGAGCAACAGCACCATATACTGGAATCCCCAGTTGAAACATTATACATACTTCTAGAGAACTTTGCCCCAGTCCTGCGAGGTATTGCCACCAAGTTGGCAATGTAACTGAGTCTTCAAAAGACCACAGCACTCTTCCTTCAAGCTAGTGTCTCAAGGATTGTGGAGAACATGGTGAGATCCATGAATTCCATGAACATATATC
The DNA here is from genome assembly GCF_001458135.2 of Marmota marmota marmota. Taxonomy (NCBI): domain Eukaryota; kingdom Metazoa; phylum Chordata; class Mammalia; order Rodentia; family Sciuridae; genus Marmota; species Marmota marmota. Next base: position 23,510,759 of record NW_026000057.1, on the reverse strand, counting down.
CACTTTTGTACTTATCTTGCTGTCAAATGAGTTCTTTGATCAGAAGTGATGCTGTGGAGAATGCCATAAGGTCCTCTGAAAGAATATACAAACATATTCCAGCCTGTGGAAAATTAAAATACCATAGTGGTCATGTAGGTGACCTGAGGCGTAAGATATTTTTTAAGGTGTTAGGTGGAGCATAAGTTGATTATTGGCAGTTACGTGCCAGAAAATGTTTAAAAATTAGCTCTTTGGAGGGAGAAAAAAATGAATAAAATGACCCCTGACTTTTAGTGTTTGTTGATTTCCATGGTGTAAATATTCTTGTTAACCGATTTTTGCACTATGCAATGTATGTTACCACATAAAAGTTTTGTAAGAAATTTGTGTCATGCTCTGTTTTATATTTGTATTTCACAGGTAAAATAGACATAATTAACCTCAAAATAATTGTTAAAGAGATTAGATACCAGTAAAATAGAGTAATATAAACAGGATCTGATTAGTTTACTTGTTCTATATCATTTTAATAAAATACTATTGTAGGTTTATATGATTTAACTTTTAATAATGGTCACCTTTAACAGTTGGCTCACAAATTTCCTAAAGCTTAACAATTTACTCACCAAGGTGAGCTCCAGAATGTCAGCTGTAGCATAGCAATTAATAAATGAAGGTTTTATATCAACAACAAAGATGAAACAGGTATACCTTGACAAGATGTGTAGCCACATTATAATGAGAGAATTAAATGAATGGAAGAGCAAATGACCCTTAGAAAATGGAATTAACTTATTACCTCCTATTATAGTTCCATAGACTCTTGTATAAAAATATTCACATTGTCATTAAAACATCACAGAGTTTCAAACTCCTTGCACTAGCATTTTTTCTTTTTCCTCACTGTTTCATCTCTTCGAAGGTTTAAACTTCAGACTCAAAAATGGTAAACTAGAAGGTACAGTGGTTTGGAAGAAGGAAATATGAAATTCCAACTTACATTTTCCAATAACTCAAAGTGAAACCTTGAGGAAAATTCAGTCTTTCTGAGACTAGGCTGACTAACTTATTAAGTGATGGCATTCACCAGGTGATCCCTAAAGTCCCTTCAGGTCCTAACACTGAGTGATTAATGTCTCTTGGGATATTTATTTGGCTGATCAGATTGACTTTTGTTCACTGTCATAGAAGTTGAACACAGATCATCAATCAGATGGACATTCTGTCTGCTTTTTATTTATTTATTTTTTATTGTGGTCTTCACCAGTAGATCAGATCAAATGTTTAGGAATTCAACACAATTTTTACAACCCTAAATATAGTCAAGTAATTTGAACATAGTAATGCTACCTTGGTCATTTCTTACAAATAATGTTTGCAATAATGCCCTCTTGGTTAATTGTATATTTGTTTTCCTACATTTTGCTGATGATATGTTGAAGATTTGGATGAAATCAAGGTTTGAAAAATACATCTGAATGACATTCAAGTTAAAAAGCATTTCCTTAAGCTGCAGGTGGTCACTAGCATTAATGAAATATAACATGCCACACCTGCTCATCTAATCTTAGCAAATATTATAGTAAATCCTCAGTAAATTCCACCAGCATTTAAGCAAACATGAAGAAAATTTGTTCCTTAAATCATATAATTGGACATAGCCTTGAAATGTCTCATTAGTTTTAAGAAATATTCTTTCAAAATATTAAATTGCTTAGTTTCTATGATTCAATTTAATAACAATCATCTTTTCAACAATGAGCTAAAACTAATCCTAATAACTGAAACCCAAGATAATCAAACAACACATATAGAAGCAAAATAAAAATGCTCTCTTTTATAGGAACGTGTCAGAGTGTTGTTAATTACAAAGCTGTGAAACTGAAATGGATTGACCTATATATTGGCAGCATATATTTATGGAGAACTGCTCATTTGTAAAGAAGGGTAATCTCAAAACCCTTGAGTACAGCTGTTGTTAACAAAGTCATGAAAGGCTCAACTAAAGACAGTTGGAGTTCTTATAAATCTTGTACCACACCATGTTTAAAAATTAAAGACTAAAGTTACCTGTTTGCATTTTCTTCATGATATCATTCAATTTAACTCAATCTTTCTGCTTACCTGCTTATCCAAGGCACCGTGCTAGATGCTTCAAGAGATAAAAAAAACTGCTCTTAAGTTTTCAATCTGTTTAGAGAAATGATGACAAGGCAAATATAGAGTAAATGGAAAAGGTGTCTACCTGCTAGATAGATGCCTTTAGGAAAATTAATTGAGCAATTTAAACTCTGATTTCCCATCTCTAAAATGAGGATAATTATAGTGTATAAACTATCTGTTTGATATGAGTATTAAATGAGAAAATATATCAAAGGTATTTCGAACACCATTTGAAATGTAATAAGCTCTCTGTTAAGTGTTCTTGGCATATTACCTATGCTTAATAGAAAATAGGCAAGGTACAAGCAACTTACTAGGAGGTATGAAGATCAAAGAAGAAACTGACCACATCCAATTGGCAACATCCCTAGAAAGTGACTTTGGTTTGGATTTTAAATACTGATCATAATTAATAGAAGCAAATATTTAGATTTGAGGAGTAAGGTAAGGCAATTTAGGAAGAAAAATTTCCATGAACCAAGTAATGAAGATGAATGTAAGAGATATATTTGGAAATGGCATAGTGGAGTTGGATTGAAGCATAAGGTATTCAATGAAACATAGAATGAGCAAAAAAGAAAAGACAAACTTTGATCCACACTGTGGATGACTTTAAATTAGGGGTGTTTTCAGAATACTTTATTTTGAAGGAAAGGGGAAGGGTTCACAGAACATTTATAATGGGGAAATAGATGTAGATATGCTCTTCAAATATTAAAGTATTGGCAAGAATAAGAAGGAGTTAAGTTTGTAGGATGGAAGATATTGTACAAAGCCATTGTGACAGTTTATATGAGACATTGTGACAGTTCATATGAGATAAGAAAATGTACAATGGTGAGGGAATGGAAGAAGTGTAATCTATAAGGAGTGACTAGTTGCAGATTTCTCAGAAGAGCTAAGCATTATTCTAAACATTTTACTCAGAAGTAGATCAGTTTCCCCAAAATATACTTATTATAAGAAGTTGTTGGTTTATAATTGGGGAAGACAATAATATCAAATTTGATATTATTGCTATATCTAGTTTCCTAATGACATCCAGAATTTCTTTCTCATCCCTATGCTTCTCACTGAGCTGGATATTTTAGCTCACAGAATTCTGGCTGGGAAAACAGCCATTTATTGAATCCTGTCTTTTGGCCACAGTTGAAGTGAGTACCTCATTCAACCTTGGTCAACCCAATTTCTCCTTCAATAATTTGAAATTATATTGAAGAATTCCTAGTAAATGTTGGCACTGAAGCAGGAATATGTAGAGAACTGGAAGATAAAACCAGATAAAAAGCAGGTTCCAGAAAAAATCAGTAACATAATTTGTATGTAGATAGAAATAAAGATGGAAAAGGATAGAGCATTAGAAAATCTGAACAATCTTGGTTTTTAAATTCCCAGTTCTTAATCCTAGTTATTTAGCTAGAAGCTACTTTTCTTTCTACCCTCTTTAAAATATTTCTGTATATTCCATACATTTTTTTTCTTTTCTTTGGGTTTGTAAATATAATTTTGTTCATTTATTTAAAAAAAATAAAAATCTACAATAAACAATAGAATCTTTTTTTTTCAGAAAAGTATTTTAAATTATAGTAGTGTGGTTTCTGTGTGGCCACACTGGCTCAGCAAATGGTGCAAGGCACATGTTATGGTTTAGATATGTGTTATCCAAAAGCTCATATGTAAGACAATGCAAGAAGGTTCAGAGGTGAAATGACTGGGTTATGAGAGTCTTAACCCAATCAGTAAATTAACACCCTGATAAGGATTATTTACCACTCGGTTGAGTGGTAACTAAAGGCAGGTAGGGTGTGGCTGGAGGAGGTAAGTCCCCTGGGGTCTGCCTTTGGGGTATATATTATATGTTTGTTGATCAGAGCTCTCTCTCTCTCTCTCTCTCTCTCTCTCTCTCTCTGCTTCCTAGTGTGATGTTTTGCCACATTCTTTTGCCGTGCCTCACCTTAAGACCCAAGGAATGGAGCCATCTGTCTATGGACTTAGACTTTTGAAACCATGAGCCCCCAAATAAACTTTTCCTCCTCTAAAATTGTTCTTGTCAGACTTGTCTTCCATAGCAGTGAAAAAGCTGACTAAAATGGCATACACCAGGGATTTACACCTAAGCTCACAGTGTGCAGAGCCAGCTCTGGAGATTTGCACTGGGACAGTCATCATAAAGGGCTTTGCTCCTTACAACTGCAAATCTTCATGACACTACACCTATATAACTTTATTTTGGTTTTGGGAGTAGGGAATTCAAAATGCAAAACACATCAGATGGATATTCAACAAGTATTTATGGCCTAATATAGGAAAGGCATGGGTGAAAAGCAATGAATAGTATAGCTCTTAATAATAAAATTACTTTTGCATGGTTTTTATTAAATGTAATGACTGTGGGAAAATGAGAATGGTTAGGGAAGTGTTATTATGATTTTTAATGAATATAATGAAATTTAAAAAGGAAAAGATGTGATCGGTTATCACATGAAGTACCAAAAACAACTTGGGGGTATGATTCTAATTTTGTGAACTCAAGAGGGAGTGCCCAATGAATGTAGGACAGAGGGACAGCACATTTAAAATTAATTTCTTTATAATTATGCCTACAGCTAGTCTCTGTCCTGTAAGAATGTATATTTCAATCCATTCTATACCAATACATTTAACTTCATTTTTTTTATTTTTTTTGCCCAATCTTTGGGAAAGATCATGAATTATTATAAGCACCAAAATAAGAATACACAAACACCTGTATTCCACTAAGAAATACAAAGATAAGTGTAAAAGCCAAAGCTCTTTGGTTGAATTTCATAAGCAACTCTAATTCCTATAGTGTAATCAGAATAAAATCAACTATTGTAATATAAATCAGACTTTTTCTTAAACAAAAAAAATTTACTTTTTTTTTTTTAAGGCATGGTGGCTTGTACCTGTAATAGCAGTTACTTGGGAGACCTGGGAGCCGAGGCACGAGGAGATCAGGATTAGGAATTGGAGAGTCCAGTGAGTAACTTAGCAAGACCATGCCTCAACAACAACAACAATAAGAAAACAAACAAACAAACAAACAAAGGAGGAGGAGGGAGAAATTTAAACAATTTGTAAGAAATAACTTGGTGGAGGTGTAAAGGAGAATATAAGAGAATACTTGATAAGGGAAATGAAAAGGGATGCTGCTATGGACACATAATGGTCCCTTCAGTTGAGTAGCTACATCATGAAGGAAAAAGGTAAAAAGCATTTGGGAAATGGGGAACTCTGGTTCCCTTCTGTCCATGAGTGACCCAGATTCTAGCTAGTCTTTAAGGGACTACAAAGAGGGATCTGTGTGGATTTGAGATAGAGAAAACCATGATTAGGAGGGATTGGAGTTTATTTGTTTTTGCAGAAAAGGATAATAAAAAAAGTTACGTGTGCTATAACAGAGAAGTTTGTCAGTTTATATTCCTTGTAAAGGCTGTGTCCTTTTATAGCTGCTTTTATTCTGCTCCAGTGTCACTGTAAGAAGACTGAGTAGGTGAAAAATATGTACTCATTCCTTCAACCCTTCTCCTGTTACATAAGGAAAATGGTGGGCAAGGGAGAAATGGTGGAAGGGGGATGGAGGACACCTGAAACCGTGGGTGTAATTTGTTATGTCATCGGGCTCTAAAAACCACTCATAGTCAATCCTAAAAGTGTCTTTTGCTGAAATCTGTGAGGACAAGTCATCTTTTAAATATTTTAAAATATATATATATATATATATATATATATATATACACACACACACACACATATATACATATAGCATTACTATATACTAATAATAGTGTAATTAATTGGGGAGAAAAAGAGCTATTTTCTAAGGAGGAGAAAGAAATATTGCTTCATTCATGATTTTTAAAAAAACATAGTTTGTGGGCCTTGGTTCCTGGGACTGATATGAAACTGAGATAATTTATGAATAGCACAGCCCTCACCACCTCACCCTTCCCTCTGCATTGTATCGGTCTTATCCCCAATTCCTGAATTATTGAAGTAGGAGACAATTTTACAACCTACACATTAGTACAATACCTGGCACAGTTCATTCTCCTATTTGAGTTTTTGTGTATTCTAGCTGAAATGAATTAAATTCAGCAGTAGTTTGATTTTGTTGTTGTAGTTAATGATGTAGTTAATACCTTAGGAGTCATGATTCTAGAGAATTTTTCACTTATGTATCAGACACTGCTGTCATACATTTCCCCCCTTTGTCACAGTGTTAGCTTTTCCTATACCACAAAGCCACAAGGCTGTAAAAACAGCCATCATTGTATTTGTTATGATTCTAGGTCTTGATTTGGTGCATTTTATTTTCTGAGTTGGCTCAGGTGGGAGTTGTATTTGGCAGGCTACTTGATTTAGGGATGTTACCTTTCCATTTTTGTTTTAAAATTTCCCTTTTCTTTTAGCAGTGTAGCTGGACTTCTTCATATGGTGATCTCCAATTTCCAAACCTTGCAAGATAAAGTAAACCCCAATGTGCAAGAACTTCTAGAGTCATTCTTTGTATCACTTGGCCAAAGCAAACTGTAATGGCCATATTCAGACTGGATTTCAAAACATTTATTTTCAAGATCATAGATGGAAGAGGCTATGAATCAGGTGACCTCAAATTACTTCAAAAAATCTCATACTTGAGCATACTCTTATTAAAACTCTCCTAACTGGTACCTTGAAAACTGGCATCTGGTTCAAACACAATTCTTGTGTGCAGGCCCATTTTACTATAATTATTAAAGCTCATTGGAAAATTAGAAATTGCCTTCAAAATTCCATATTATTTTATACTTTTAACATTTAATTCCCTAAACTTTTCCCTGTGGACAGCTTTCCTTCTGTTCTTCATTGCTAAGTGTTGAGGTATTTATCAATACATCTACCCTAATCCTGTTTTAATAGTTATATGGCATACTTACTGGCCATATGTCCTCAGATTTTTTTCCCCAACATTTTGAATTTATTTTTTTCTTCTTGTCACCCAGAATTCAATTCAAAGACCACCAATTCAGTAAGTCTCAAAATTAAAGTGGCTTATGATCAATTTCTCTTGGGCCAATTATATTTTTGTCAGAGCCATGGATGATCTTATTTGTTTATTTAGAATGTGCTATTTATTTCCTTACTTCAAATGGTACACAACAATAGCATCGACCAGTTGATAAAGTATTGAAATATTTTCATAAAAGTTTGATAGTCATTGCTCTAAAATTCCTAATCATCCTAAGCAATGCAAACAACCTGTCTTGTCTATGGCACCTACAAGATATACCCATCATCTGGAAACAAAAGTGTTCATTGTGACTTAGCAGGGACCTCCAGGACTTTCCTTGAATTATGGCCAAAGTATACTCTGAATAACTGGAGCCTGTGCCTCAACAGCTGGTCAGTATTTGTAATTATCACTGCTTATGTGGTTTTCCTTATCTATCTCTACTACTGAGCAGCATGTTACTTTGATTTGCTATTAGAGGCAATCAAGTTATTTTTCCAGAGGAACTCTATGAACTAGACCATTTTGGCTTGGATCTCAGCCAGCTAAAAGATAGATAGAGGGAGGTTAGTCATTTCTTTAAGATAATACTCTATTTTCTTACCTCAAAGTCTTAGTCTCATATTCCAAAAGTGGAATATTACCTCATCTTTCTCTGTGCCTTCATTCTATAACAACTCCTAATCTCCCTCTGACAGGTGAATACTTCAGAGGGCTTAAATAAAGGTCAAATTCTGAGAGAAAGACCACACACACACACAGAGAGGGGGTGGGGATGAGAATACCACACAACATTTTTTCCCAAAATATTTCTGCATTAAAAATTTTGAATAAATTGAGATCTGAACATTAATATGGCATATAAAAACCTTTATAGATGTAATGTTACGACCAAATTGAGAATAAAACACCTAATTATCACCACATTCACACATACAAAAATCCTTTATGGGCCCAAGATGTATAATACATATATGACTATTATATTAAGGCTGATTAAAATTTATATTGCATTTCATTAATAAAATAGATTTATAGAATTTGATGTCAGGCTAAATAGAAATATTATCTGGTTCACTAGATACCTATAAGCATCAAATGACTTACCACACATAAGAATGCTTTGGATGTCTATGTAGAATTTGCATTAGTATTGTAATTTTAACAAAAATATGCTCATTACATCTAGAAAGGGGAGTGCCTTATCCATTTTTTTGTATCCATAGTGCTTGGTGCAATCTACATACATAGTAAAATTATTGTTTCTTGAATCAAACAGAAAACAAGTGAAAGTATTCTAATGTTCCTAGGAGAATTTTTTCCTTTCCTTACTCTAGCCAATCTGAACTTCCTCAACTACTCTACTTAATTATTCAATTTCCTTAGATGTAAATTTCTTTTTAAAATAACTAAAAGAACAGGTATCCACCTGGAGACTATCTTAGAAAGTTGAAAAAAAAAATATGGACCTAAGGCCATGGGCATTGATTTAATGTATTTTAAGTAAATACAGAAATGAAACTTGAATATTAGTTCAAATATTCAAAGTGAAAATTACAAAGAGAGTAACTGTCTTCCAAAGGCATTGTGGAAAAGTTTGTGATCACGGGATTTGTGAATGTAGGCAGTCCCAGACCCATAGGAGTTATTGTCCTTGTGGTTAGCTCAGATTTCTAGTTAAGTAGTTACCCTAACCATATTTTAAGTGGAGAATCCAAATTGCTAAATTCTCCAAGATACTCATATTATTTTCAGACTACGTGGTATCTAATTAAGTAGTTTGGCTAGAACCCATTAAAACATGGTACATATTTTAAGTTCCTAAACATTATTAAGAGATTTCAGAATAAACTTAATTCTGATCTCCATTCTCTTAAACATAAGAGAGGTGACTGTTTTGCATTTACTAATTCATGTTTTATTTTATTTACCTCCAAAACTCAAGGGTACTATCAAAACTTGAAATCTGGAGATGCCTAGATGTAATAGAAGCCCCTTAACAATGATATTATAAATTTCTTTTGTAATAGTTCTAGTGCAGAAGATAAATGTGTGAGAATGAGGCTTATGAGAGATCAGTTTGAGCACATGGATGATATAAGAGGAAGGGTTGGTTATCTTTTAGGGCTTACCCTAAGAAGGAAAGTATAAGCAGGGGTCACTGAAGTGCTTCAGACTGGCATTATACCAGTTGGGGTCTTTGTGATGATGTAAGAATAGAAAAAAGGCCCCCAAACTCTCTGAGTGCTACACAGTTTTGAATTTGCCAAAATATTTTCAAAGAGCACTGTAGAATTTGCTTTAGTTCTGTGCATTTGTCTATCCTTTTGCTATGAGTATCATAACATTGAATACTGAGATGCAAGAAAACCAATCCCTTTGCATTTAGATCTATCTGACATTAGCAACTCTTGTATTCTTGACTACTCTTCCTTTTCACTCTGTTTACTTTCAGCTTCTCCCTCCAAACTAACAGCTATGGCCACATTCTTGGCAACTGACAGGCTATCAGCCAGATGCGAAGTTCTTGAACAGATTTTCTAGTATTACACTTTTGCTCTATGATGGCTGTCCATAAACCTCCTCCCCATAAGCTGGTTTCTTGGTGAATTCTTTGATTCATTTGATTTTTGGCAGAGCAACTTACTGCTGACAATGAAGTCTCAGAGTATGTCAAATGCATTAGACAGTATGAACATTTATTCCAATGCACCTATGTCTAAGGATTAAAGTTTTCCAAGATCTATGTTTAATGTCACGCAGAGCTAAATAAAAAGTGGTTCTGCACAGTTGAGTTACATTGACATGAAGGATGATAGTAAGCCTTAACCTAGGGCCAAACCCTCATTGATTCCTGCCTCGTTCCAATGAAAGGTTTGTAACATAATGCTGACCATTCTTGGCAGAGACTACATTTTGTACCTTACAAAGTGGCAAGTTACCAATACTTTCAAAGCAAACACTTGGCTCAGACATAAGACACTCTCTTTTTCCTCAATGGTGAAAATCTGGTAAATAATTTTTCTGTAACTATACTCCTTTACAAGTATGGTTGCTGAGTAGCTTTTGGAAAGATCTGTTTTAGATATGTATTGGAAATGGCTTTCTATCCTTCATTGATCTGAGTTCTGATGCGAAAAAAAATTAAACAGTGTCTTGTCTGATTCCTTCTCTGTCATTCCACATGCAATTGAAAAATAATACATTTATACCTGACTCATTTTATAGTCATGTAACAGGAATTTTACACAAATGGAAGATTTTTATTTCCTGAAGAAAGTTTGCTTTTTAAAATAATTAATCAACTTTTATCTTCACGCTGTATAATAATTCACTGAGATCAAAAGAAGTACAAAGAATACATTTAAGATTATAGGTAGTAAAGTGATAAATCTATCTCCTCGGTCTGGATTGATGTAGACTGATTTACTGATTTGAGAAAACGAATTGCAGAAGAAAGAAGTTCTTCCATTTCTTGTATGTGATACATATACTAATGGTGTAAGTGCTAATTGAAATCTCTTTCTCAAATGTATTTTGTTTTAATGACATATTCAACTAGTTGTTTTTGTTTTCCTCTTTAGTTTTACTATGGCATGGCACATGGTTTTGTCCCAAATTAAATGTCAATAAAATTTTTGTTATGTGCTTATCACATGTACATAACCTTGGGGAATACAAGGATATTGAAGGTACCTTCCCTTGCCATTCAATAGTTTGAAGTTTACCTTAATTTAAATGGTATTATACCCTCTGTAATTCTGTCAATGCAGACTACACTGGTTTTATGAACTGGATTACAGCTTTGTAATTTGATGTCATACAGGATATTTTGCAGTGAGACATACAGTATAAACAGGTGTCCACATGTTCAAACAATGACATTTTCAATTCAATAATAAAATGTTAGATAATGTGTTATCTAATTAACCTGGCTAATTTTCTGCTAAGATGAAGACACACACACACTCATGTATCATTGTATTTGTATGTGTGTGTATCACCCTAGAGTAAAAGGCATTAGTTTTCTTATACTAGTTTGTTCTTAAAATTTATAGATATTCAACGAGGTTTATTCAAGCCTTCACAAAGCATATTTTTGCAGAAGAGACATGCTTTATCTCTCTTTATAAGACACTATTCTAAAATATACTATTATCATCTCTTATTGATACAATTAAATGATGTGATCCAAGTTTCATCAGTGGAATAATTTAACTTCAACTTTTACTACTCAATGTATTTCCTATTTTGATAGAGTTGCTATGTGTAAGATCTAATTTAAATTATCAGCACATTAGTACCTGAAAGATATGCAATTAGAACAATAGAAAATTCAGAGTCCATGTATTCAATAAAATATATGGTATTGTGAAGCATGCAAAAATTGCTTTATGGCATCTAGTAAGCAATGATTTATTTTTAGGAGGTGGTGGTAGAAATGGATTGACTTAAACATCTCATAATTAGAAAAAGTAAAAATTATGTAATAGTGACAGAAGTTGAAAAGTTTTTGAAAAAATATTAAAAATTAAAATAAAAGTTAATTATTTCATACATTTTAAGGTTTTGAAAATCTTTTCAAGAGGGTTTAAGCTGAAAAACAAGTTGGTTAGAATTTGATGAGACTATAATATGAAGTATATACTTTTAAAGTTTCAATTTTTAGAAGGACAGATTGATAGACTGAAAACTCCATTCATGTGGTATATAACACACATTACCACAGTTTCCTAAGTAACTAGAAACTGATAGAGCAAATCTATGTTATAATCAGTCCATTTGAATACAAAATTGAGTCTATATCTTTCCAGATTCTGAGCCAAGAAATACCGCTACTATGATTTCTAGACCATTAAGTAGCCCTTATGAGGAGCATTGATTGCTTAAGGTCAGTGACATAGAATCCTCATAGATTTATGCCAGGATTTTCATGGAGAAATGACTTGAAAATCTTCGGGATGAAGCCAAATTTAATAGAAGGATATCAAACTGTCATTATGTTATAGAGATATTTAATAGAAGAACTTGCACTTTTGTAATGACTTAACCAGTGCCATAATGCCATTAGAGAAACGTAAATTTGTATTTTCTTCTGGGTATAGTGGATTCTTTCTTGGTTAAGAGAGCAGAGCAGGGGGTACATGGCATTGCTAACTCTCCTGCACAGCATGGCAGTTATTGCTTCCAATTCAGCAGCTCAGTCACTTAGTCAGACAGAGTGATTCCCCTACTCATGCCCCATACCCGTAAGCAGCAGCCACCTTTAGGGAAATCTTCCATACACTACTTGTTTTTCTATGCCCATCCATCAAGCAAATGAGTGATCTATTTCTGCCATGGTGCACCGCCACCTCAATGAATCCCCAGACATCCACTGCTGTCAATTTGAATATTGGCAAACAAATGCACAAACGGGTCCAATTTATCCAATTTTGTGTGTAATTTTCAAGTAGTGTCCAATATACCTGTTCTAGTTGGTTTGCGGGGAGCACTTAGTTCTAAAAAAGTTTTGAAATAAGTGATTTAGTACTTAGGATTTCCCGCAAAGGATTTATGAGACAACCCTAGAACAACTCTACTCAGTATGTACACTCTGATGTATTGTGATTTACTTAGTTGAAAAGGATAAAGTTATGTGTAGTGACTAAGAAATTATGCTTAATCTGAAATTTACCTTATCTATGAGTACTCCACAGGGGGAGAGATATATGAGAGATATATTTCACAAAAATAGATTTTAATATAGAAGGAAAAAAGTAGATCCACAGCTTTACATTAATATCTACACATCATATTGTACTGAAAATTAGACCAATTTAGTTGAAAAATTAGAATAAACAAATTAAGTTAAAGGTATCTCATGTATCTTGACCTTGATATTTTAATGATGTATCTAATAAAATTCTTAATTAATTGAATGACTTAAGTAACATTCATAGAAGTTTCCCCATGTGTATAACTTAAGCTTTGATACTTAATATAAAATCATTTCTAAAAGGCAAAATTTCTGAGAGCAGAAATAGCATTACAGGAAGGGCATATTTTTAAAAGTATATAAGAAAACATTTTCAATATAATATATTCTATACTATAGAACTATAGATTTATAATAATATTTTACTGTTACTTTTTTTTTTCAGTGGGGGGGATTGAATTCAGGACTAGTATATGCTAACGTTGTGCTCTACCACTGAGTTATACCCCCAGACATATAACTTTTAAAATGTTCGATATTGCAGTTACACAGAAAAAGAATCTTAATATATTAATATACTTTTAATTTCAAATTTCTAAAGTATTATTTAATAGAGGAAATACTGTCTTGGCTGAATTTAAGCAAAAGCTATCTTTAAGTGTAAAGGAATTTTAGTTTTACTTATTCTATCCAGTTGCATCAAAGAAACTTCCCTATCATAACATAATTCAAAGGAAATGTGAAGTGCATTTGAAAGAAAAAAAGATGAAGTAAAAAGGAATAATTGTCACATGACAATTGCACCATATCTTTCTTTGTTACCTATGCTAAAGAATTCCCAGGTAGTAGCCTTTAGTATAAAACGTTACATTAGAGTACCTCCCACAACTAATTGTAAACAATTATTACATGGAGAGATAATGGTCAATGATATACAAAAAGAGGAGGAGTGAACAAGGAATCATAAAGGTCTTGAAATCAGGAGAAAATTGTATCAGCAACTCAAGCCTTATATAAATGAGGTTTTGGCTGTGTATCTTGTCAATAGTTACCCATGTCAACCTGGAAACCATCCATATGTAACTGGGAAGTATTTGACAAATACAATGTAGAAAAGGTATGGATCTTATCAGTAGCACATGGGAAACAGTTGTAAGAATTCTGAAGAGCAGAAAAATACTTTGCTAAAATTTAGTTGAGTTTGAATGAATTTGCATCAAAATAGACATAAATTTCTTAAAAAGGGTGTAGAGCAAAGTGAATACTAATTATATTCCCCTTATAGAAATGGGTGTTAAATTGTATTGTAAAAAAACCCAATACACACACAATAAGTTATAAAAAATGTCATCATGTGTTACCTGCCTTCTGAACTCTTCATAAATATCAAAATCTATTCACTTACTTTAAAAATAAATAATGGAAAACCTAACAATTTACTCCATAAGTACATCAGTCAGTAGCCATGCAAATTATTATCTTGGGATTCTAATTAGGGAAGAATAGAAAGAAAAGAAGTGAAAGAAAAATAATTATATTGAGGAAGAGAAAGTGCAGTCATAACCAAACCAATATATGCTGTAGTAAATAGTAAACTAGAAAAATATTTATATTTGAACAGTCATCTTTAGGGTGCTAATATCTATTTAAAAGCATTTTGATGATTTCTTGGTCACTTAATTATTATTCAGAACTTTCCAGTTATACAAAATGCTAAATTATAAATTCATAAGAAAATTAAATATATTATTAAGACATTTATTATAATTTTCCAGAACCATCAAGAGAAAAAGCATTATTTTAAAAACAAAGCTTTCTTAATGAATTATTAAAATCAAGTAGAAAGCTTCATTGTTTAACTTTGGATTTACTTTAGACTTGACATATGTTTATAGCAATAAAAAGCTTATTGTGAAAAATACCTGTGATAAAATTAGTGAAGCCAGGAATTCAACAACATTGCTATCAGGAGGAGTTTGTCCACTTTAAGTTTACTAGTTTCATTTATGGGATGAGGAGATTTTATATATATATATATATATACACACACACACACACACACACACACACACACACATACATATATATACACATATATATACACCCATTATATATATATATATATATAATGTGCATATACATATATACACACATTATATATATATATATATAATGTATATATACACACTTTCATATACATACATGTATGTGAGCTTTATATTTATAATAATTATAAATTGCAGTTGTGTTCATCCCGACAAAATCATACATGCATGGAATTCAATTTTAGCTCTTCCTTCCCCATTTTCCTCTTCCCTCAACTTCCTCATTCTCTTTCTTCTTCTCTACTAGACTTTGTTTTGCTCTACTATTTATTTATATTTGATTGTTCCTTTTATACCTATACATAAAGGTAAAATTCCCCGTGGTTTATTTATATATGCACATAA
Source organism: Marmota marmota marmota (assembly GCF_001458135.2). Classification (NCBI taxonomy): domain Eukaryota; kingdom Metazoa; phylum Chordata; class Mammalia; order Rodentia; family Sciuridae; genus Marmota; species Marmota marmota. The sequence continues at coordinate 23,495,452 of NW_026000057.1, read as the reverse complement.
CATGATTTTTAAAGAATTTGTTCCACAATATTTCCCTTTTCCCTCTTCCACTCTGCCTCTTGATTGCTTTCTTTACACTCCTGATTTTCCCTATATCTTCGAGATGTCCTATCTTTTCTTCATAATAGCTGCCATTCTGACTGGAGTGAGATGATATCTTAGAGTAGTTTCGATTTGCATTTCTCTGATTGCTAGAGATGATGAGCATGTTTTCATATATTTGTTGATTGATTGTATATCCACTTTTGAGAAGTGTCTGTTCAGGTCCTTGGCCCATTTGTTGATTGGGTTATTTTATTTATCTATCTATTTATTTATTGGTGATTAGCTTTTTGAATTCTTTATACACCCTAGAGATTAGTGCTCTATCTGATGTGTGAGGAGTAAAAATTTGCTCCCAGGATATAGGCTCTCTGTTCACCTCACAGATTGTTTCTTTTGCTGAGAAGAAACTTTTTAATTTGATTCCATCCCATGTATTGATTCTTGGTTTTAATTCTTGCATTATAGGAGTCTTATTAAGGACATTGGGGACTATTCTTTTTTCTATTAGACACAGAGTATCTGATTTAATTCCTAGTTCCTTGATCCATTTTGAGTTAAGTTTTGTGCATGATGAGAGATATGGGTTTAATTTCATTTTGTTGCATAAGGATTTCCAGTTTTCCCAGCACCATTTGTTAAAGATGCTATCTTTCTCCAGTGCATGTTTTTGGCACCTTTGTCTAATACTTGATAATAGTAATTTTGGATCTTGTTTTTTGATCCATTCTTTTAATCTGTGTCTTTTAATTGAGGAGTTGAGACCACTATCATTCAGTGGTAATATGGATACATGTGTTTGGTTTCCTGCCCTTGATTTTTACTATATTTAATACTGTCTTTATTCTGGTGTATAGATTCCTCTTCTATTGATCATCCTCTATTTGGGAACTTTGGGATTTGTTTTTGAGTTTCCTATGGGCAGTATAGTGCTGGCTTGGTGGCCAAGGCTTCTTTTAGTTTATTCTTATCCTGGAAAGTTATTATTTACTCCAGAAAGTCAAAACTTAGCATGGCTGGGTATAGTAACTTTTCCTGGAAGTTGTTTTCTTTTAAAGCTTGGAATGTCTTATTCCAGGCCCTCCTTGATTTTAGGCTCTGATTGAGAAATCAATGTGAGTCTTATTCATTTGCCTCTAAATATGACCTTATATTTCTCTTCTGCAGCTTTTAATATCTTTTCTTTATTTTATATGCTAGGCATTTTGATTATGGTGTACTTGGAGAGCTTCTCATTTGATTAGGTCTATTTAGGGTCCCTTTTGCAGTAGATGTCTATCTCAATTCTGATTTGGTAAAAGTTTTTGTTCTAGCTCTTTGAAATGTTCTTAATGCCCTTAGCATGTGGCTACATGATTTCAGGTTTGATCTCTTGATGAACCCAGAGTTCTTATATATTCTGATCATGTTCTGTCATTTTCCCCCTTTATTGCATTCTGTGTACTCTGTGTTCATATACCCTGTCTTCAATGGCCAAAGATCTATTTCTACACAATCTAATCTAATATTGATGCTTTCGAGTGAATTTTCAATTTGATTGATTGTGACTTTCATTTCTAGGAGTTCTGGTTTGGGTCCTTTTTACTGTTTCTATTTGTTTATTGAAATGGTCTGTCAACTTCTATATTGGCTCTCTTATTTCATTCTTTAGATCTTCTTTTAGCTCATTGAATATTTTAATAAACATCAGTTTATACTCTTTCTCTGGAATTCTATCCACTTTAATATTAGTGAGATATTTTGTTGAGGGATTGCAAATTTTGGGGGTGGGTATTTGTTTGCCTATTTCCTATATTTTTAGATGTCTTGGACTTGCAAATGAGATGGTTTCCCCTTCCTGTTTTTTATGCATGTCCTTTTGTGTGTAATTATCTTATTTTTTTCTGGGATTTCTCTCTGTTTTTGATATGTGAGTATATGTCAAAGGGTGGGATATGAGGTCCCTCTCTGATTGTTTCTCCTTGAGTCCTGGTTGTTGGTTTTGGATTTTTGTGTCCTCAGTTCTTTGAGTTGGATTAGTGGTAAGGCTTAGATAGGGCTAGACTCTGTGTGAAGTGAGAGTCACTGTTGCATGGTTGAGATATGCGTATTTCTCAGCAGCAGGATCTGTGCTCTGTAATCTTGAAGTGTCTCTAATATCATTCCAGCCCCTCTTTGAGGGATGGGGAAGCAACAGATGTACAGCAACAGATGCACAGCCTTAAGATAAATGTCTGGTGTCTACTTTGAAATCTATACACTAATTACAAACTACATACAAATGGTGGAGTCAGCATTTAATAACAGTAAGGACAATAAAAAAATGTAAACTATATCCTATATCACATATTCGACAGCAAGTGTCTACTATGTTGTCTACTTTATTAATTATCACAACTTGAATGGAGTAGGAATTATATAACCTATTTAATTTCATAACATATATATTTACATAACCTATACATACATAAGTTTCAATTTCTTAAATAAGAGAAAATAGGGTAAAAAGGCAAGAGAACATTTAAAGTGTTTGAAAAGTCCTGATCATATGAGAGGCAGGAGATAGGAAGCAGGTGTCAGCTGTAAAGAAGAAGGAATAATGAGTTAATTAAAAGTAATGAAAAATAGAGAGGAGAGGAGGAAACAGAAAATTATTTTTGTTACTGGGGGCACAGAGTGAAAAAGGGGAGATAGGAGGATCTAGAATCTAGGCATAAATGAACCAGCAAATGTGAGAATGTAAGATTGAAACAACTCAAAATTCCATATAATTGTACTCCACCTAAGTCTTATATAGGTTAAATAATGAATGCATGCAGAAGAGAGCCATTAATGTATAAGATATATACATTTAGACCTATATTTGAATATATATTATATATAATATATTCAAACCTATCTTGTTCAGTGAGAGTTTACTCAACCACAAATGCACAATCACAAGAGGAGAACTTGTTACTGGCGTGACTCCATGCTGGTTTCCAGCTCCCCCTCTCCACAGCTGTGAAGACCTGGTGACTTCCCAACACAGAGATAGCGCTCAGTTGATCACGAGGGTGCCGCAAACCCAGAGTGAACCCAGGGCTGCGGAGAAGAGTCCCGGTATTTTGGGCCTGGTGGGCAAGAGACATGAGGGAGATAGAGACCGGGAGCAACCCAAAGAGACTGGCATTGGAGAGGCACCCAGCACGGGAGGGAGAGCCGCCTCACATGGATTGCTTCCCCCACCCTGAGGGCAGTGACTCCACCTGGAATGCACCACGCCACCTACTGGAAGAGAAGAAAATAGAATTCTAAGACTGCCTTTTTTAAAATTTTCTTTTTCCTTCTTTCTTTTTTTCTTTCTCTTCCCTATTTTCCTCTCTCTTTTTTCATTCCTTTTCTCTCTCTTCACCCTCTTTTTTCTTCTCTTATTTTTACTTTTAGTCTTCCTTCTCTTCCTCTCCCAACCTCCCAAGTATTACTACTTCTACGACGTGTAAATTACTAAATGCAAACAGGTGATTGTTTCTATGCTTCTTATTGTCCTCCCATGTACTTAGCCACCCTAAAATACTTCCTGTATATTCTCCTGTTAATAAACTCTTTCATTAGAGTTCTTCTCCAAAGAAGCTAAGATATATTAACCCCCATACCCTCACATCTTTCCCCCTAAACATAAAATCCTACTACCGACCCTCATTTCTCTATAAGCCACCAGAATCTGTATGCCTTTAATGAAGCTAATGAATATATTGTAAACTATAATTGAATCCAACATCTCTAAACATTGTCTCCCATTACAAAGGAGAGATCTAGGGAACTATTCAAGAGCAACACAAATTAATAGGAGAAAAATAATAACACAACAGTCACAAAGAGCTGGAAAGAAACGTGAGCAACATGAAAAAACAAGGAAAGAAAGGGCCACAAACAATGCAGGACAACTCAAAATAGAGGAGTTAATAGTTATAGCAGAAAAAAAATGTCAGATAAAGATTTCAAGATATACATAGTTCAGATGATCCTGAGTCTTAAAGAGGACTTTAGACAGCAAATGCAGACAATGAAAGATCACTTTGACAATGAATTACATAAACAAATCCAAGAAGCAAAAGATCAACTCTACAGGGAGACAGAGGTAATACCAAAAACAAACAAACAAACAAAACAAACAAACAAACAAAAAACCCTAGAAATCCTAGAAATGAAGGAAATAATAAACCAAATTAAAAACTCAAATGAGAGTATCACCAGCTGAGTAGAACACTGAGAAGTCAGAACATAAGACAAGGAAGATTGTAGACAGCTCAGAAAGGCTGATAAGAAACCATGAGCAGAACATCCAAGAAATATGGGATAACATAAAGAGACCAAATTTACGAGTTATTGGGATATACAGCAGGAGTGGAAGCCGTTTATTGTAGGACAGCAGAGGTATTTATACATTTTGCACAGCTTATCTTAATCAGCATAAACTAGATACAGCAGTCAACCAATAAGGAATCTCCACACTTAATGGCTCGCTGGCGTTACTTCACAAACCACTCCCTCTGGCAAAATGCCAGGCACCATCCAGACTTGTTTACAGACTCTAACATTTGCCAGGCGCCATCCTGACTTGTTTATAGACCCTAACATCATCGCTGAAAGATAATGGGTTCCAACCAAGAATCTTGTATCCAACAAAATTAAGCTTCAGGTTTGAAGATGAAATAAAAAACCTTTCACAATAAACAAAAGTTAAAAGAATTTGCAGCTAGAAAACTGGCACTTCAAAGCATCATTGGCAAAACATTACATAAAGAGGAAATAAAAAATAACAACGAAAATCAACAGTGGGAGGTAGTACAGTAAAGGAAAAACTAACCAAAAAGGAAAAACAAATCAAGTTAAATAACAAAATAAACAAACATGGCTGGAAGTACAAACCATATCTCAATAGTAACCCTAAATGTTAATGGCTTAACCTCACCAATCAAAAGACATAGGCTAGCAGACTGGATTAAAAAAAAAGATCCAACAATATGTTGCCTACAGGAGACTCACCTATAAGAAAAGACATACACAGACTGAAGGTGAAAGGTTGGGAAAAATCATACCACTCACATGGACCTTGGAAGCAAACAGGGATATCCATACTCATATCAATTAAAATAGACTTCAAGCCAAAGTTAATCAAAAGGAATAAAGAAGGACACTACATACTGCTAAAGGGAGCAATTCACCAAAAAGACATAACAATCATTAATATATATGCTCCAAACAATGGTGCAGCTATGTTCATCAATCAAACTCTTCTCAAGTTCAAGAGACAAATAGACCACAACACAATAATCATGGGTGATTTTAACACACCTCTCTCACCAATGGACAGATCTTCCAAACAAAAGCTGAATAAAGAAACTAGAGAACTCAATAACACAATTAATAATTTAGACTTAGTTGACATATATAGAATATATCAACCAACATCAAGTGGATATACTTTTTTTCTCTGTGGCACATGGATCCTTATATTATATTAAATAGACCATATATTATGCCATAGGGAAACTCTTAGCAAATACAAAGGAGTAGAGATATTACCATGCATTTTGTCTGATCATAATGGAATGAAATTGGAAACAACAATAAAATAAGGAAGAAAAATTCCTACATCACATGGAGAATGAACAATATGCTACTGAATGAACAATGGGTCACAGAAGACATCAAGGAGGAAATTAAAAAATTCTTAGAGGCAAATGAAAACACAGACACAACATATCGAAATTTCTGGGACACTATGAAAGCAGTACTAAGAGGAAAATTTCTTGCATGGAGTTCATTCCTTAAAAGAAGAAAAAGCCAACAAATAAATGACCTCACACTACATCTCAAAACCCTAGAAAAGGAAGAACAAATCAACAGAAAATGCAGTAGATGGCAAGAAATAATTAAAATCAGAGCTGAAATCAATGAAATTAAAACAAAAGAAACAATTGAAAAAAATTGACAAAACTAAAAGTTGATTCTTTGAAAAAATAAATAAGTTTGACAGACCCTTAGCCATGCTAATGAAGAGAAGAAGTGAGAGAACCCAAATTATTAGTATACAGGATGAAAAAGGCAATATCACAACAGACACTACAGAAATGCAGAAGATAATTATCTTGAAACTTTATACTCTAATAAAATAGAAGATAGTAAAGGCATCAATAAATTCCGTAAGTCATATGATCTACCCAGATTGAGTCAGGAAGATACACACAACTTAAACAGACCAATATCAAGTGAGGAAATAGAAGAAGCCATCAAAAGATTACCAAAGAAAATTCCAGGACCAGACAGATATACAGCCGAGTTTTATAAGACCTTTAAAGAAGAACTAATACCAATACTCTCCAATCTATTTCAGGAAATAAAAAAAGAGGGAGTACTTCCAAATTCATTCTACGAAGCCAATATCACCCTGATTCCAAAACCAGACAAAGACACCTCAAAGAAAGAAAACTTCAGACCAATATCTCTAATGAATATAGATGCAAAAATCCTCAATAAAATTCTGGCAAATCAGATACAAAAACATATCAAAAAGATCATGCACCATGATCAAGTGGGATTCATCCCCAGGATGCAAGGTTGGTTCAACATAGGGAAATCAATAAATGTAATTCATCACATCAATAGACTTAAAGATAAGAACCACATGATCATCTCAGATAGATGCAGAAAAAGCATTTGACAAAATACAGCACCTATTTATGTTCAAAACACTAGAAAAACTAGGAATAACAGGAAGTTATCTCAACATTGTAAAAGCTATCTACGCTATGCCTCAGGCCAGCATCATTCTAAACAGAGAAAAAATGAAAGCATTCCCCCTAAAATCTGGAACAAGACAGGGATGCCCTCTCTTACCACTTCTATTCAACACATTTCTTGAAACACTGGCCAGAGCAATTAAACAGATAAAAGAAATTGAAGGAATAATTATAGGAAAAGAAGAACTTAAACTAGCACTATTTACTGACAATATGATTCTATACCTAGAAGATCCCCCCAAAAAAACCTACCAAGAAACTTTTAGAATTAGTCAATGAATTCAGCAAAGTAGCAGGATATGAAATCAACACCCATAAATCAAAGGCATTCCTGTATATCAGTGACAAATTCTCTGAAAAGGAAATGAGGAAAACTACCCCATTTACAATATCCGCAAAAAAATAAAATACTTGGGAATCAACTTAACAAAAGAGGTGAAAGATCTATACAATGCAAACTATAGATCCCTAAAGAGAGAAATAGAAGAAGACCTTAGAAGATGGAAAGATATACCTTGCTCATGGATAGGCAGAATTAATATTATTAAAATGACCATATTACCAAAAGCACTATACAGATTCAATGCAATTCTGATCAAAATCCCAATGGCATTTCTCACAGAAATGGAAAAAGCAATTATGAAATTCATCTGGAAAAATAAGAGACCCAGAATAGCTAAAGCAATTCTAAGCAGGAAGAGTTAAACAGGTGGTATCACTATACCATATCTTAAACTATACTACAGAGCAATAGTAACAAAACAGCATGGTACTGGCACCAAAACAGGCTGGTGGATCAATGTTTCAGGATAGAGGACACAGAGACTAACCTACAAAATTACAACTACCTTATATTAGACAAAGGTGCTAAAAGCATGCACTGGAGAAAGGGTAGCATCTTCAACAAATGGTGCTGGGAAAACTGGGAATCCATTTGCAACAGAATGAAATTAAATCCCTATCTCTCACCATGCACAAAAGTCAACTCAAAATGGATCAAGGATCTAGGAATTAATCCAGAGACTCTGTGTCTAATAGAAGAAAAAGTAGGCCCTATTCTCCATCACGTGGGGTTAGGCCCCAATTTCCTTAATAAGACACCTATAGCACAAGAATTAAAACCAAGAATCAACAAATGGGATAAATTCAAACTAAAAAGTTTTTTCTCAGCAAGAGAAATAATATGTGAGGTGAATAGGGAGCCTACATCCTGGGAACAAATTTTTACCTCTCACACATCAGATAGAGCTCTAATCTCTAGGGTATATAAAGAACTCAAAACGTTATACACCAAAAAACCAAATAATCCAATCAACAACTGGGCCAAGGACCTGAACAGACACTTCTCAGAAGAGGATATACAATCAATCAACAAATACATGAAAAAATGGTCATCATCTCTCGCAATCAGAGAAATGCAAATTAAAACTAAGATATCATCTCAATCCAGTAACAATGGCAGCCATGATGAAGACAAACAACAAGTGCTGGCAAGGATGCGGGGAAAAAGATACATTCATACACTACTGGTGGGACTGCAAATTGGTGCAGCCAATTTGGAAAGCAGTATGGAGATTCCTTGGAAAACTGGGAATGGAACCACCATTTGACCCAGCTATTCCTCTTCTCGGACTATACCCAAAGGACCTAAAAACAGCATACTACAGAGACACAGCCACATCAATGTTTATAGCAGCACAATTCACAATAGCTAGACTGTGGCGCCAACCTACATGCCCTTCAATGGATGAATGAATTTAAAAAATGTAGCATATATACACTATGGAATATTACTCAGCACTAAATATAATAAGATCATGGTATTTGCAGGGAAATGGATGGCATTAGAGCAGATTATGCTAAGTGAAGTTAGCCAATCTCAAAAAAACAAATGCTGAATGTCATATGTCTCTGATATAAGGGGGGTGACTCAAAATGGGGAAAAGAGGAAGAGCATGGGAAGATTACCTCTACATAGGGAAGAGTGGTGGGAGGGAAAGGAAAGGAGAAAGGGTATTGCATGGATGGTAAAAGGAGACCCTCATTGTTATACAAAATACATGTATGAAGATGTGAGAAAAAAAAAGAATAGTGTTACACTAGATCAGGTAGAGAGAAATGATGGGAGGGGAGGGGAGAGGTTGGGGAGATAGGAAGGATAGTAGAATGAAACAGACATTATTATTACTGTGTGTATATATGTGACTGCATGACCAATGTGATTCTGCAACCTGTATACTCAGAAGAATGAGAAATTATATCCCATCTGATTCAAATGTATGATATGTCAAGATCATTGTACTGTCATGTGTAACTAAGTAAAACAAATAAAAAAATGCACACTCACATGCATGCAAAATTATGCATAATAAAAAAACTCTGAAGACCAATTCAATATGATATAAATGATATTTGAAGTGATGTTTCAAAAAATTGAAAAATATTTTAAAATTTATAAAGCATAAATAACAGGAATATGGAAACAAAAATAAATAAGGGAAAAGAAAAAAAAGCATCTTAATGAAAGACGACTTTTTTTTTTTCCTGTAGTGGTCGAATCTGTTGTCAGGGGTGGATTTTTAGTCTTTATATTTATTTCTGGCTCCATATTTTTGTCCACTGTTCTTTTATTCTTCACCTAGCTCCCACCAGGGTGTAGAGCTCTCAAATTCCAATCCCCCTGTATTGAATGTGATAAACTGGAGAGTGCTGATGAATTGTGTAATCCTGTAGCAGGGGTGATGTAGAGTTTTAGATTGGAGTTTCGAGTTATTGGGATTTGGATTTTGGTAGCTTTTATATCTCTATGTGTGGATATTTTAGATTTGTTACACTCCCCCTATTGGTGTGGAGTTTCCTATCTGTGCAGGGTTAGATCTGGGGGCTTCCAAAAAATCCACTTTTGGGGTGTAGGAACTAACCCTCAACAGATTTCACCTTCACCTTTATGGATGTGAATTACTAGGTATTCGCCCAGGAATGTGTATGCTTTCTTGTAGCTGCAGTGAGCTCTTAAAAACAATGGTACTTACAGAGTGCCAGCTATTATGGTTCTTTTTGCCTTGGGATACAGAGGCTATAGAGTCCAGGTAAAATGTTCTTTGTGCTTGTTTCAGTCTCTGGGTCAGGCACTCTCTGGGAATTTTTTGTAGTCTGCAGGTATCTTCCATTATGAATTCTGTTATGTTTTGGATATTAAGTGTCCCCAAAAACTCAAGTGTGAGAAAATGTATAAGAATTTAGAGGTAAAATTATTGTGCTAAGAGAGCCTTAACCCAATCAGATAATTAGTCCTTGATAAGAATTAAAGAGTGGTAACTGAAAGTACGTAGAGGGTGGCTAGAAGAAATGGGTCACTGGGGGCATGACTTTGGGGTACATATTTTGTGTCTGGTGAGTGGAGTCTCCCTGCTTCTTGGTGCAATGCCCTGAACCACTTCTTCCATCCCACTCTTCTGCCATGAAGTTATGCCTCACCTCCAGCCCCAAGAATGAAGCCAGCCTTCTGTGGACTAAGACCTCTGAAACTTTGAGTCCCCAGATAAACCTTTCCTCCTCTAATTGTTTTTGTTAGGTCTTTTTGGCCATAGAAGCAAAAGAAAGACCTGACTAAAACCAGTTCCCAATACCCTGTCTCTGTTCACAGCTCCATAGCTCCACAGGGACAGCGTTAATCGCTAAGGAACATTTTCCTCACCAGCCAGTGTGTTCCACCCTCACAGAATTTTCCACACCAGGCTTGCAGAGGGCTCGCTGTCCCCATGATACATTTTCACCCCTGTGGACTGTTTGGGTTTGTTTTCACTGAGACGCTTTCTGGACCAACTCTGTGTCCGTTAATATCAGCCCTCCTGTGAAAATCACAAGTTTCCCCAAGTCGATTTTTCTTTATTGTTAAAAATTTCTTTATCCACTAGCCACACATCTCTTTTATCTACGTTCCCTGGCCTGCTCTGCTGTTGACCTGAGGCATCTGTAAGGAATTATTTCCTATGCTCAAGTTACCAACCGTCTGTAGCTCTATGAATTTGTTTTTTTTACAGTTCAGTACTGTGTTTCAGTAAGGTTCCTTTGTTACTCACCTGGCTGAGAAGCAGTCTTCCCACTTTCTAAGTCTGGTGCTGAGGAACTGCTAGGCTGTATTTCCTTTCTCTACTCTGCCATCTTGTCTCCTCCCCTGCTGCACATTTTTGTTTTGCTTATGAGTCACAAATTCTGTTGCCAGATGGGAGATGCATATAAACATTCTCATTAATAGTCACCAACTAGTGTGCATTATTACTCCTAATACTTATTTTATTGCATTATTTTTCTTGCTGTATACTTGTTGATATTGTTATATTATGAATAGGATTATAGACTTTATTGTCAGAAAGACCTGGGTTGTAATAAATGATCTGCCACTTAATAATCTCCATAATAAGAGTGGTTACTTCACTTGTGAAAAGGTGACTATATAATATGGATATAAGTTTGTCAGTAGGAGAAAAATGGTCAGCGATTAGCATGAAAATTTTAAAGACATGGATTCTACAACTATTCATTATCAGTATTATCTTTTACACAGTGTGAGGAATTTACAGGTTTAGATGTCATGAAGTGAAGATAATGCAGTTTGTTATAATCATTTTCTGTGTAGGATGGTGAATGGCCATTTAAAGCAGATCATTATCATATTACAGAAATGTTCCTCAAAGGGAGAAAACACCAGTTTATTAGAATTGTCATAAACAGGCAAGGCTCATATTCAAATGACTCTCAGAAAGGAAACAAAAGAACTAGAATTCTCAACACAAATTGAAACTGTTTAAAAATTAAAAAAAATATATTATAAAAATTGTAACATATATGTTTGCTGATAGAACATTGAACACATTGATATTCTAGACAAAAACTCTGAAAGAATCAAATACAATTTGAAATAAAAAGTGATCAATTTTCAATGGCTTTAAATTTTAAAAAGTTAAGCTTCTAAGTATTTTTGCTTTCACAAAATACAACTTCAATTTCAGCTTTTATATGTGACAATACTATGAGAAATTTTTGTATCTTAACATATGATGCATCATGCAGCTGAATTTTCAACCTGTAGCTTAAAAAACCAGGTGATTTTACAATGTTTATCCTCTGCCCATAATTGCAAAGCACCTTACAAAGCTAATAATGTCTGCATTTGCTTAGACTGTTGGAGAAGTGATCATGAATATTGGATTTATGACTCTTGAAATCAAAAGTATTAATAAATTTGAAGGGTTAGGTAAGTCAATAGATCTAATAACCTGTGATGTTCTTAAAATTTTAATAATAGTATTAATGAAAGAATTAATAATTTTTTCACATGATTGTGTGTATTCTTCCGACCCATTTAATCTTCACAATAAATAAACTAAGAATTAGCACTTTTACTAAGTTTTTTTTTTTTTTTCCCCAGATAAAGGGTCTGAAACTCAAATCACACAGCTAGTAAATGCATTTAGGTTTACGTTTTTGCTTTTCATTTTCAAGTTGAAATTGTAGTGAAAGCTTAGAAGATGTTACTGGGTAAGTCTCCTATTTAGAGCATACTGGTCCAGGTGTTAAGCAAGAGTAAAGAGACAACATGACAACTTGTAACTGTTAGGAGTTTGACTCTGGATTCAGACTATTGATACCTATAAAACATGTATTCACATGCCCACATTTTCTATTAAACACTAAGAAAATGGAAACTCAAAGGACATCATAGACAAGAAATTAAAGATTTTTATGAAGAAAAACATTAAAAATAACGAGAACTTGAAGAATTGGAAAGACACAGTGCACCATGATATTGTGAAAATACTAATTTTCTCAAATATAGGAGCTAAATGAATGACTTATTAAATAAAGCCTTTATCTCAATATAAAGACAAAAATATAGTGAACAATATCTTGAAGTTAAACAACAATGTGGTGAAGTGTTTTTTAAGAATAATTATTAGAAAACAACAACAAATGAGATAAAATTTACACAAAAAGAAATAAATGGAACACAAAAGTTCTGAAAGCAGATACATATTCATATAAAAAACATGTATGCGCAATAGGCACATACTTCTTACAGTTGCATTTGAAAACTAAAGAAAATAAACGATTTTCTCGACAAATGGAAGCATAGGACTCCACTTAATGCTTTATGCCAAAATGAATTTTAGATAGATGAAAGATTTTTAGAGGAAGGGAACAGAGAGGGAGGGAAGGGGGTAGGACATGGAGAAGTACTGAGGAGAAAAATCTGCCAATATTATGCTATGTCCAAGTACAAATATACCACAATGACTTCCACTTACACATATAAAAATAACATACTGATTAAAAGAAAAAGAATAGAAGGAAGATTAGAAAAATAGAGCAAGTGAATCAGTGAAGTGAGGAAGAAAAAGTGAGGGAAGATATTGAAGAAGGAGATCAAACAAATTATGTAATGTGAATGTATGAATAGGGCATAATGAATCCCATCATCATGTATAATTATAATGCATCAATAATTTTTTTTAAAAAAGACAATTAAAAACAGAAGAATGTCATTACTAGAACTATATATATGATGATTATATTAATAATCCCAATTGAGGTAAATATTTTCAGTATTCCAAAGTTAAAATGTGACAGAAAATATTGACAGACTTGAATACAAACAACTTTAGTATGTTAAACAAATCACGACAACAAATGAAAGATCAACCAGAGACAAAGAACAAACTCAAGAAAAATTTTGAAAATATAACATGTCCTTAATAAGAGAAAACTTTTTGAACTTATAAGTAAAGTTCTTAAATATGTACAAAATTTAGCTTCATAAATGTTTATTTCAGTGTTCATCACAGCAGCAGAAAATCATATACAATAAAATGTTTTCATTATTTAACTCACCATTTGTAGGTAGCAGAGTAAGAAAATTAAAGAGTAAGTTGCAAACCTAAAAAATTTTTACTATATTCTTCCATTAAAAAAAAAGCTCTAAAAAAGTGACTATAACTTGAATGCCACAGGAAAGATTAGGAAAAAGTCAAAATGTGTTTTTCTTTGTGTGTACTCAGAGTAATCACTACAACAAGAAAGAAATGATATGAGAAACCAAGGGATCATTAATCCATTGACCAAAAGACAGAATTTTCCTTTAAAAAATTTTTCCATGGAAAATTTCTTTAAAAATCAAATGGCCTAAATTATATTAAGAAGTAGAAGATGAGCATGAAAATCGTCACATTCATGGTAAAACTTCAGCACAGACAAAAGGGAATATGAGCAAATCTCCATACTACAAAGCAGAACCTAGAATGTGGAAAGTGTCAAAATAAATATTTTAAAATGCATTGAATGATCACAGAATGATAGTAGTTACAATGCTGAATAAAATGTAGCAAATTATTTCATAGAAAAATTCTTAAAATAGAATCATCATCCTCTGATTCTTTTGAGGTCATATAAAAATATAATTCAGAGAAAGTGAGAAACTCTATAAACCTGTGCAGTATAATCATAAAAAGAAGTAGATAAAATGGAAAAAAAGCAGAATGCAGGTATGGGCTAGAATCAATATTTGAATGTTTACTCTATGCAAAGCACTTTAAGTATTGCATTTCACTTACTCTTCAGGAACTCTTATCTGTAGGGTATTTAAAATCTTTTAGTGGAGAGGAAACAAAAGGTTCAAGTACTCTCAGGAAAAACTCGGTGCCTTAGAGCTGACTTTGGTATCTAACTAAAAGCCTAGAGTCTTTCTACCACACACCTGTACATCTAGCTGTGTGCCTGGACTTGTGTGCTCAAGAAATAGTAACACTGTTGTTGTCACCATAATAATAATAAACAGGTGCCCATTCAAGGACAGCAATATAATATAGGTACTGATTAGATCTCAGTTAAAGATTAATGTTATTATTTGATATCCGTATTTATATATATTTTAAATAGAATATGTACCAGGGAATGGACTTAGGAATAGATTGGGAGGCATTCAAAAATATTTTCTGAATGAGAATTAAAAGACAAAAGAATAAAAATAAACAAGATGAAATTTATAACCGATTTTACTCATGAGGTATTAGTATAAAATTCAGCAGTGACTTGTACGCAGAATATCCAAAACTAAGATTTTGAAAGAGACACTTTCAAGATTTTGAAAGTGACTCTTTTATATTTAAAAGCTAGCAAAACAGCATTTTGCTCTGTACTTAATGGATTGTTTTTTTAAAAAATATATCAGGCATATATATTTCATTTATAAAACATTCATCACACAAATGTTCAACCTTTATTTTCATGCTTTCTCAGAACTCAAATCATACACATTACTCATTCTACACATCTTAATTGATTCTATTTACATTCTTATTTTTTTAAATTCCACCTCTGTGAGAGTCACTTAGGCTAACTAAAAATGAGATATTTATTTTCTAAAGTGCTCTTCCAAAGTATGTGCTCAGAAAATCTGGTGATTTGTGCAGGATGAAGTGATTATTAAATAAGTGACTGTTGCAATTATTAATACCTGGATTACAAGTATACCTATTAATATCAAGTACTAATTATCCATCTCTTGAAAGTTATTACACTGAAATGTTAATTGCTGATATAGTAGATATGAAATACATATCAACTAAATTGTTGATATAAGTCCATCTTTTTTTTCCTGGTAGAATATTCTAGCTTTATTCACAGTGCTAAATGCAAAAGCATAAACCTAGTGTTACCATCAATTATTAGCTCTCTTTCTCTTTCATTCATTCATTCATTTCTTCCTTTGGTAATCAGGAATTTGTCTAAATGCTTCCTAAGTAAAACCTTTTCTCATGTGTTTTGAGCATGTTTTCTGAGCCAAACTTATAGGATGTTAAGTGGACAATATATCTGTGATTATAATAGGAGGCTTATTTTGAGTCTATTATGTTAGAAACCTCTGGTGGGATTATTGTTACTGTGAAAAATACAGTGTCTTTATTCTTTGCTAGCTGTCAAGGACAGTCAAACTCTTTTGGATTTTCAAGCAATAGTAGAAGAATTGTAGTAAGATACTTTCCAGCATAATACCAGAAGAGACTTGTGCAAAACTCAAGGGGATATTCAGAAAATTTCTGTGCTAGACTAGTAATGAATCCAAAGCCTTCCCATCCCTGTTTCATTGTAAGTGAGAGATATTGGAAAGAATGTGTGATGACTATAAATATTAACATATAATGCCTGAGAAAGAAGATTACCATGAAAAAAAATTTATTAACCTCAGGAAAATATTAATGGGAAATATATTCCCAATCATGTCTTTCACATAAGTATTTCAGTTCTTATGTGAATTACTTATATAAAGGCAAATAGGTAGAGTTGACTGATCAACTCTTCTATGAAAACCAACTTAAATCTCATTACCCATTTTAAAGGTTTTGCAGGCTTCCCTGAATTATCTACAGGAGAATTAAATCAAATTCCAGAATTTTTGAGTTCTTTTAAACCAAGGCATTGACAGCAGAACTATGGAAGCACTCTTGGTAGAGGTGAGGCTGAAGATAAATGAGTTATTTTGAGTTCTTTCAGGTTCTCTTTATATTTTGACTCATTTTTAAAAATGAAGACAATGCTTTGTTTTTTAAATCTTGTCTATACAGGGAATGGAACATTGCTTGCTGAGAGGAATTCCAAGAAAAACAAAGAAATCTTAAAGACAATGCTATAGAATTAGTGTCTATTGCCCCACAAATTCATATGTTGAAATACTAATCCACAATGTAAGGGTAGGGGGCTTTGTGAGGGGGGGGGGTTGAGGGTTCTGCTCTCATGAATGGAATTAGTGTCTTTATCAAAGGAAAAGTGATAGATATTTCACCCTTTTGGCAAGTGAGCTTATAGCCAAAAGATAACAGCCAAGGAAGCTAGACTTCACCAAAGCTGCCTCTGCCTTCACCTTGGATTTACCAGTCTCTAGAATTATCAGAAATTATTTCCTATTGTTTATATGCCAATCAAACTATCATATTATGTTAAAGCAGCATTAACAGACAAGACAAATAATATTTTTAAAGATTTTTTTCTTAATTTATTTTTATTTTCTGAGGAAAAGGAAAAAGAAGTTTTGTTGCTTTTTCTAGCAAAGAAAACAACAACAACAACAAAGAACTCCTATCCCAGAGGCTGTGATTCTATCATCAGGGGAAACAAGGGGTTTTTAAAGCTGTGAATCAAAGACTACATTACAGGTGTTCTCTGTCTAGAGTTATAATTTACTTGTTAACTTGGGAGATAGTCATTTCTTAGATCTTCTGGTGCCATCCCTGAAGTCTGAATTACTTTGTTCCTGTGATGTGTGTGTGCTCAAGAACAAATAACTCTGTCTAGGATGAGAAGGAAAAATAATTCTGTTTCCCCAAAGATCAGGGAGGGGAAGACTAGGGAGGGGAAGGGAAGAAGAGGGGGTAGGAAAAGAAAGAAACATGTTCGTTTTAAAAATAATTCACAATGGCAGAGCGGTAAGATCTATTTTCAAAGCATAAAGGGAAGCACTGTTAGATTTTTCCACTGTAAATTTCTGCCTTACATTTATTTCTATGGAAAAATGGGCAATGACAACTCTAAGCTGCTTCCTACTGAAGGAGGGTGAAGCTGGGGGAAGTGATCCAAAGAAGGTCTTGTTCTCCACCAGATGGGGCATGGATAGGGAAGGGTATTCAGCATCAGGGCAGTTCAGAAGTCCACGGTGACAGTTGGTGGGTGACTGGACAAGGCATACATAGTGCAGGAATCATATTAGGACAACAATAAACAACACAGCAAAGCATTACTTTTTTTTTTTTTTTTTGGAAACAATTAGTACAAAAGCAATGAGTATTTCAGCCATTATCTGAAAACTCTGAAGACAGTAACTCATTAGAGTTAAGATGGGATCCAACATGCCATTGATTGGTGAGTTGAGGCCATTTGAGTCTAGAAACACTAGCAGAATTGTTAGAAATAGACAGACACAACAGTTAGATTTTATGATAGTACAGGTAAGACATAATCTTAAGAACATTTCAGCATGTGATTTTTTTTTTTTTTTTTGTCCCAGGGATTAAACCCAGGAGCATTTAAGTACAGAACCACATCCTCAGCCATTTTCTAAAATATATTTTATTTTGAGCAGGCTTTTGCTAAATTGCTTAGAGCCTTGCTAAGTTGCTGAGGCTGGCTCTGAACTCATGATCCTCCTGCCTCATCATCCGGAGCCTCTGGGACTGCACCACCACACCCAGCAATATGTGCTTTGAAAATAAAGCCAAATTCAACTCAGGCAAATGAAATCACAGGAATTCAGGTATCTAATACCAGATTTCTGTTAGGCAACATACTCCGGTTTTAATATTCAATACAGTGGCCACTTATTGAAAATTTTCATTAGAGAAGTGCCTAAGACACATTTATTTTGAGTACAAATAAGACTATTATGTAGGCACCACAAAATCTACTTTTCTCAGATCACTTAGTAATTCATTTTTAGAAGACATCATTTCTAGACAAGTATGCATTTATATTTTATTAAAATGTCACAAATACCTTTTTCAATCATTTTGTTATAGAGAATACTAAAGACATATGGTCCAGAACCTTGCCAACTCTCATTTTCAAAGAATCAGAAACATTAAATGAAATGCTTTTCCCTGAGGAGTGTGGCAAGTTGAATTCCTATTTTCAGTAGTCACATTTCATACATTCTTTAAAAAAAAATTTAAAAAGTGAAATTCTCTCCTTTGCCTTCTTATCTTTGGAAATTTTACTCACTGATAATTGAATAACTATAGAATTTATTATCCAAATCTTCAAATTAGGTAACTTTTGAAAGGGAAAGAAAGTACTATTAATAATTTTTGAGACAATAAGGATAAACCAAAGTAGTTCTAAAGAAACAGGAAGGTATGGTTACCCCAATCCTATAAGATTTACACACCTTCTCCCATGAAATATCCTACTGTTTAATCTGATATATCGTGGTTTAGATGTGAGGTTCTCCCCAAAAGCTCATGGGTGAAATAGTGCAAGAAAGTTTAGAAAGCTTTAACCCAATCATTGAGTTAATCCCTCAGAGGGATTAACTGAGTGGTGACTGTAGGCAGTAGGTTGTGGCTTGAGGAGGCAGGTCATTACGGCCTTGCCTTTGGGATATATTTTGTGGCAGAGCTTAGTCTCTCTCTGCTTCCTTGGTACCATGTTCTCAGCTGCTTTCCTGTGTCACACCCTTTCATCAGGATATTCTTCCTTACCTTGCACCCCAAGGAATGGTGCCAACTCTCTGTAAACTGAGACCTCTAAAACTCAGAACCCCCAAGTAAAATTTTCCTCCTTAAAATTGTTCTTTTCAGGGGGCTGGGGTTGTGGCTCAGCAGTAGGGCGCTTGCCTAGGATGTGCAAGGCCCTGGGTTTGATCCTCAGCCCCACATAAAAATAAATAAAGATATTGTCCAAATACAACTAAAAAAATGGATATTAAAAAAAAAACTCTTGTTCTTTTCAGGTATTTTTATTGTAGCAGCAAATAAGCTGACCAAAATAGTACAGAAGAGTGGGAAAGATTGCATTCTTCTTTTTTCTTACACACAGCTAGAGCATATTTCCCAGATTTTCTTATTACTGTAGCCAGTGTATTGTGAACAATACATCTGCACCATAATAATCTCTTATTCTAGCTTCTTCATGTTCTTTATTCTTTCTTAATGTTCAACGTGGCCATAACTTCTATGACGACCTTGGAAATCATGTTTTAATGATAGAGCTTCTTTCAATCTGGTTTTGATGAAATCTTCCACCTGTTATCTATCTAGAAGATTACCTTAGCAAAAAAATAAACTTTTTAGTATTTTTATGGGTTGCCTTGTAGTCACTAAAAATAATATGTTGCAATCCTAATCCCCAGTATCCCAGAATGTTACCAATGGGGAAATAGGGTTGTGTCAGCTGTAATTAGTTAAGATGTGGTCACACTGGAATATGGTTTTCCTGGAGTATTACATTAAACTGGCATATGATGTAAATCCAATAAAATTGGCATTCTAATGAAACGTGGGAAATAATAACACAGGCACGGGCATGCAAAATGAGTGAGATGTGAAGACAGAGACAGACGAGCACAGAGGGAAGATTGCCATGGGAATGTGGAGGCAGAGATTGAAGTAATGTTGATACAAACCAAGAAACAGCTAGGGATATCAGAAGGAAAAGAGGAAAGAAAAAGTATCCTTCTCTAGAAGCTAAGGAGTGACTTTGGTCCTAACTTTGAAATCTTGATTTCTAATCTCTAGCATTCATAACTGCGAGAATAAATATCTCTCATTCTTAGCCATTTGGTACAGCAGTTAATATCACCTCAAAGAGGAGGAAAAGCCACAGTCCAGAAGCAGTGAAATTTTTAAAAAATTATTATTCATGTGATAAGATGGACAAGTCTAGAAATTGGAACAAGAGTCACAGTAGGACAAGATCAATTCTCTAGTTTCACAGTTGGAGCAATTTTACTTCCCTATAATTTTTTAGGTATTTCCAGGCTATGAATAATTTGTAATTCATTGTTTTCTCTCAGAAACAAATAGCTTTGCCAAGAAAGGAAGATATTAAACAATCTAAATGATAGGATAGCAATTCTTCTTTTAATGTATGTGAAAGATCCTGTTTAGAGACAATCTACACTTAAATGGAAAAATTGAACTTAATTATTTTGAAATGTCCTTGTTCTCTCAATATCAGAAACACAAGATTTAAGCAAGCTTCTAAATGGGCTAATAGCTATTCCCATGCAAGCTTTCACTGCAAAAGCTGCTTTCTCCTTCTGCTACTAACCCCACATTTTAAGAAAGCGATTCTGAAAATAAGTTTTATGTCTTAAGAATTAAACTAACTCTAACTTATAAAATGCATTAAATCATCCATTTACTCAGGAATAAAAAAAAAATCTCAAATATATTTGAGTAGAAATCTCAAACAAATATGTTTATAAAACAATAGCCCAAGAACTCTTTATGAGAAAGCATGTGGCATTGTGTTGTTTAAAAGAGTCAGATATATGGGAGTAAAGTCTAGATTATACTAACAAGTATAGAGAACACAACATTGTGTCCACATTTAACATTTGACCAGAAGTAAACCATCAATTGTAACTAAATATCAGACATACATCACTATGGTCAGTAAGACCTGTATCTATTTACTATTGAGCACATAACAATAGCATCTGTGGTATACTAAATGATTCCATAACAACAATAAACCTGTGACGATCTACAGGTAGGAATTATGTGAAGAGTAGTAATAGCTGATGCAGAGGAGAGAGCACCCCTGAACTGCATTCAGGAGTTGCTAGCATATCTTGGCCAACAACAAATGCTCAGCCAGCTCCCTGACGGAGAAACATGCCTTACCCACAGGTTATAGAATAAACACAGATGTAGCAAAATGAGTCACCAGAGGAAAACAAAAATCTAAATTGAAGGTAAATGAAGCTTTGTGCACATGCATGACAAGAAATCCATTGAGCAAAACTAATTTTATATCTATGGCAGAATGGCTGTCTTATATGTTGGAAATAGGGAACAGGAGGAAAAGAAAATTGTCACATAATAGCAGACCTTGAGGTATACTAAAATAGAGAATGCCTTCTGTATTGGCAAAAAAAGAAAAAATAAATTCTAAGAGGGAAAATTCACTCACAATGCTATGAAAATGGAATAAAGAAATACTGATACATAAAAGAGAGAAAGAGGGTATATAAAAGAACATATTTAGAATAAGAAAAATATTCAATGAAAGATGCAAGGAAAAAAAAATAAGATCCTAGAATACTGGTTTCCTTTAGAGTGCACATGAAATAACAGGAATACCACTCATTTCTAAGAATATATTTTAATAAAAATTACTATATATTCCCTTCATTTAAAAAATTAGCACACAACCTTGTATTATTTATTGGAATAAATCATTAGTATAGGAGGAAACCTCCTTTCTGTGTTAAACATATGCACAGATTTTTCTACTCATTCAAAACAAAAAGCCCACGAAACTTCCCTTGTTTTTTAAACCTCGTGCAGTCTCAAAAGAATGCACATTTTTGGAAATATAGAATAATATTAGCACACATTTCTCAAGGCAGAAGGCTATAGGTTAGTTCCTTGAAAAAAAATTATACTATCTATAATAGTTTCCATTTACTATTAGTTGGAAAGTTCTTTGGAATTAAATTTCTTAGAGAAAGAAAATAGTTAGTAACTAAATTTATATGTGAATTCACATTATTTGCCTTGTCTTTTTAATAAGGAAGCATGATTGAATGAATTTTAGTATTCCAAATTCCTTTTCCAAGTGTGTCAATAGTTTGAAGTGACCTTGGAAAGGATCTCAGCTCACACATAACGATATCTTGGTAGAAAGCCATTTGGCCATAATAGGAGTGGTGGGTCAGCTCATCCTGCCCATTTGGCACAGACGTGCTGCTTGGCCTAACCATCCTTGTTTATAGCCCTGAGTGTTGGCTGCCATGAGGAGAGAAGGGAAGTGGAAATCACTCTGTCTTCCTGTACTGATTCCCACTGAGGCAAATCTGTCTTCATTTCATTTGTTTAGATGTCTGTGGGTTAAGGAATCAAGATCAATCAGTGAAGTGATCTAAATTGAAGTGTTGCTAAAATAGCAGACCTGCAGTATGGACCTTACTAGAAATTAGGAAGAGATGAGAATGCATTTTCTGAAAGTTGTTGATCTCCTCAGGAATGGAGATAAGTTTGGATCCTTATGAAAGGAAAGCATAATATGTTTAGACAAGATTTGTAAACAAAGCTGAAAGACTATAGTTTTTAAAAATTGTATTTGAATTTTTTTTGTGTGTTTGTGTGTGGAAGGAAATAAAAAATAAGGTGCCAAGTGGAAAACAACAAAAAGACAGTCCTTGGATAATATCCAAAAAAAAAAAAAAAAAAAGCAAAAGGCTAAGGATAAAATACTTGCCATCTAGTAAACGGACTTCTTCCATTAGTACAATTTTCTGATAAAAATAGCAGCAAAACCATCCATTTAAATCTTGATTCTCTGAGAGACAGAAAATAAAGGACGTTTCAATTCAAACAGCAATTCATAAGTGTTATGGTTTAGATGTGGTGTCTCCCAAAAGCTTACATGTGAGACAATGCAAGAACGTTTGCAGGAGAAATGATCAGGTTATAGCCTTAATCTAATCAGGGAGCTGAACCCAGATGGGATTAACTGGGTGGTAACTAGAGGCAGGTGTGGTGTGGCTGGAGGAAGTGGTTTATTGCAGGATAGCTATGGGGTATATATTTTGAATCTGGGGAGTGGAGTCTTTATCTTTCTGCTCTCTGATCATTGTGTGAGCTGCTTCCCTCTGCTCTACTCTCTGCCATCATGTTCTATGTCACCTTGAGCCCAGAGGAATGGAGCCTACTGTCTACGGATTGATACCTATGAAACTGTGAGCCCTCAAGTAAACTTTTCCTCCTCTGAAATTGTGCTGGTCAGATCCATTAGTCATCAGCAAAAAAGCTAACTAAAATGATAAGAAAGAAATACTAAGCCTTTTTACCTGGTAATTCTGGATTCCTAAGAGTGAAAAAAAAGAAAACCTTGTGGCTCCTTTATAATTAAAGATACTAGTGACTCTAGGGACATTTGATCCCAAAATTTGATCTCTAACTCAAAAAAGATTCTGATTCTGTAAGAAAGAAACCAGGATGGAGCATAAGGACTTTTAAGGCAGAAGTTTATTTGGAGAGATACAACTCCTGTGGAGAATTCTACTTTTGACAGTGGGGTGGCTTTTAATGTATCAGTTTGGATAAGCTAAATTGTGTTTCCCAAAATTCTCTTCCTTAAATATTTCTGGCTGAGAGTTGCTACAGGACAAATGTGTATGAGATTTGGAAGGTGAAAGTGAACCAGTGGCCACGTTTATTCTCTGAAGGTCGAAGTAGGTTGTTCATGTCTTTGCAGATTGTCTGGCTCACATCCAGATGTCCAGGTAACATCTGGATCCCCATGGCTAGCCACCTTGAGATATTTGCTATTGGCTCCTGTAAATCCTGGTGTGAGTGAGGCAAGAGCACCACTATTTTCGATTCCAGTGAGAGACAGACACATGCTCCAGGTTGCTACATGGGATTTCCATTGGCCATTGCTATCCCAACTTTCTCTTCTGAATGCCTGTCCAATGACCTCAAATCAGTACCAGAAAAAGAAGAAATATCCAAACCAAGACTGTTTTACCAGCTCCTACAATCATGTAAGTTTTCATCACTCTATAAATCCCATCATTTCCTGTTGCTCTGAATGAGTACTTTCCTATTTTTCTTATTCTGGTATAAGATCTACTCTCTTAAAATGTCACATTGTATTTTGCATCATATTGCTAAAGTTTCCCCACTAAGATAAATATTGCCTAAGTTTTTAAACTCTACACACCAAAGAAGAAAATGGTTTATTCAAGTAGAGAATCCAGTAGCATCCTTCCACCTAGCAACCCTCTAATTATCTTTTTCAGATTAAACCCAGTTCTGCATAGTTCCATCTTTCCCATGAAGAAATGAGATATCAGAACTGATATCCATTTCTTTTATTTTTATCTTTTTAACTTTTTCTTTTGTTAAGATTCACTCAGAGAAGTGGGTACTTGTTGCTATTACTTCAATAATTAGGAGAATTTTCTGGTAACATGAGATTGTAGTTAATGATATTTATTTGGAAATTATACATAAAACAAAGTCCTGCCACTTTGTGTACTCATAATCTAATAACTTATAAGGCCTTTTCTTAAAAAATATTTTTAGTTGTTGATGAACCTTTATTTTATTCATTTATTTCTATGTGGTGCTGAGATTCAAACCCAGTGCCTCACACATGTGAGACAAGTGCTCCACCACTGAGCCACAGCCACAGCCCTTATAATATTTTTTGATTTAGGGGAAGGTGACTAATCACTCCTTTCTTTTCCCCTGAGTTTTTTTAAATTGTGATCTCAGGTTAATTAATGGTAGTATTTCTTTTTATTATTTATCTAAAATATGTGAAATATGCCTGAATTCTGGCAATTAATTTAAAAATGTGGTACCCCTTTTCTGTATCAAAATTTCATGACAGAGATCTGACCAAAATGGACTAAGAGGGCATGTCTGAAGAGTTGTAGATCCTTTCTTCGAGTCCCAGTGCTAGTTTTACTTAGTTGCTTATAAAGATTCTAGAGAATGTTTGAGCAAACTAAGTAGTTTCTCAAGGTAACAACTGATGCTATTTCACAAGAGAATTAGGCAGTTTGTGATACTGGAAATACACTTTCAAGTGGAAAAAAATTGCTAACAAATAGTTAGCCATAACCAGTATGTAATTTATGGGCAACAGTCATAACCACAAACTACCAGCATTAAATTTCTTATTCTCATTTTGCAGTAAGAGGACGTTAACAGCTGGCAATCTGTATTTGTTGGAAATTAAATATTACTGAATAAGGTTAAAGGAAAAAAAACTGTCTCTGCATGATTAAATTCTTTTTTTAGCACACACTGTTTAACTCGGAAGGTTCTGGACCTATAATAAGCCCAGCTGGTTTCTTGTGTGTTAGCTATATTTAAAAATACATTAGAGGTTAAAATCTAATTTTCTAATTTCAATAGCACATGCATCTAGCTTTTTTGGCTGCCAGAATGATGCCCAGTGTTCAGTTGCATTGGTTGCAGTGGATGTATGTCATTTATTCCTACATTGAAATGCTTGTGAAAATTTAGATGGATCCACATCCGAAAATGATAATATGCTATTCCTCTCCTGTACCCTTTGGTGACCATACACTGAAATGGTGTGATTAAAACAAAACATAAATATTTTACAAAATATTTATGTAGAATTTTTCTTAATCTTTATCAGTCATTCTGAAATGATCTGTATTTATATTACTGTGAGATAGAATTAGTTATTCCTAGAAAAAAATCTCTCAGTGGAAGAGCAACAGTGTTAGCAGGCAGTGATTATTAGTTCTCAAAGAGAGAGCTGAATAAAGCATTTTCTCTCTACTATATGCCATTATTGATCTTATGGAATATCTATTAGAAAGGTTAAAGGCAGATTTCTCCATAACTACTGATTTGACAGTGCAAGTTTGTGACCTTTGAAAGATGAGTTTTAATGACCTTGCAATCTCTCTTTAGTAAATTGAAATATAACAATATGCATGAGAAGCAAGGATGAAATAAAGAGCCTAACAAGTTAAATAGAGAAGAAAGCAGCTCTAACAGAACAACTACTTTAGTCTTTTGTTTTCTCTAGGAGGCTGTTTGATGCCAGCTAACCACATGGGCATAACAGAAGGCACTGTGGGCAGGAATATCAATGAGCTAGATTTTTCTCGCCTTAGGGAAGTAGAGCAGGTTGTTATGCTCTCAAACAAATCACCTTTGTAAGAAGAAAGTGGTCCACCTTTGCCCCTTTCCTCCAACCCCAAAGGACCAAATGAGCAAGAATTGACTTTGCCTGTGCTGATTCTTGGCTCTGTGATTGGAAACTTCATCATCAGTGAAGCCACTGCTGCTATAATCTCTAGAAAAATTTTTTCCAAGCACAACAATCCTTCTTTGAGTTAGCACACACCCCTCAAATGCATGATGGCATCAGTGTTGCTTCTGTCTCTGTCGAGTGTTAATATGGCAGGCAGATCATACCAACTGTTGGCCTCAACATAAACCCCAATATTTTCCCATGGTTTTGCCCTTTCACCTTTAATGGCAGAAATATGCCCTACTTACCTGGTTGGTCAGGCAAACACTCCATTATGTAGGAGTATATTGCAATGTAACTCTAGAATCAAGGCCCAGCAGCAACAGCGCATCTCTAAAACAGGAATCCCAGAAAATGCCAAAGAAGAGAAAGAATTTGTGAACCTTCTCTGGAACCAAGGAAAGAAAGATGGCATTGAAGGAGTGATCATTTATATCAAGTACTAATACATAGGTTAAAAACAGGCAAATAAAATAAGCAATAAAGCTTAATCATTAAATTTAACAATATAGCTATGTTTGTAAATTTATAATATGGTTCAGTGGATTCCAGACCAAAGACAGGGAGAAGAATTGGGAAAAGAGTATATAAATCACTCTTTCAAGGAATTTTTCTCTGTAGGGAAGAGCAGAGGAATGGGGAAGTAAATGATGAACCCTGGGATTAAGACTGGGATTTTTTTTCCAGTGGAATAGGCTACTTCCTATTTATTATACATTTACAACTGATTCTAAATACATAGCGAAAATTGTTTATATAAGTAGCAAAATTACTAAAGCTGTGTCCCCGAGTAAGTGAGGAGTTGGATCCAATGTGGAAATGATGGATTTGGCCTTAATAAAGGGAGCATGGAGTTTCAATTCCAGAGGAAGGAAGCACATGGGAGTACAGTGCAAGTAGGTCATAGGTTGGTAGTTGTAGGGAAATAAGCTTATGGAAATTCTGATCTCAGTTAGATTTCAACATGGTCTTCAATTTTAGTGATACTAAGGGAGGAATCCCCCAATGAACAACATATTTCTCACCTGGTAGTTACTAAAAAAATGCAGAATATAAGATCTCACCCTAGAATCAGAACCTGTGTTTGTAAAGATCCTTAAATGATTTAAATGCAGATATTGATCCAGAAAAAAAAAAAAAAAAACAGGAGAGTTAGAAGATCAGGGGAAAGTGATAAGAGAGCTAGCTGACAAGCACTAAGCACCACCTATTTGAGTTGAGTTTAATGATCATGAACTTAAATGAGACCAGTTAGCATGGTTATCAACTTTTACCCAAGTGATTTGCCTATGTGGGCTCAGGTAGCAGAGTATTGTGTTAACCAGAGTTGAATTTTTTCAGGCAAGGACAGAATGGTAAATAAGAAAGAGAGTTTATAGGAAATGAGAATGATGATGACAGGGGGGATTTGAGGTGGTAATGTAGAAAAGGAGGTCCAAAGGTTGTGAGACAGTAAAACAGGAGGGTCAAGGCATTATTGTTCCCAGACCTGGAGAGTTAAGATACTGTTGGAGTTAGATTATGAAGTAGTGAAGCAGAAATTTCCCCCTCATTTCTTGACAATTATCACTGATTGCTAAGGATTACATTTTACACAATTGCTTCTCATTGTCTTTTAAAATCATTGCTTATGTACTATACATTACTCATTTTTTCACCACACATAGTTCTATCCCCTTTTTTTACGGTGGGATTATATGTCAATGTATTTTCTCAACTTGTCACTACCTGTTTTTTTCTCACTTGTACCAAAAGCTTAGTGCTGTATGTCCAATTGAATTCTAATAGGGATGACCCAATCTATTGGAAAGCAGCAGCTGAAAAGGAGCTATTTGAAAAGGGCAGAGAAAATACCAGACACATGCTCCAAAAGATTATGGTTACATTCCTAAAGATAGATCAGATATCAGTTGGGGGCAAATGAGGAAAAGTCTAGGTGACCACTCAGAATGGAGGAGGTTTTCAGGAAGTACCTTTAGTTAAAAGCAACAATTAAGGATATGAAGAATGGTTCAGCTATAAGCCTTGCCTCTGGTTCTATTCCAGGAAAGACCATAAACTACCAGCTACCATGATTGTAAAACATGAGTTTGAAGACAGTGTGTGACCTCTCAAAGAAAAGTTGCTCTGGATATATTAAACAGATAAGAAGATTTTACTTATGATTATTATGACTAATGTCAAAAGACTATTGCAATCAAGGAGGGAAAAAGCCAGAGAGCTTTAGCACTGGGTGACCTAGAACAAAGGAATTGGAGTAACTTAACATGAAAGTTTGGTCTGTGTCACCAGGCTATCAGTTTGCTAATTAGTGATTATTGATATTAAGCTCCTACACATTCATAGAGAATGGAAAATAGGGTCACTATCTTAATTGATGATTATATTTCAAAGGGATGGCTTTCAAGTCCTTGAGAAGGACATTCCTGGGTTCTGGTAGGAAGCTGGGTGAACACTTATCTTTCAAAGGAGCAGAGAAAGAAATTTACACTTGCATGTCTTCTAAGAAAAGGA
This sequence comes from Marmota marmota marmota, assembly GCF_001458135.2. Lineage (NCBI taxonomy): Eukaryota > Metazoa > Chordata > Mammalia > Rodentia > Sciuridae > Marmota > Marmota marmota. Next base: position 23,466,611 of record NW_026000057.1, on the reverse strand, counting down.
AGGCCAGAGCCTATAGGAAAAACCCTGTCTAAATTCTTGTCAATCTAAGGGGAACATTAAGACCATCTTGGGTCAAACTCCACTCCCCCTCACAAAAGTCGTTCTAAAGAAAACCTTTTATATAACAATGGCTAGTCATGCATAAGTGTTCTAACAAAAAACATTACTCTGAGCCTCTTGGATATTGTTAGCATAAGAAGAAAGACTTGCCTTGGATTAAAGTTGGGCTATACAGAATTAGTTGAAAATTGCTCTAAGAACTGAATCAGTGATAATCACAGTATTCATAGGAAGCTCTATTGCCCACCACAATGGATGTATCATCTTATTGGACACTTTCAATACTTTCATTATTTAGCAGTTAATACAAGTGTTATATGTTATATGTTTTATATTATATGTTTTATATTAACAGATATATTGCCACTGCTACTAAGAACAAGTGTATTCAGTAAAATGGACACAGCCAAATTTTCCTGTTAGAACTTCTGCAGTGTGTTGGCCAAGGGCAAAGGGTTATGCCTTGGAATACTGTTCATATCTGTGACAGTTCTTAATTTTAAAACTGTAACATGAGAAGTTTTGGTGTCATGTTTTGACACTACCTTTGAATGAATAAAAAATTCAAAACAAAATCCCAAATTGACTAGCATGGTCCATAACAGTATTTATTTACCACCACTAATGATTTAGGAAATCATTCTTGGCACTGTGTTGCCTTGACCGTTTTTTTTTTTTTTCTTTTTCAGATATATACTTTCAGCAATGTTGTCATCATGGGAGAAATTTCTTTGGCACTGGTTTATGTTTGTTAGGACTCCTAATCAACAAGGGGGTAAGGTCTGCCTCATACATTGTCACTCAAATAGCACAGTGCCTGAACACCGTAGACTCTCAAGAATTTGTGATGGATGCAGGCATATATTCTTTCAGGCATTTTATAGTAAAAAGATTCATTATCAACCTCAAACTTACCAGGACTGGGCTGGGGATGTGGCTCAAGCGGTAATGCAACTCGCCTGGCATGCGCAGGGCGCTGGGTTCGATCCTCAGCACCAAATAAAATAAAGTTGTTGTGTCCACCGAAAACACTCTCTCTCTCTCTCTCTCTCTCTCTCTCTCTCTCTCTCTTTCTCTCTCTCTCTTTTAAAAAAAAATTAAAAAAAAAACTTACCAGGACTGCAAATTGTGTGTGCATGTTGGGGTTCTATGTCTTCCTGATTGTAAACACATTTGATATTTTCTGGAATAGATCCATGAATTCTCTTATTTTTGTGCCTAGACTGTTTACTCTTTGATTTGGATCTGGTGAATTTTTTATTAAATTATTTTAAATCTTTCTTACTCAAAAGAAAATAATGTGAAACTATCTGATTTCTAATAATTACTTCATGATATTACTTAGAAATTACTTTCATTAGAAAGCCTGAATGATCTTAAAATTTATTTAAAGGTTCTTGAAATTTGGAAATCCCATTTCTTCCCTTCCTTTCCTTTCCTATTCTTTTCCTTTAACCCCTATTTTCTTTCTTTTCATGTCCTGTAATAGAAATGACAATATTATTATCTAAGATACTCATAAGAATGGCAGGCACCATCTGTCATATGCTTCACTTGAATAAGTGCTTTTTTAGCACCTCATTAATTTTAAAGGGATTATCCAAACTATATGTTATCATTTCATCTTACAGGTGAAGAAACGAAGGATCACAGTTTATATAGAAAAACCAAAGTCAAATAAATCACTAGGTATTACTTGAAAACAGAAATAAATATGTAACATTAAATTTCATCAACCTTTCATTATTTCAGGTGCCACACATGACCCTAATTATGGACAGTTACTTATTATTTAGAATTGGACTTAAGAATATGGGCAATCTTAGAGAAAATTAATAACCAACACATAACAGTGTAAAATACTATATCCTCCAAATAGTGCCATTTAAAATCTGGGTTGTGTCTTTAGTAGATAAAATTTGCTGAAAGCCTTAACTACAAAATTTCTATTGTCATTGTTTTTACCCAAAATATTTCTGGGTGGTAAGATAAAACTATAATGAAATTTGTTCAGGAAAATGTTGAAAAAAGTGCTAGAAATGAAATTGTATATCAATTTATTAAGCTTGAAAGTCTGTTTTCAAAACATCTAGCAATTTCCAATCTTGGCCTTAATTTTGGAAGTTACTTTTACAATTTATCATTGATGATCTTAATTAGATCAGTATAGGACAATTCAAAATCTAAAGTATAAAAATGTTGGAGAAAGGAAAATTAAGGGAAAGAAAGAAAAAAAATTATTCAACAAGATCACTGTACACATACATATATTTATATTTGTTTATATGCATTATATTTAATTTCTGTGATAAAAACTAATGCAAGTATTAACAAAAAAGAAGACTTCCAAGGAAAAATGCCTTTTGTGTAATCCTTCAAATTATCTCTAATCTTAGTTTTTAAAAAATGAAGCACAGTTTCAAATAAGGGTGCAAAATCTGGCTAGAAAATCTTAGGTAGCACAAACCTGACTGAGATGACTGTTGTTAAAAAGACAAAAGTTGGGCCAGGAGGGATCCATAAAACCAAAACCAATCTACCTTTCAAGATCATTCAGAAACAAAATTCTTTCTGAGCCTGTGCCAAAATTAATGCCAGTCCAGACACATATCATGCTATAGCAATTTTAATGTTGCTACTTCAAAATGGAAACTTGGAGATATGTTGGCAAGAAGCAAAATTACCAAGAGATTCTAAATGCTTAAAGTTTTTAACATGGACTAAAAGCTTCCTTGGTAAATGAAAAATGAATCAAATAATGGAGTGCAAGTTAGAGATCAAAAACCCATACAGAAGCCAAAGCAAAAAAGACAATAGTGTGCAGAGGCACCTCATTTATTTGTCTTTGTCTAAGGAAGAGCTTTTCCACCTGAATGAATTATTCAGATAATTGACATTCAGCACATTTAGTGCCAGGATTATTTTCTATTTTAACCATTTTTGATGGATATCATTCTAAAGTGAATTACATAGTTCTGGGTCTTATTAAACAAAAAGAATTGAGTAAAATGTAACTGTCCTTCGATGACCCAGTGTCAGGCAGATAAACATAATGGGAACATTATGGGCTCAATGTTTAGATTGATTTAAAAACAGACTCCTCCAATCACTAGCTTTTAGTAAGTTGCAGTTACATTGGATCTTTATTCCATGACCTCTCACTATTTTTATAATTGAAGATATAATCTAATGTTATTGTGAGGATTAAAATATTAAGATGTGTAGATTACTAGTATATAGTAGGCATTAAAAATGCTGATAACCATTTTATTGTGATGTGACACAAAATTGATGAGCTTATAAGTGATTGAAATTAATGCAGAAACCAACAAAGAGGATGAGAGGATTTTAAATAAGTGGCATATGTTTGAAAGTACACACCATTGATTCTCTGTGGATTGGGAGGGGAATCTGGAGGAATATAGTGATGAACTTCATTAAGGCAATAGAATTAATGAAAGGCCAAGTGGGAGGAGAAGTATCAAAGTAACTAAAGAATGTTCCATCCAGGAATATATTCAATGAAACAAGATTTTTGTTTTTTCATGAAATAAATCTTCTCTACCTCTTTATTTCAGTAAAATTTGCTACAAACATATAAATACAGTGCATAAAAGTAGTTTAGGTATAAGTATGTTTTATTGTGTGGTATATGTGTGCAAGTACCTAACATATTCTCAGATGTTAATTATTTTACTGTAGGCTTTTAAAAAACTAGCAATAAAAAATCCAAAATACTCCAAAAATTCATTATCTGCAATTGTATGAAGCCTTTTCCCCTTTAATCAGAAAGTCCCTTATTTTTATCCATATTTAAATTGTTTGGTACATAATATAAATTGTGGTTTGTGTGTTATGACCATTTACATGTTCCAATAATCCTTTTTCTCTGATTTTTAATATCATTTTTATTTATGAAGACTAGAAGCAAAGTAAAATAGCCTTAATACCCACTGTTTGAATTGAAATCTTACAGTATTAACTTCTAATATCTAAAAGAGTAATAAAGGAAAAAATGATCTTATTTATTTCTCAAATTTGCATTGCTAATTGTATTCAAAATTCTCTTTCTTTTCTACAAAGTGTGAATAAGGTAATAAAAATGATGAGGGGAAACTAGAAAGCGCCAAACCCAAAATTAGGTCAATAATATCCATGAGGAATAAGCATATTTTGCAATTTTTTCTACCACTGGTCTAATTTTTCTATCGATGGTCACAAACATAATATATTTCCTTTGGTACTTTCACAGCAAGTTTGTGGTGTGTGTTTGTGTGTGTGTGTGTGTGTGTGTGTGTGTTTGTGTGTGTGTGAGCATATCAATAAATACCTATACATAGAAAACTTTTAGAAATGTATAGAAAAATTCAGGTTATGTCTGATAAAATTGAAAATTAGAGAAAAACAAAATGTGAGAGATTAATAAACAAATTAGATAACTTTGGGAAAATGGTTTTAAGAGAAAAATGAATGTCCCTGATTGCATCCATAAATTGTATGTCTTTTATGTGTTGGATGATTTTAAAGGAAAGTTTAAGAATTTAGATGAGTCTTATTAGGCTGCTAAATCCGTGGAGGACCAAGTTAATGACATTTTAAGTTTTCATAATCACTTTATAATTATGTTCTCAATAAAGCACAAATTAATCAAGATGTATGCTAACTAGATGAAAAAGAAGGACTCAAATCATTTTTAAATGATCACTATAAGAATTAAGCTCTGTTTAAAATCTGTATTGTATGTGATACCCTTTTTAATAATTTTATTTAAAAGGCTTATTTTACTTAAAAATGCAGTGCTCAGTTTATTCAATTGAAAGAGACAGCAAAACTACTTTTACTAGGTGTAATATTAAAAATAAAGGAAGTTGCTTCTTTAGAGACCCATCATTAATTCTTGCGTGTTGGAGTATGCACTGTATCCAAGTGGGAATGTATTCTCTCTCTCAAGAAGAAAGTCACACTTGTACAAGCACATTGTGAAAGATCTAATTAGAATGAAACATGATATGGGAAGGAACTAATGAGATAAATCTTTCAAAAGCAATTCAAAACAAATTATGAACATATATTAACTAATCACATCAAGAAAATATTATTCCATCAGTGGAACTGAGGGATACCAGTTGGCAGAAGCAGAAACAAGATATAGGTCATAGTTACAAAGTCTGTTAATGATATTTTTACATATGTTCTAAAATCATCCCAATATGTTGTTACTATTATTGCCTTAAATGCTCGAATACTTTTTAGAACAATTAAAATAAGAGAAACATATTAATTTAGTCAATATTTGATGCTGTTGATATATTATGTGTAATATAAGCTAATGACCTAATTCTATTACATCTACCCTAACATCTTCTTTTTGTCCAATTTTATTGACCTATGACTGGAAAATAAATATTGTGTATATTTTAGGTGTGCAATATATGGTATTTATATATATATATATATATATATATATATATATATATATATANNGGTTTTTTTTTTTTTTTTTTTTTGGTCAAGATCGCTTTGCCAATGCTCTGTATGAGTTTTGTGATTACACATGAATTTAACCATAGTTTTTTAAGCATAGTTTTCATCTTTAGCAAAGATTTCATCTTTTCACCATTAAATATAATGTCCACTGTGAGCTTGTCATAATATGGCCTTTTTTGTATTGGGACTCATACCCAATGTGTTGAGTTTTTATTAGGAAAGGATGTTAAATTTTGTCAAATTCTTTTTATGTGTCTATTGAGATCATCATGTTTTTGTCCTTCATTCTATTAATGTTGTGTATCACATTGACTCATATAGATTAAAACATCATTGTATCCCTGGGATAAGTCCCACTTTGTCATGACCTTTGATCCTTTAACATGTTGAACTTAGTTTGCAAGTATTTTGTTGAAGATTTTTACATCTATTTTCATCAGCTTCTAATTTTCTTTTATTATGCTATTCATGTCTGGCTTTACTAATTGACTCAAACTCCTTACTCATTAGTGTTCTGTTCAGCATTTCTGTTTCTTCATGAAAATAGGTAAGTTGTATACTTCTAAGAATTTACTCATTTCTTCTGGTTAATTCAATATATTGTTTTATAATTATTCCTAGTAGAAAATAATCTTCTGCATTTTGTGGTTTTTGTTGTAACATTATTTTCATTTATGATTTTATTTGTTTGAGCATTTTTCTTTTGTTTAGTCTGGGGCTAAAGTTTTGTTAATATAGTTTATATTTCAGAGAAACAACTCAGTATCATTGATCTTGTCTTGTTTCTCTAGCACCACTGTATTTTTGTTCTCTGTTATTTATTCTTTTCTATTATGGTTTAGCCTACATTTTTTTCTAGTTCTCTAAGATGTAAAGTTAGATTATTTACTTGAGACCTTTCTTTTTCCTTAAACATTTATCATTACAGATTTTCTCCTTAGCATACCTTCGCTGCATTTTATAAGGCTTAATATGTTGTGTTTCCATTTTGTTTGTCTCAAGATGTTTTTCAATTTCCCGTTTGATTTCTTTGACCAATTCCGGAAAATGTTGTCTAATTTCCATGTATTTGTGAAATTTTGGCCTTTATTTCTGACATTGATTTTGGGTTTCATACATTGTGGTTAGGAAAGCCATTTGATATAATTTTAGTTTTCTTAAATTTGTGAAGTTTATTTTGAGATCTTACATATGGTTCTATCCTGGGGAATATTTCAAGTACACTTGCAAAGAAGGTTTATTCTGTTGCATTTAGATGGGATATTTTGCATGTCTCTGAGGTTAATTTGGTCCAAAGCACATTTCAAGTAATACTTCCTTATTTATTGTGTCTGAAAGATCTGTCCATTGTTGAAAGTAAGGTAATGGATTCCCCAAATTATTGTATTGCTGCCCATTCCTTCCTTCATATCTGTTAATATTTGTTTATATATTTAGCTGCCCTGATGTTGGGCACATATGCATTTTTAATTGATTGTCCTCTTGATGAATTGACCCCTTGGTCATTACATGAAGATTTCCTTTGACTCTTTGACAGTATTGGTTTAAAGTCTGGTTTGTCTTGTATAAATATGGTTACCCCTATTCTCTGTTGTTTTTCATTAGCATGAAGCATATTTTCTATACCTTCACTTTCTTCTTTTATGTATCTTTAAAATAGAGGGGTTCTCTTATAGGCAACATATAATTGGATTTTGTTTTTTTATTTTTATTTTTACGTTTTTATATTTATGGAGTATAGTATGATATTTGAAAATATTCAGTGTGCTCTGATCAAATCAGGATTATTAACATTTAATTTGCTTTATCATTCTTTTATGTTTGAAATTTATGAACTCCTGTCTTCTAGTTTTTACCAAATATATAACATGTTAATAAGAGGGTTCTTTTTTTAACCATTCATCCACTGAATATCTTTTGACTAAAGAATTTAGTCCATTTATATTATTGATAGGTAAGGACTTACTAGTATTGCTATTTTGTTAATGTTTTCTGTTTCGTAGACCTTTGATTCCTTCTTCCTTTATTCCTTTGTGATTTGGTGATTTTATTTAGTAATATGTTTTGAATCCTACTTACCTTTTTGTTCATATACTATTGTTTGTGATTACCATGAGGCCTTATAGATATAGCCATCAATTTTAAGCAAATAACTTAATTTTTATCATTTATGAAAGCTCTATTGTTATACTCCCTTCCCACTATGATTTTGATGTCACACTTTGTATTTCTTTATATTATTTATCAAAGTCATTGCAAGCTAGTTATGTTTATTTCATTTGCCTTTTAATATTAAACCAGAGTTAAAATTTAGTTGGGCACAGTGACCCATGCCTGTAATCCCAGCGGCTTGGGAAGCTAAGACAGGAGAACTGCGAGTTCAAGCTAGCCTCAGCAACTTTGAGGTGCTAAGGAACTCAGTGAGACCCTGTCTCTAAATAAAATATAAAATAGGACTTGAGATGTGGCTTAGTGGTCAGTTACCCCTGAGTTCAATCCCTAGTACCCCCCCCAAAATTGATTTATACACCACAATTAAAAAGTATAAACATATTCTGAATTTGACTCTATACTTATCTTGAAAGTTTTATACTTTTTAAGTTTTCATATTACTAATTATCATCTTTTAGTTTCTGCTTGAACTCCCTTCAGTAACTTTTGTAGGCAGGCTTGGTAGTAAGGAAATCCCTCAGCTATCTTCTTCTGGAAAGATCTGTATTTGTGTTTCATTTCTGAAGGACAGCTTTACAAGCAAAATATCTCTGTTAGCAATTTTTGACTTTCAGAATTTTAAATACATCATCCCACTCTTTCCTGCCTGCTAAGTTTCTGCTAAGAATTCTGCTCTGTGTCTTATGGGGTTTTCCTACATGGAATGATTTGCTTTTCTCCTGCTTCTTTCAAAAATTTCCTTGTTTGTTTGTTTGTTTCTTTCTTTCTTTTTTTGATAATTTGCTTCTAATGTGTCCAGAAAAATCATCTTTGGCTTGATCTTGTTAGTGTACTATTGAGTTTGATATACCTGGATTACTATATTTGGAAAACTTTTAGATAATTTCTTCAAGCAAATTTTAAACTAATTTCTCTGTCCTTTTGATATTTCCATAATAAGTATAGTGTTGTCTTGATTGTACCTCATCAATTCTGTAGGATTACTTTAGTCCTTTGCATTATTTCTTTTCTTACTTCCAACTGAATATGTACAAAATAATTGTCTATGAACTCACACATCTTCAACTTTGCTGTTGATCCTATTTCATTTTTAAATTCATTCATCATATTCATCTCAGCTCTATATTTTTGCTTCCTTCCTATGATCTCTATATTTCTTAAATCTCTGTTTTTTTTTCATGTATTATTTTCTGGATATCTTTATGCTGTCTATATGTGTTCTCTTATAGTCTGTTGAACATCCTTAAGACAATTATTTTGAATTCTTTGTTAGGCAATTAGTAGATTTTGCTTCTTCAGGGTAGTTTTTTAGTGTTTTCTTTTTTGGGGGGGTATTGTTTAGTTTGCCTGATTCTTTGTGATCCATGAAATCTTGCCTTGATGTTTGTGTGTTGAAAGGTACAGATATTGCTTCTTATTTTACAGCCTGGGTATGGCAGATAAAGACTTTCTCCTGCCTTTTCCCCGGACTTTTGCAACTGTCTCTGGGATTAGAGTCAAGCAGAGATTGTGCGAACTATTGCCAGGCCAAAGTTGGGCCAGCAAGTGGCAGTCCTGTCATTACAGTATGGATGAGGGTAGCATCTCCTAGATCCTTGGCTGGGCCACTGCTAAGCACAGTTATAATTATGTTTCCAGGCCTCTTCCATTTCCATGGTGAATCACAGACAATGGATCTATTATCAGGTGAGAGGATGAAAGTGAATTCTAGTGCTCTGAGGTAGAAGGACTGATTTCAGATTAATGACAGGGAAGGGTTGGTTTTAGTCACAGGCTGCTTCATGTTCTACGGTAAGTTCCTAGGTTAGTGTTCCTAGGTTAGTGTTCCTAGGTTAGTGTTATTGAACAAGAGTCTCAGATGTATGTGTCTCCCATCAGTTCCCTGGGGTCCTACACCATGGCTGAATGGGGATATAGGTAAATATCAGAGTGACCTAAAAGATCACAGGTAAAACTGGTTTCAGTGTATACATCTGTCACTGAGTTAATCAAATCTAAACAGGCATAGAAGTGGACATTGCTCAGGTTGTAGAAGACCAAGTACTGTGCTAGTGCTGGGTCAGAGGGCCACTTCAGGATTCATAATTGTGAATGAAGTTGGTGGCCTACAACCAGAGTAATGATAAGTATGCCTCCTTCCAGCTCCTTCATAGGTGAGATTCAATTTGTACTTGAGGCCATGTTTGGAAAGTCTTCCTATGATGCTTGGAACTTCCTTCTCAAAGCAGCTGTTTTGTTCTTTAACTTTACCAGGGTTTCACAACATTCTGCCTGGATCCCAAGTCTCCCACAAAGGCATTTGTTTCTACTGATGACTGTTAGATCATTGTGTTAGCGAATTGGAGCTAGGGACCTCCTATTCCGCCATGTTTCTGAAATTATTCTCAACAACTTCTTCAAGATTCAAATAATCTTCAAGATTATTTAATTTAAGGTAAACTATGATATATGGTAAGTCTGACAATAAATTCAGGTTTCATTTGTTTCAGATAATCTATAATTTCAACTTCAAACTATTATTTATTTCTGTATATGAAAGTCTAGATTTATAAGTTTTTTGCTCAAAAAAAAACCCTCAAAATTGTCCCTATTTTTTTCCTGTTTGCATAGTTTCTAATATGAAGTCTGTCAAAATTACCTTTTCCCTTTGTACATAAAGATCTCATTATCCCCACCACAGCCTATTCCCCAGTTGTCCAAGATTTTTCTCTTTGCCTTTAGTTTTTGTTATTTGGCATGATATACCTCATTTGTTTGTTTGGTTTATTGGTATTTATTTTTCTTTATGTTCTCTTAGCATCTTGAATTTGGTATTTGGTGTCTGTCACTAATTTTGAAAATTATAGAGCCATTATTTTTGTAAGTATGCCTTCTACTATGTTCTAACATTTTTTCCTTCTTATTTTCCAACTATCTATTGTGAACTATTTGATATTATACCACAGATCAGATACACTCTTGTTTTATTTAGTTGTTATTCACTGTTTTTTATTAATTTAATTTTTGTCATTTATGTTGTCCTATTTTCAAGTTAACTTTTTCTTTTTGTGTCTATTTGAGTATATGAGTGTATGGGTGAGCCCAATGAAAGGCATATTATAGTTTAGATATAAGGTGGCCCCTAATCTTATGTTTGAGGCAATGCAAGAAAGCTTAGAGGTGAAATGATTGGGTTATAAGAGCCTTAACATAATGAGTTCATTAAAATGCTGATAGGGATTAATTGTGTGGCAACTGTAGACAGTGGGTATGGTAGGAGGTCATGGGTCATTGGGGACATGCCTTTGGAGTACATATTTTGCCCACAGAGAGGAGAGCTCCTTCTCTCATTCATTCATATTCTCTCTCTCTCTCTCTCTCTCTCTCTCTCTCCCTCTCTCCCTCTCTCCCTCCCTCCCTCCCCTATTTCTGATTGTCCATCTTGTAAGCTGCTTTCCTCCACTAAGCTCCTCTGCCATGATATTCTGCCTTACCTCAAGCCCCGAGGAATGTCATTGGACATTTATAGACTAAATCCTCTGAGACTGTGAGCCCTCAAATAAACTTTCCTCCTTAAAATTGTTCTTGTCAGGTCTTTTGGTCACAGCAGTGAAAAAGCTGACTAAAAGAGAAATTGGTTCAAAGCAGTGGGGTTGTTGCTGTTATTAACCTGACCATGTGGTCCAGCAGCTTTTGGAGCTTTTTGGAATTTGTGGGCGGACTTTTGGAAGGTTTAGCAATGAAAGCTGGAAAAGCTTTAGAATGTCATGAGGGGACTTAATGGGCAATTCTGCGGGGAGTTTAGAAAACCAGGATGCTGGCAGGACTGTAGACAATAGGGCTTATGAGGTTTCAGAGAAGGAGGATGACAGTATTGGAAATTGGACTAGTAGACATTTGTGTTATGTTTTGACTAAGATGTTTGCATTTTGGCCATGTCCTGAGATTTTCTGTAAGGCTAAATTTAAAGGTGATGAATTTCTTAATTTGGCAAAGGGAATTTTTTTTTGGCAGCATAGCATTCAGACAGTAGTATTGTCATGCTGGCTGCTTTTAGCCAAGTTTATTATGATAATCAGGACCAGAAAGCAAAGCAGAAAGATTTTATTTGCCCAAGAACTGAAAGTAAAACTGGGGCTAAGGAAGCTATGACTGTCAAAGACATTACATCCACTAAAGAAATAACCAAATACTTTGAACAAAGACAATAGGATAGATAGCTGGAGGGCATCTCAGGAATTGGCAAGGCTCAAGCATAGAAAAGTAAAAATTACTGCTTGCATAGGGTGACCTCAGAAGTTGTTTTACAGAGCTCATCCATCCAGACACTCAGTGGCTGCTGCAGCCAGGGTCTTTGAAGGCTTTACTACTGCATGAGATAGCAGGAGACCTTTGCATTAATCACAAGGTGCTGGGTCTGCAGGGATGCAGCATGCCCAAGTTAGGGGATCATGGAGGCTTTCACCAAGATTTCAAAGGAAGGCCTGGGAGACCAAGCAAAGTGCAGAATAGGATCAGAGTCCCTTCTGGCAGCTCCTGAGAAGGCAAGATGTAGACATGACTGAAGGAAGCCAAAGCATCAGTGGAGACCCCAGAGATTAAGAAATGCCAATAACATGGAATGGCTGCCTAAGAAAACTCTAGAAATTGAACAAAAACAAGGCAAGAGAGAGGCCATGTGGGCTGCAACAAACAAGGTTACAGGGGTGGAACTACACAACCCTTTGGAAAGAACATCAGAGGTAATGTGCTTCAGACACTGGATGTGAAGTTATAGAATATGTTTAACCAGAAGGATTTTGGTCATTCTTTGGTCCCATCCTTTTTTTCTATATCCCATTTCTCCTTTGTGGAATGGAAATGCTTACTATACCTTTATATTTTAGATGTAACTTACTTTTGATGTTTACAGGAGTTCATGCTAAGAGGCTAAGAGTTTGCCTTGAGTCTCAGAGTAAACTTTGGTTATGGACTTTGGGGCAATCCTAGAACTGTTAAGACAATGAATACTCTTTTGAAAATACACTAAATGCATTTTGCATTTTGAGATGAGCATGAGCTTTTGGGGGTCAGAGTTGGAATATTGTGCTTTAGATATTCGGTGTCCCTCAGAAGCTCATATTCGAAATAATGCATGAAAGCATAAAAGTTGAGAGGTGAAATGACTGGGTTATGAAAACCTTAACCTAATGAGTTCATTAATCTGCTGATAGGGATTAATAGGTAGTAACTATAGGTAGGTGGGGTATGCATAGAGGAGGTTGGTCACCGGGGACATGCCTTTTTGTATATATTTTGTTCACTGTGAAGAAGGGCAGCTCTCTTTACTACCTGATTATACATGTTTTAAGATGTTTTTATCCACTACACTCTTTCACCATAATATTCCACTTTACCTCAGGCCCTAAGGAATTGAGTTGGCTGTCTGTAAACTAAGACCTTTGAGAGTATGAGCCCCAGTAAACTTTTTCTCCTTAAAATTGTTCATGTCAGGTCTTTTGGTCTTAGCAATGAAAAGCTAAAGCAAGTCATTTTTAATTTATTTTACAATAATTTTTATTTTCCATTATTTCTATTTGATTTTTTTTCTTAGAGATTCCACTTTTCTACTGAAATTAACCATTTAAAATAGCATTTTGAACTACTTTTTTCTGCAGTCTTTTAATCTATTAATTATCGTTATTTAAAAATCCCAGTCTGAGATGATGAATGTGGTGGTACATACCTGTAATCCCAGCTACCAGCTAGTGAGGAATCTGAGATAAGAGGATTTCAAGTTTGAGATGGGAAATCTTAATGAGACCCCCACTTAAAAAAAAAAAAGAAAGAAAGAAAAGAAAAAATTCTCAGTCTGATAAAGTCAATGTATGTGACATATCTGATATGGTTCTAATAATTGCTTCATTCTTTTATTTTTTTTCCTTGCTGTTGTGTATGGCTGAAGTGATAGTCCCCTCAGGTGGGAATGTATATTAATCTAATTATAACTTGTACTGTGTTTGATATATTTTGTTGCTGTGGGCATTATAGGACACAATCTATTGACCTTATTTTTAATTTCATTCATGGTTTTTCAGGCTACCCTTTCTACCATTAGTCAGAGTGCACCTCTCTTTGTAGACCTCCTAGCTTTAACCACTGATATTATCGCTAAAGGTGTATCAATGTAGTAGAGTATATGGAGGAAGGGATTTAATATTCTTAATAGTCTTAGTCTCTGCAGCATAAAAGAACTTCTGTTCTGGAAGTATGCATTCACAAATATTTCTGCCTTTTCTCCTGTGTTAGTCAGGTTTTGCATTTCTGTGACCAAAACACCATCAATACTGTGACCAGAACAACTTAGAGGAGGAAAACTTTCTTTTGGCTCATAGTTTGAGAGTCAGTCCATGATCAGCTGACTCCACAGCTCTAGGACCAAAGTGAGACACAACATCATGAAGAAGAGGATGGAAGAAGAAAGCTTCTCAGTTGATGGCAGAAACAGAGAGAAAAAAAGTTTAAGTAAAAGGAGCCATGAATTATATAATCCCTATGTTCATTCCTCTAGTGACCTATTTCCTTTGGCTATACCCTATGTGCCATCTGTTGATGCCCAGTAATACATTCAAATTAATTATTCATTAAATTGATTAATCCACTAAGTAGGTTTCAGCTCTTATAATCTAATTGGTTCACCTCTGAACATTCATGCATTGTATCACATGTGAATTTTTGGAAGATACCTTATATACAAATCATAACATTCTGTACCTGGCCCCTCAAAGCTCATGCCCATCTTATAGTTCAAAACAGGTTTAATCCTTTTCTGCAATGGAATCACAGTTTCTGCAATGCCTCAAAGTCCAACTACGTAATCTTATCTGAGATCATGTGCTTTTCTAAATATCAAAAGCAAGGTACAAATATCCAATATACAATGTACAGAGTAAACATTTTGATTTTAACAGGGAGGAATAGGGATAGAAAGAAGGGATGGAACCAAAGCAAGCCCAAAATCCATCTGGCAAACATATCCCAGCATCTTGGGCATAGAGAATTGTGATGTTCTTTCCAAAAGCCTTATGTAATTTTTCTTCTCAGCCCACATGGCCTTCCTTGGTTTGCTACTGCTTGGTTTCTATAGCTTTCCTTGGCAGATGTTCCATGTTATTGGCATCTTTTAATCTCTGGGGTCTCCACTGAAGCTTTGGCTTCCTTTCCACATTTTCATGAATCACTCTTTCAGGGGATACCTGCAGGAATTTCAACCCTGCTACAGTTTACCTGGCCTCCTAGGCATTCTTTTNTATAGAGTCAAATTCAGAATATGTTTATACTTTTTAATTGTGGTGTATAAATCAATTTTGGGGGGGGTACTAGGGATTGAACTCAGGGGAACTCAACCACTGAGCCACATCCCCAGCCCTGTTTTGCATTTTATTTAGAGACAGGGTCTCACTGAGTCGCTTAGTGCCTCACCATTACTGAGGCTGGCTTTGAACTCACAATTCTCCTATTTCAGCTTCCTGAGTCACTGGGATTACAGGTGTGCACCACCATGCCTAATTTCTTTTGAAATCTTAATTGAAGCCTTTATTACCCCCTAGCTTCAGCATCCTGCATTACTGAAGCATTAGCACCATATGGATGATTCCAAGGTCTGCTTCCATCTTGAGAAGTAGACAGAGCTCGTGGGACTATGGCTACAGTGGCCTCTAAGTGTCTGGATAGCTTAATAGAGTGAAACCACTTCCTAGTGTACTACCCTCATGCAAGCAAGGCGCCCCCATGCTCTATACTCAAAGGAATTTTTACTTTTAAATCCCTGACCTTGTGATGGATAGTTTTGTCAATTATTGAGAAGCCCTCAGGCCATATTTTCTATTGTCTCTGTATAAAGTACTCAGCATCTTTTTAGTATCTATAATCTCTTCAACAATCACAACTTCCTTAGCCTCAGTTTTACATGCAGTTTTATTGCCAAATTTCAAGTTACCCTTCTCCTCAGTCTATACCCAAAGGACTTAAAAACAGCATACTACAGGGACACAGCCACATCAATATTTATAGCAGTAGAATTCACAATACCTAAACTGTGAAACCAACCTAGATGTCCTTCAATAGATGAAAGGATAAAAAAGTGGCATATATACACAATGAAATATTATTCAGCAATAAAAGAGAAAATGGATGGAGTTAGAGAAGATAATTCTAAGTGAAGTTAGCAAATCCCAAAAAACCAAATGCCAAAAGTTTTACTTGATATAAGGAGGCTGATTCATAATGGGATAGGGAAAGGAAGCATGGGAGGAATAGATGAACTCTAGATAGGGCAGAGGGTTTGGAGGGGAAAGGAGAAGCAAGGGATTAGAAATGATGATGGAATGTGATGGTTATTATTATCCAAAGTCATGTATGAAGACACAAATTGGTGTGAATATACTTTGTATACAACCAAAGATATGAAAAATTGTGCTCTATATGTATAATAAGAATTGTAAGGCATTCCACTGTCATATATAAATGAAACAACAACAACAACAGCAACAAAAAATCCACTCTGCTTTCTTCTTGAAAAGAAATTTAATTTATCAAATTAAACTTGGATAAAAGGTACCAACTATATCCATGCCACTTCCTGAATGCTATGCTGCCTTGAAATTTCTTCTGAGAGATTAATTAGTTCCTCTATTTAAATTAAGCCTCATAGAATGTCACAGGACATGGACAAAATTTAGAAAAATTCTTTGCCAAAATGTAACAAAAATGGCTAATTTTCAGTAGAGTCTTTAGTCAAATTTCCAATAGAGTTCTTCTTCACCTGTGAAACCTCTTGAACCCAGTCTTTATTAAGTAGTTCTGTTGCCATTCTGGCCTTTTGAGCTCCCACTAGAATTACCCATTAATCTCTGTTTACAAAATTCCAAGCCTTCTCCATCCTGTATTTCTAAACTTTTCCAAACTTCTCTCTCAAACTAATTTCAAAACCACACAGATTAGTCAAAGCAAAGAACCCACTTCTCAGTGGTGATATGTATTAGTTGGGTTTCTCATCACTGTGATGAACAAGAACAAATTAGGGGAGGAAAAATTATTTTCGGCTTAGGGTTTTAGACTTTTAATCTGTGGTCAACTGATTCCTTAGGGCCCAAAGTAGGGGACAAAATTATAGAAGTAGGGCATGGCAGAAGAAAGTTTCTCAATTCATGACAGCTAGGAAGCAGAAAGAGCTTGAGTGCAAGGAGCCATACACAATATAATGCTTCCAGTGACCTACTTCCTTCAGTCACACTCTGCCTGCCTACTGTTACCACAAAGTAAGCCGTTCAAATTTAATAATCCATCAAATGGGTTAATCCACTGAGTGAGTTTCAATTCTCATAATCTAATAATTTCACCTGTGAACATTCCTGCATTATCTCATGTATGAACTCTTGGGGAATACCTGATATCCAAACCATAACACCTACATAGGTCTAGTTTCTTTTCTTGCTTTCCCCATTTCATACTTCAGTTTTGGTGTTTTTCTCCACTATTCTTTATAATTCTGTTTGGAGATGCTCTTCCTCTCTAGATTAAAGTCTGATTTTTTTTCCTGGTGTACACTGTTGTTGACTGAACTGTGTCACTTTCAAATTTCTGTGTTGAATCTTTGAATCCTAGTACCTCAAACTGTAAATGTGTTTGGAGATAGGGCCTTTAAAGAGTTGATTGTGTTAAAATGATGCTGTTAGAGTGAGATGCAAGTCAATCTGACAGGTATCTGTATAGTAAGAGGAAATACGGAATCACAAAGAGACACAAGGTGGTGTATGAACAGAGTATAGGCTTATGATAACAGAGAAAGAAGGTAGTAAGCTACAAGCCACAGAGAAGGGCCTCAGAAGAAACCAAACATGCAGATACCTTGATCTTGGACTTTTGTCTTTCAGAACTAACTTTTCATAGAAAATAAATTGATGTTGTTTAAGTCATCCAGCTTGTAGTAATTTGTTATGGCAGCCCTACCAAAGGAATACAGACAAGGAGACTGGGTTGAGTTCCCTTCTTCCAAATGAGATTGACTTTTGTGTACGTTCTCAACCTGTTTTCTTTTTACTGCAGATTCGGTCCTCTCTGGGAGAAAGACAGATTTGAGTGGCTCTGCTACATGGGTGAGCTTTTACTGTGTCTTTTCTCATCTGTCTTGTGAGGGTGTGGAAAGGTTCCTGAAGAAAAGCTTGTAAAATGGTGGGAACTCCTCTATGATTACAACCCCCCTCTTGTACCAGCCCACCACCACCCCATACAATTTCTAGTCTTATATTCCTTTCAGATGATATGGAATCCATTGTTGTGTTTTTGTTTTTGTTTTCTTCAGGTAAGCAGATGCTTGGCTTGTATCTCTACCTGTGAGTGTCATTCTTTGAGATGGACATCTGTCTTACACAGTTATTACTTGATAGGTTTATTAAATGGCACTAATTTACCGTGTGCTCAACTTTTCTCTTGTAAATATAGAAGTTTTTGTGTTTTTAGCTCACTATGACTTTAAGCTTAAACTGGAAGTTATATTAGAATATTTTTTAAATTTACAAATATTACTTAGGTAATTAAGCCTTGCTTACTCTCATAAACAAGCATAATCTTTTTTATCTAAGTGGAGTCTAACTGAAATAGAAGTTTGCATTTTTATACAGTCTGTATTTAATATGTTTTCTATGTCTAGAATTCACTTCTTTTTACGACATCCAATTTTTTTGGAAAAATTTCCTCTTCCCCACTGTGTCCACTAACCAATGGCATGTTTCCTGGCTAAACTAATATGTTGTTACTTCTAAATTGGATAGTGAGTAGAATAGCAATGAGACTGAAAATGGTTGAATTTACAGTTATCCCAAGGGTATAACACTGACCATAATCACCCTACTAGGAGACTATTATTTTCTATCTATTTTATGGACCTTATTTTAGTTTCTATAATTTTAAGTGTGATTTTCTAGCCTCCAAATGGATTCTGTGTTTCAAATATCCTTTCAATAGTATCTATTTTGCTTGATTTGGATAGAATGAGTTTCTGCTGTTCACAGTCGGATAATCCTAACTGATAATCATCACAGAAAATGATGCTTTGTGTCTTATTTGGTTATAAATGAGAAGTTTAGTTTTCCATTTCTTTTACATATTTTAGCTATCTCCATATAACATTTGAATGTGCATAAATTGCATTATCTTTAAAGCTCATTTTTGGAGGGAAAACATTAAGGAATTGCAATAATTAATCTGTGAAGTGATTCAAGCATGGGCACACTCAGCAGGGGTGACTGAAACTGGGACAGGTGTTCAGCATTTCAGCCAAACATATAGTTGGTTGGAACACAACAATCATCTGAGTTGATTGTGAGAGTTAGGTACACATAAGCTGTTAACTTTCCCTGTAGGAGTTCTCCTACTTTCTTAATATGTCCTAGATATTTGACGCTACAAGCTACTGTTATCTCAAGGGGAGCACTGATGACACACAATGAAAGCTTCTTGCAATAACTCAAGTTTGTGACTAATGAATATTTAAAGAAGAGGCAGAGATTAGTTTTATTCTAGGATAAATAAATAGTTCCTGCTATTTTGTACATACTACTTTCATATCAAGAAAAAAACTCTATATGAAATATGTCAAAAATGTTAGTATCAAAGAATATACATCTTACAAGAGACAGAGCCAACACAAAAAAGAAGTAAAAATATTGTTAACCAGCTAACAATTAACTTTGTTCATACTTATTGTTAATTATAGTACAACATAATCTTCATCCATTGACACACATTCTTTATTTGGTCATGTGTATCTTGAATATAATAATATATCTTTTAAATTTGTGTCATTCATACCTATTAAAATTAAGTTTGATAGATAATAATTCATAGTATAGATTTAAGGAACAGATACCTGAAATAATACCATTAAATAGAGAAAAAGTACTTATCTCACTCTTGTCATTGCACTTTATTTATTTTTTTTTAAGAACTGTTGTTGAGTCAAAGTACAAAGAATTAAGGGGCGTGAAAAATTATATCATTGGACCTTCCCTAAGAAGCTGGTATTTCTATCTCAGTGTTTGTCTCTAATAATTATAAAGATAGCAAGAGAGAAGGTCATCTAATCAACTTAGTTTAAACAGAATTTCATGTAAATTAGCTGATTTAGGTACAGATTAAAAATGTTGATGGGCTAGGTAATAGTAGGCCAAGGATGCACACAACTCCACCTATGAATATGTTGCTTTATGTGACAAAAGAAATGTATTAGTCTGATTTTATTATCCAATGAAATATCTGAGGCAAATAACTATAAAGATGAAAGGTTTTGAATGTTTAAGGGATTTTTGCCTTTATGGCTCAGTTCTGGTGAGGACCTCATGGTGAATGATGCATGGCAATGAAAGTAATGTGTGACAAAGTAAGTGGTCACATCCTGAACCAGGAAACAGAGAGAACTTAGTGGCACCAGACTCAGGCTTTTATTACACCCTTTGGGGAGGTCTTCCAAGGGGATCCCATGAGAACTACCTTCCTAGGCATAACTCCAATGACCTAAGGAATCCCACTAGGTCCCACCTCCCAATGTTTTCAACACCTCCCAGGGAAACTTCAACCAAGACTTTAACCACAATGGACTCCTAGAAGACACAGCTATATTCAACCCTTAACCACCGACTTTGAAGCTATGATTAACTTAAGGATCTTAAGGTAGGGAGATTATCCTGGATTACTCTGTTAAGGCAATCATCACAAAGTTTCTCTTACAAGAAAGGTTGAGGAGGCAGGAAAAGGAGTGATGAGGGGGATAAAGTTTGGAATGATGCACTTTGAAACTGTAGAAAGAAACCATAGGCCAAGGAATTCTAGGAGCTGGAAAAGACAAAGTCATATTATGTCATGGAGCCTCTGAAAAGAATATTGCCTTTCTGATACTTTGATTTTAGCTGGTTGAGATTCATTTTTGGATACCTGACTTCCAGAATTGTAGGATAATAAATATGAGTCATTATAGCAACATTTTACAGGAATTTATTATAGCAGTAATAGGAAACCAATACCCAATTAACCTATGTGGTTCTTATAATTTTCATTTAATACCCTGATCTGTGCAAAACAGCACTGTTATTTACTTGAGGATATTGAAGTGATACTAATATTTAATGTAATTTTATAAGTATAATCCTTTTGAGATATTAAACATGCTGATCTTTAAGGTAAAAGTATGCTAACTTAATTTTGTATCAATGGAATAAATAGAGGTACCAAATATTTCTCTGGTAAATATTGTACTACTCAAATAAATCACATATGGAGGGCTGGGGATACAGCTCAGTTGGTAGAGTGCTGGCCTCACATGCACAAGGCCCTGGGTTCAATCCCCAGCACACCACCCCCCAACACACACACAAAGTTACAAATGGAAAATTAGATTGTTTTCATTTCAAGCCTTTCATTCAAATTCAGTGCTATACAGATAAACAAATTTTCTGAAACCAAAAATTGACAGCTACAGAAAAGTTTCTATTCTCATGAAGAAATCAAACTTTGTGATGTTTTCTTTGATAGATGTGTAAACAAGTTGATTTACAGAAGAGAAAACCTGTCTGCTTAAAGAGGCCTATAATGATTTACTGAAGGAGGCTTTGCTGGCTCTAGGCTAACAAGGATCAATTGGCTGACTCTAATTCATATTTTTCCCTTATTTTTATCTAACTTTTAGTCATACACGCTGATGATCCAAATGATCTTCTAATTCACCTTGGGTGAAAGAAAACTTCTTGAAGTGCTCTCTTTTTTTGAATGGTACCTACATTCACCCATTCTCTCAGGTGCTAAATTTGGGAATCATGGTTTGTGTTTATAACAAGATATACCATATATCTCCAAAATCAGAATCCTAATCTACAGATTTTAATCTGAATTTCAGATATATGTCTTCTATTTTTCTAAATAGTACCTTTAGATTTCCTGACTATTTACCTTCTGTAATGTAAATATTAAATCTGTAAAACTTGGGCTAGGGATGTGGCTCAAGTGGTAATGCGCTTGCCTGGCACGAGTGGGGTGTTGGGTTCGATCCTCAGCACCACATAAAAATAAAATAAAGATGTTGTGTCCACCGAAAACTGAAAAATAAATATTAAAAAATTTTCTCTCTCTCTCTCTCTCTCTCTCTCTCACTCTTAAAAAATATGTAAAACTTGTCTTCTCATTTGTTTTGAATTTTACTAAGAGTTAGGAAAGATTTAGGTAAATAAGATCCAAGGCTGAGAATGTTCTTCAAAATTAGTCTTACCAGTTTTCCCTGCCTAGGAAGTTTTATACAAAAGACACAGACAGAAATGGAATTAAAGACCACATTAATATTAAAACCAAGACCAGGAACATATATTGTAAAAGCTGAATTAGATAATGCAAATCACACAATGACTTTAGCATATTCTATGTTTCTACAGCAACATTGCTTTTTTTCTCTCAGTCTTAACTTACTAACTCTGATTTAAATCTGCTTCCTCATACCTCATCTTCTGCCCATAAAGTTTCTACTAAACTTTATTAGACAGACTTAAATTATAGGTTATTTAAGGAAACATCAAATGTGATAGAAGAAAAAAAAATTAAAAACCATGAAAGAAGGGCATTTGAAGAAAATGGTCACAGAAAAGAACTTAAAGTAATGATTACAGAGTCTAAAGAAATGGAAGATATTTTGCCCAAGTAACAAGGACAGGATATTATATAAGGGAAATATTGAAAAGGAATAGAAGATGGAAGAAACAAAAATATGAGTCAATATTTATTAAACAATTATTTAACAGATGCTTATTGAACTCCCATTATGACTTAGAGTTTGTTGTTAGAAATTGGGATCTATCAGTGAACACAAAGGAATGAAGATCCTTAACTTCATGGAGTTTTTATTATGGAAAGAGAAGTCAGAGTATGAAAAAAAATGAAATACTCAATATAGAACTTTCAGTATCTACATAATAGAAATTCTAGAAAAAGCAAGCAGTAAGAAATGTAGTAAAATATCATATACATAAAACAGGAATTTTTTAGAATTAAAGGAAATGTATTTGTAGAATGAAAAGGCCTGTCCGAGCACAGTGAATTTAGACATAAAACAAACAGAAACAAACAAACAAAACAAAACTCCACACACACACTAATACAAATCATGATAAAGTGTCAGTACACATGGAAGGAAAAAAGAGACCTCTGCCCAGGAATTCACAGATACTCAGAAGCATTTCTTAAGTATACATGAAGAAGGCTCAAAATGTTATAGAGCAGGAAAAAATTAGCCCACTGTAAAGATTGTAAAAATCAGAATGCCATCAAACTTTCAGCAAAAGCACTGAAATCTAGAAAACAGTGAATAAATGCTTTTGAAAACCCAAATGACTTAAAAACAGTTCTAAATTCGGCAGTATCAGTTATCAATTTCTTGCTGCTTACTTCCAAATCTTCTCTTTAATGTATTCCCTCTGATAAAAAAAATAGAGTTGTTTTCTGTCTTTCTGCTTTTCAGTGAGCATGATGCTATGCTTTCCCTGTTGAGAGCACTGGAAGGAAACTGCAAGAAGACCCTCTCTTGCCACTGATGCCTACAACAAGGTGGTCAGAGCTGCATGGTGTGTGGCACAAGGTATGTGTATGTGTGGTATTTGTGTGTGGTGTGGATGTGTGTACATAAGTTTCTATATGTATGTTTGTGTAGTGTGTGTGGTATATTGTGTGCATGGTGTGTTGTATGGCTGTGTACATTTGGTGAAGCTTTCCCAGAACACAGTTCTGTTGGGAGGTCCCCAAAATGGATATGGGCCACAATTCAGGCTGAAAAGTACTTGAAGTCATTTCTAAAAGAAATTTAAGGATAGGTTAGGGAGGCACAGATTGAATTTATTGAGAGAAAGAAAGAAGTATATACTCTGAGAGACAGCATAGTGTGGGCGTCGTAGAAGAATGTGCTGACTGCACATAGGCATATTCATACATGTGATATCAGTAGTACAGGGACCTGATCTAAGCGGGTGTTTTTGATCTTCTTTGTGTTGGTAACTGGGTGTGTTGACCGTTACTGGGAAGGGAATATTATTTTCTTTCTTTCTTAGTTTTTGATGCATTCTGCTTTGTGAATTTAAACTGTAGTACATTGGTGGACCTGGGGACAAGGTCTGATATTTGATTAAATAGTGCTGTGTGTGATCAAGATATGCAAAAGTTACTTTTAAATCTGGACTTTTAATCCATTTGAAAGTGGACTTTAAATCACAACCACTCTCGGTTTGTCCTGTATGTCTCCTTTTTACCTATCCTTTGTCTTCTATCCTACCTCAGTTCCTCTGCAATCTTATAATTCCAGCTGGTGATAACATTTTGTAGCCTTCTTAATGTGAAAACTTGTACCTGGTTTTATTTCACAAACTTCTGTATGACCCTGCAGCAATGTGCAAAAAACCTTGGGAGGGTTTCCACCCCTTTTGTAGCTCTCTGAATTCCTGTGCCACCTCTTGCTGATAACCTCCTCCTTCCTGCACTCTGCCATGTTAGCTGCTTTCCCAGTTACTGAGGACCAGGGCTCTCCTGGACTTACCTACCAACTGCTCTACTATCCACAAACTGAACTGTCTCTTCCCAAAGATCCAAACCTTCCCAAGTTGTGGTTTTTAGGTGCTCTCTTTCATTTCTAGGGCAACATGTAGACTTATTTTGTATCTTATTATTACTCTCTTGTTATAGTTATGAATTCTATATATCTAATTTCTACTATTTAACCTGTATGTAGTTTCTATCACTTGACTGGGCAAAGATTGCTAAACCAGCTTTTGAAATCAAGTGTGAGCATCAAGTAAAGACATATTCAAATCTCTATAATCCTTCAAAAGCAGACCTCTATTTTTGAAGCATCCAGAATACGTAAATAAGGAAATAAATCAAGACAAAGGAAAACATGCAGTTCAGGAAATAAGGAATCTAGTGCAGGGGCAGGATGAAGAAAATTTCTAGGCTAATTGTAAGAAAAAAGCTGAAGTAATCTATTATAGCAGACCTGTACAAGCAGTGGATTGGAATGTCAGTAACAATGGTCCAGGAGTATTATTCAAATGATGACAAAACCTGTTATATTGGCTTCTATGTTTAACTGTATTAAGAAGTGTTCTTAGAGCTTGGTACTAGAGCTGAAGTAAGAATTAATGGTAGATACCCAGGATATTAAAAAGAAAGAAAATTACTAACTTGAGGGAAAAATAAAAGTAAAGAAACATAATGATAACAAACTCTGTGGCTGAGCTGGAAAAAAGTATTTGCTTATCAATGAAAGAACTAATTAGTGATTTAATAAAAATAATATGAATCCATTGGGACATGGGAGAAATGTGCATGTCAGAGTTAGGGGTCTTCAGGGACAGAACTAAATGATCTTCCATAGTAAGTATTAGCTCAAAATTTAAAATGAGAGTAGCATGAAATTATGATTATTAGAAATAAATAAATTAAAAGAGATAATATGATTAAGAGTTATAGTATTTGAGCGAAGTAAGGATAGGTTGGGTTGGAGCTATTTTTCATTATGCACTTTGTACTATAAGCTAGGTAAATGGATTGCTTAGTTGGGATGAAGATGAATTGATTTTTGGAAATCTTTGGGATGTTAGATCTCCAGGTGAAAATATTAAGATATAGATCAATTTCATAGTACCTGATTCTCTCTTGTTATAGTTATGAATTTTTAAATACTACTCATATAAATATTAGTACATTAAATTTATGAATAATAATTTATAAAATATTTTCATAGGCATTATCAAATTTCTTTCTGATAATAAACTTATAAAGTACAGAGTCACTATACCTAGACTAAAATTAAAATGTTTTTGATATACAAATATAAATTGTGACTATATATATAAATATAATATGTTATATAATATATATTATAATTACATATATAATCATATATAATATATAAATTTACAATTTACATTTGTATTAAATTTGTATATAATATATAATTATATTGTGTATATAAACATATATATACACAGACAGATATACTCACTTGTATCATATGCACTATATTTTTACTTATATCCACTTAATTTTTAAGAGTGTATACATTAAAATCACCATGTTTTCAGGTCTTGCAAGTAATTCACAGCAGGGTATTACACAAGGGTATGTGAACAGATGGAGCAATAATAGGAATAATATAGTGTTTAAGAATTATAAAGATATTGACTCTGCTATCAGCCAAATTGACCTGAATTATTTGAGTGATTATAAATTTAATAAATTCGAGTTGGTATCTTAAAAATGGGGTATAAATGTTAAGCAAGGTGGCCTGGGGTTGTTTCTCAGAGGTAGAATGCTGGCCTGACATGTGTGAGGCATGTCAATCCTCAGCACCACGTAAAAATAAATAAAGCTATTGTGTCCACCTATAACTAAAATAATTTTATTTATTTATTTTTTTTAAAGTTAAGCATGTTGATGCACACCTGTTAATGGCAGCTACTCCTGGGGCTGAGGCAGGAGGATTGCAACTTCAAAACCAGTCTGGAAAATTTAGCTGCCTTAAATAAATAAATAAATAAATAAGGATAAGATATGTAACTCAGTACAGACCACCTTTCAGTTCAGCCCCCAGTATCACTAAATAAATAAATGAATACCCAAAAAGTGGTGTCAAGGGAAATAATAACTGTATGGTAACCTCAAAGAGTTTACAATAAAATGTAAAATTTTAAAATGAAATGATGGGATCACATGACTTTCAAGTTCCAAGCACTCTTTTAAGCGCTTTGCATTCATTTACCTCACTTAACATCACATCTACTGGTGGAATTAGTTCACATTATTTTCCCCAATCTGCAGAGGACACACAAAGGCTTACAGTGATTAAATGATGTGTCCATGATGACATATAGCTGGTTTATGATGAAGCAGGTATTTTTAAACCAAGGCAGTCAAGAGACTGTGTGAATAATAACTATATCCAAATATGATTTACAAATATAAACACAATGGCAGTAAAAACACATCATGAAAGTAAAATTTTAAAAAAATAATCTAACAAATTATATTTAGAGGGAAAAGCATGTCTTATTTGTCTCTTTTAAATAACCACAAAAGCAAAGTGTTTATAGCAATTGAACTGTAGAACCTTAAGAAAGATAGTCACAAAAGTGATCCAGAAACAAAGCAATACAGAGGAATCTTCTAAAGGAGTAACCTTATTTGTTGGCATATATGCTAAGAGCACAACAAACTTTGGGACCAGAGGGTGTTTGCAACCCATCCATACAATTTACAAGCTCTGGGCCATTAGGCTAGTTATCTAATGTCTTAGTTCTGGGATTTTACTCAGCAGTTCAATGATGGTATCAATCTTTAAAGACTTATAATGACTTAATCATTGCTCTAAATAACATATTGAGAACAGAAAATAGGCACAAATTTTAAGAATTTGAGATTGTGATCCTTATCATTACTATCATAATATTTATATTTTATTCTTATATAATAAGTGATCTATCAGAGAAAGAGTCTACTATAAAGTGTGGGGATTATGAAAGACAAAGTGTAGCAGATGGGTGAGTTGATGATTTTATTCAGGCTATAGTCATTGTGAGAACATCTCCACTTGAGGAATATCTCAAAGGAAGGAGGTCTGTGTTGTATGGATGCAAATAAACAAGTGAATCTCATGAAAATCAGGATGGTAGCACTGCCAGTTCCCCTTTTTGTTCAAGAATAATGTTGTTCATTGATGAATAACTTGAGTTGATCATTAATCTCCTGAGAGAGACAAAGAAGCATGTAAAAAATAGTCTGTAGAGGATTCTTGTTCATATTTTTTATTTAAAATTAGTTGAACCAACCACTAAGTGGTTAGGAATTGAGACTCTTAGTCATAACATAGTTATTTTTTATTGTTGTTTTTTTTTTCCTTTTCTTGAAGACCAGGCATACTAAAAGTGGAATAACTGAAATGACAAAAAGAGATATTAAGGTAACAACTATTCGAATCTGGGTTTGCACACTGAGCTTCACCAATCCAGTGGGTTGCAGAAGGTTGTGGAAATTGATGATCTTCAGTAATGCTTACCACAGTCCTGGTTACCTCTTGCACATATAACATATGTATTTTGTCGAGTTCCTTAGTGGTCCAGATAACAGTTGGTCAGGGAAGAATTTTGGCCCATATAGGGTCTGCTGAAGTGGTTATTTATTATGTTAAAATTACTATCAGGTATCAAGAACTTCATCAGAAGCTCTGAGTGAGCTTCGAGGCCATCCATAGTCAGGGTAAAGACATGGGAATTCATGTTTTATATATGGGGACACTGAGAAGGTAGGAGTACTGGAAAAATTGGTTTGTTGAAGGTGAACTTTAGACAGATATTAAAGGAGAATTAATTTTTTTAAGGGATTGGCAATTTGGACAAGATAACATGATCTGATACAACCTGCTGTTAGGTATCCAAATTTATTTTACACAGAAAGGCAGAAGATCAAAGGGTTTGCCACCAGACATGACAGAATTATCATGTCCCCAGGTTACTGGAACCTCATAGGACAGTACAAAATAGCTCAAACCTTCAAAATAGCTCAGAATGAAAGGGACTTGTTTGGCACTGAAACATAATATTTATCTATAGGGCAACTCCTGATTGATTAAAAAAAAGTAATTTCCAAGAAATGTTATTCTTGATCACAAAATAAAACATCATTAGTTTGGCTTGATTATTTACATGGGGGAAGCAAGAATAGTAATTGATCATATTGGCCTTCAATTTGCTTTGCTGGAAGTTTGCATTAAAATAAAAATCTATGACTGTATTTTTAAAAGTCTAATTAGGGACTAAAAATCAAGATAAGAACGTATATGGTCTCCTCCATATACATATCCACATCCAAATACCAGAAACTGTGAATATGCTAATCCCATGAAAAGGGGGATTATGATTTCAATGAAAGCAGATTACTAATCAATTTATCATAAAAGAGGGAGATTATCCTAGATTATCCAGATGTTCCCAGTATAAATGTAATAGTTTTTAAATAAGGAAAGAAAAACATAAAAGAATCCAAATTTCATGACGTGATAAGAAATCAGTCTTTACTTTCTGATTTTAAAGAATGAGGAAGAATGAAGGGATGTGTGTGTTTTGGGGACTCTGGAGATGAGATTTTAGAAAATGGAAAGGCTAAGAAAATGAATTCTCTCCCAAAGTCTTCAGAAAGGGATGTAGACATATGGATACCTTGATTTTTAGCCTTGTAAGATTAAATTTGGATTTCTATAGTATAGAACAATAACATGATAAAATAGTGTTTTTAAGCCCTAAAAATCTTTGGTTATTTGTTACAGAAACACAGGAAGTTAACAAACTGGTCATTACTTAAAATACCTACAAATTTGGATGATGTTTCTCTTTTTAATGTTTCTAAAATATCTTAGTTTGCCGGTCTTGCCTGGAAGACCCCTTCCTTACGCATCCTTAAGACTGGGAACCTTAGCTTTCCTAAGAAGACAGTGTGATCATTAGCTAAACCTAGTCTTTAAAATTGTCTAGTCATATCTGATTAAATGAGTGTCATCCTCAAATATAGTATGCCAGGCAAAGCTTTTGTCGCATGTGTTTCCAATTATGTACTACTAAAAAGGAAGACAGATTCTCATCAAATTTAAAATAATTATATTTCCATGAAAATAAGAATTCTGAACAAAATTTTCTGAATTCTGGAATTGTCAGGCAGAGAGAAAAATATGTCATTTGCAAGTATTTAACTTCAGTTTGCGAAAACATAGATTACCAAAAGAAATTTGGTTGTGTGTGGCAGGCAAAAAAGATAAAAGTTTGTACAAAAATATTTTACACAAAATATTTATAAACATAATTCAGCCTATTTTTTTAAAATCATAAATATTTAACTTATAATAATTAATGAGCATAACATCTATAGAGAAACACCTTCAGTTATAACTAATAATATCTGATATAGTGTGCTGTAAGTCTACTAAGACTATAGTCAGAATACCAAGATTATAAAATAAGGATATTCTTTAAGTCCAGAGTATGTCCTATTTTAATAAATCTTCATACTTAAGTGATGTGGATCTCCACTGAAAACCAAACGATAGGGAGATGGTCTATTTAAATTAAAGAAGAAAAGTAACAAACAAGTTAATGTTTTTACAAATAAATAGAATTATGTCTGAAATATTATTATCAGGTGAAGCAAATACAGGATTGTGATGAATAGCAACATGTCACAGATTGCAAGGACAATGATAGATTTCTAGGAACTCACAACACAGCATGAATTTTGTCTAATTTATGTATTAATACTTTATAAGTACAAGTGTTACCCAAGAAAATCTAAGCATCTCTTCTAATTGGATAATTCTTCCCCTGAAATTCATTGAGAGTAACATATTAAGTAAGTTTAATTATTTTGTGTGGAAGAATGAACCCTTGTGACTTTCTAGGAACCTTCTAGGGTATCAAAAAGGCAGTGTTAACTAAAAAGACATAATTTATTATTTAATTTATTTAAAATTAATAAACATTTTGAAGCTGTTTGAGTGTTACATTTGGTAAAATTTATGAGCAAATATTGATATAGTATTATTGACTAATTTCTATTATTTGCATTAAAGTTCACTTTTTTGAGTTGCACAGCTCTGTAAGTTTTCCAAATGCATAATGCTATGAACCTATCATTAGAGTATCATATAGAATAGTTTCACTGCCTTAGACGTCCCCTATACTCTGGCTATTGATCCCTCCTCCTCATTCCTGAGGTCTTGCTGATCACAGATTTTTAATATCTCTGTTAATTTTGCCTTTTCCAGATTGTCATATGTTAAGAACATATAGTATTCTTTTAGAGGGGCTTCTTTCACTTGACTATATATGTTACAGTTTTCTCCATGTCTTTTTATTTTTTCCTTAGTAAATTGATTTATTGGAGGATATCTTAGTTGTCTCCAAGTTGGGGCAATTATGAAAAATCCTACTGAAAATATTCATGTGTGGGATTTGTGTGGATATACATTTTCAAAGCATTTGGTAAATACCAAGAAGTGTAACTGTTGAATCATAGGGTATGAGTATGCTAGTTCTATGAAAAACAACTTGCAACTATCTTTCAAACTGCCTGTACCATTTTTGCTTTCTTACCAGAAATGATGACACTTTCTAAAGTTCTCCATTTCCTCCTCAATATTTGACATGGTTCTTGTTTTGAATTTTCTCAAATTACTGTTATAGTGACTTATAATGTTGAATATCTTTTTATATACTTATTTGACAACTATATATATATA
>NW_026000057.1:23394671-23435564 GCF_001458135.2 Marmota marmota marmota | reverse complement strand
CTGGTGGATATATATATATATATATATATATATATATATATATATATATATATAGTTGTTGTTGTTGTTTTTTGTTTGTTTGTTTTTTGGAGATGTATGTTCAGATCATCTCCCCACTTTTTCATGAGGTTATTTTGTTGTTGTTGCAGAATTTTTTTTTTTCTTTTTAGTACAAGGATCGAGCCCAGGAGCACTTAACTACCTAGCCACATCCCTATCCCTTTTTATTTGTTTATTTTTTAAATTTTGAGACAGGGTCTCACTAGGTGTGTGAGAGCCTTGCTCCATTGCTGAGGCTGGGTTTTTTTTTTTCTTTTTTAAGAGAGAGTGAGAGAGACAGAGAGAGAGGGAGAGAGAGAGAGAATTTTAATATTTATTTTTTAGTATTTGGCGGACACAACATCTTTGTTTGTATGTGGTGCTGAGGATCGAACCCGGGCCGCACGCATGCCAGGTGAGCGCGCTACTGCTTGAGCCACATGCCAGCCCATACTGAGGCTGGCTTTATACATGAGATCCTCCTTCCTCAACCTCCGGAGCTACTGAGATTACAGGTATGTGCCAATGTACCTAGCTGTTTTTGTAGAATTTTAAGAAATATATTTGTTTATTTTGGGGACAAGACTTTTGGTTTTATCAGACATGTGTTTTGTATTTTCTCAAAGTCTGTGGCTTGTCCTTTCATTTTTTTAAACTCATCTTTTATAGATCACAATTTGAAAAATTTTTGTGATGCTGGGATGGATCCCAGGGCATTGTTTAGGCTAGGTGAGTGCTCCACTACTGAGCTACCCAGCTCCCAGCCCATATATTTTTTATTTTAATGACCTGCAACTTAAATTTTTTTTTCTCATTGATTATTCTTTTGGTTTTATGCCTAAAAGCTCAGTCCCAGACCCAAATTTCTTTAGATATTCCTCTATGCTATTTTTTAGAAGATTTATGAGTTTGTATTTTATATTTAAGTTCATGTTAATATCGGTAAAATTGTAATATCATTGTCCAGCTACATCTTTTTTTTTTTTAATGAGGTACCCAGTTGTTCAGCACTGTTTACTCTATTTAGTTGTTATTGCTCTCTTGTCAAAGTTCAGTTGAGTATATTTGTTTGGGTTTATTTTGGGATTCTGTTCTATTGGTCTGTTTAATCCATTACTAGTCTCATACTGTCTCCATTAGTATAGATTTACAGTAAGAGAAGTCAGGCAATGTCAGTCCTTTGATTTGATTCTCCTTCTTCAATATTATGTCAGATATTTTGGATTTTCTTATTTTCCATATAAACTTCAGAATATGTTTATTCATATTGACAAATAACTTCTGGGATATTGATTGAGATTTCATTGAATCAATAGATCAAGTTGGGAAGAACTGATATTTTAACAATATTGAATCTTCGTATTCATGAATATGGAACATATTTCCATTTATAGTCATCCTTCAGTATTCTGTGGAATTGGATAGAGGACTCACTGAAAATTCTAAAATCTGAAGCTCTCAAGTCCCTTATATAAAATGACATTGTAATTGTGTATACCTGTTCACATACTCCTATATACTCTAAATTGTCTCCTGATTACTTCTGATAAATAAAACAATGTAAATGCTATGTGAATAGTTATATTATATTTAGGGAATAGTCATAAGAAAAATATGTATATTTTCAGTATAGAAGCAATTTTTTTTCACAAATATATTTGATCAATGATTAGTTGTATCCATTGATGCAGATCCTATGAATATAATGGGTTGACAATACTTAGATTATATTTGGGAAAAAAATACTCCATTGTCCAGGAAGTTTGAATATTAAATTAAGATCACAGGTTACATGGGAAAAATACTTGGTTGCCTATTTAACTAAAAAGATTATAAAATATTTTGAAAGTAAATGTAGAAGTTACATGATTTACTATCTTTCCAAAGTGAGATTTTCTTTTCTTAAACAATTAAAGACATAACATAGTCAACATAATACATAGAAATTTATTCTGGTGAGGCATCAAATTTTACAACCTCTTATTTAGGGATATGCGTTAATTAGCTTTTGATCTCTGCAACAAAGTACTTGAAATAAATAATTTAAAGGGGAAACTATTTATTTTAGCTCAGTGTTTTAGTCAGATTTTTCACTACTGTGATATAAAGACCTGAAAAAACAATTTTAGAAGAGGAAATGTTTATTTTAGGAGACATGGTTTCAGAGCTCTCAATCCATAGATAGCTGACTCCATTCCTTGGGATTTGAAATGAGGAAAAACAGTATGGTGGAAAAGTGTGGCAGATGAAAACAGCTTGGAGCCTTGTGCCACGTAGCAGAGAAAAACCACACTCAGTTTACCAAATATATACCCCAAAGACATGTCT
Source organism: Marmota marmota marmota (assembly GCF_001458135.2). Classification (NCBI taxonomy): domain Eukaryota; kingdom Metazoa; phylum Chordata; class Mammalia; order Rodentia; family Sciuridae; genus Marmota; species Marmota marmota. The sequence continues at coordinate 23,433,197 of NW_026000057.1, read as the reverse complement.
TTCCCTAATGACCCACCTCCTCCAGCCACACCCTACCTGACTATGGTTACCACTCAGTTAATCTCTTAGGGGATTAATTCACCAATTGGATTAAGGCTCTCATAACCCAATCATTTCACCCCTAAACTTTCTTGCATTGTTTTGCACATGAGCTTTTGGGGGAGGCCTCATATCCAAACCATAACAGCTCAGGTTCAGAGGTTTTGTCCATAGTTTCCTGCCTCCATTGCTTCTGGGCCTATGGTGAGGGAGAACATCAGGGTTAGGAGCATATAATCAATCAAAGTGGCTCACATCATGGTAAACAGGAAGGAGAGAGAGAGAAAAAGAGAGAGAGAGGAAGAATATGAGGAAATGAGGGGGACAGGGAGAAAGAGGAAGGATCCTTTAACAAAATATACCCTTTGAGGGTATATTCTTCTATTCAGTTTATGAAAATCCTTATTTATCTCCAAGTCAGAAAAATAGACCACAATTATAATATACTACAATATCATTCAAAGATAACAAAATATTCTGCACTCACATAATTAACTTAAAGTCTTTTATGAATGACAAATGTAAGCATACAAAGAATAAAAAGTACATAAAGTATGTAGCTTCATTATTAGATACCTGGAGAGGAGCAAATTACCAGAGGGTCAATTATGGTAATGCTTTACATAATAGGAATAAGCTGTGGGTAATACAAACTGCTGTTCTCTCTCTTAACACTAATATGAACAACCAAAGAGGGAAATAGGTCTCACACCTTGACATCTACTCATACATCAAAAAGAAAGAAGCTTCAGAACAAATAAGATAAATACACACAAAAGGAAATGTACAAAAAAAGAAAAAAAAAGAGGTAGAGGAATCCACTTCAACTGATGCACAAGAACAATACCTTGGAAAACATGAGAAAACAGGCAGACAAATAGCCCCCACCACAATCCATAATCCCCTAACAAAGGAAAGCACTGATAGTGAGGTAGATGGAAACCCAGAGACAGATTATAAAAAACTGGTTATCAAAATGTTCAATGAAATAGAATAAGATCTAAGTAAGGAATTAAGAGAGCAATTACAAAACATGAAAGAACCACTTAATAAAGAAATAGAAATAGTAAAAAAGAAACCAAGCAGAACTACTTGAAATGAAAGACAAGATCAATCAAATTACAAACTCACTTAAAGCATCAATAACAGACTAGATGGTGTAGAAAATAGAACCACATCCCCTGAAGACAGAGATTTAGGCATCAAAGACAGGATATATGATCTTGAATAAACTGAAGGCAGTGAAGGAAAAGAAGTCATAGAATATGACCATAATATACAAAAATCTGGGACAACTTTAAAAGGCCAAACCTGGGAATCATTGGGATAGAAGAGAACATGGGTATACAAATGAAAGGCATAAAGAATATTTTCAATGAGATAGTTACAGAAAACTTCTCCTACATCAGAAATGATATAGATATTCTTATAAAGGAGGCTTTTGGGACCCCATAGACCCAGTCATATGAGAAGCTTGCCAAGACATAGCATAAGCAAAATTCCTATCATAGAAAACAAGGAAAGAATATTAAAAGCTACAAGAGAGAAACATCAGGTCACATATAGAGGCAAACCAGTAAGGCCAACTTCTGATTTCTCTGTCCAGGAGGTTCTGGAATAAGATATTCCAAACCTTAAAAGAAAATAACTGTCTTCCAAGTTTAATATACCCACAAAACTTAGTTTCAAATTTGAGAGGAAAATAAAAACAGTACAAGAATAAACAAAAAGAATTCATGAGCAACAATCCACCACTACAAATAATACTCAAAGTTCACACAGAGGAATTAAAAAACTATTTTCAAAGTTCACAAACAGAGGAAGTTCAATAGAAGAATAATCCACTAAATGAGAATCAAGACAGGATAAAATATAACAACAACAACAACAAAAAATGCAGGAAAGCACAGTCATATATCCATACTAATGCTGAATGTTAACTCCCCAATTAAATTCCCCAATTAAAAGACACAGATAAGCAGAATGGATCAAAAAACAAAATCCAACTACATGTTATTTAGATGTTACCCATCTTAAAGGCAAAGATACCCACAGGCGGAAGGTAAAAGGATGGCAAAAGAATATTTCAGGCATATTATAAAAAAAACAAAACAACAAGCAGAAGTAGCTATTGTCATATCTATCATATTGCCATTTAAGCAAAAATTAGTCAGAAAAGACAAAGAAGGCCTTTACATCCTAGTAAAGGGAACAATCCAACAACAACAACAAAAAATGACCATAGAAAATATTTATGCTCCAAAAGTCAGTGTACCAGTTAGATGGAAAAATACTCCATGAACATTGGTGTGGCTGTGTCCCTGTAGTATGCTGTTTTAAGTCCTTTGGGTATAGTCCGAGGAGAAGAATAGCTGGCTCAAATGGTGGTTCCAGTCCCAGTTTTCCAAGGAATCTTTATACTGCTTTCCATACTGGCTAAACCAATTTGCAGTCCCACCAGCAATGTATGAGTGTACGTTTTCCCTCACATCCTCGCCAACACTTATTGTTGTTTGTCTTCATAATACCTGCCATTCTCACTGGAGTGAGATGATATGTTATAGTAGTTTTGATTTGAACTTCTCTGATTACAATTCCCGATAGCTAAACTGTGGAACCAACCTAGATGCCCTTCAGTGGATGAATTAATAAAAAAAATGTGGCATATATACATAATGGAATTTTACTCAGCATTAAAAAACAACAAAATCATGGCATTTTCAAATAAATTGATGGCGTTGGAGAAGATAATGCTAAGTGAACTCAGCCAATCCCCAAAAAAACAAATGCTGAATGTTTTCTTTGGTATAAGGAGGTTGACTCATAGTGGGGTAGGGAGGGAGAGCTTGGGAGGAATAGATGAATTCTAGATAGGGAAGAGGGGTGAGAAGGAAAGGAAGGGGGCAGGGGATTAGCAAGGATGGTGGAATGTGATGGACATCATTTTACAAAGTACATGTATGAAGACTTGAATTGGGTGTCAAAACACTTTATATACAAACAGAGATATGAAAAATTATGGTATATATGTGTATTAAGAATTGTAATGCAAAAAAAATCCCCAACAAAGTACATGTATAAAGGCATAAGTTGGTGTGAACACACTTTATATACAGAGATATGAAAAAAAGAAAAATACTCCATGACATTAAATATCACATAGACCTCATCAAAATAACATCAGGGTATTTCAATACACCCTTATTACCAATAGACAAGTCATCAAAACAAAAAATCAATGAAGGTATCTCTAACTTACACAACACCATAAATCCAATGGACTTAATGGCATCTCCAAAATAACTGAATTTACCTTCTTACCTGTGCATGGACTTTTTCCCAAAATAGATCATATTTTAAGCTATGAAGCAAATCTTAGCAAATATAACAAAAATTGATGTAATTCCATGTATTCTACCAGATCATAATGGAATAAAGTTAGAAATTAACAGCAAGAAAAAATATTAGAAACCACATAGCCTCTGGAGACTTAACAATATTCTCTTGAATAAATAATGGATCAAAGAAAGAAAATAGAAATCAAGAAATTCTTAGAAATAAACAAGAACAAAACACCACATATCAAATTTATTGGATGGTATAAAAGCAGTTTTATGAGACAAATTTATAGCATTGAGTAGCATACATTTAAAAAATTAGTACTCAAACTTATGTTCCACCTCAAGACCTTAGAAAAAGAAAAACCAAATCAACCTCCAAACCAGTAGAAGACAGGAAATAATTAAGATCAAAGCTGAAATCAATAAAATTGAAAATAAGAATACAATATATAGGATCAATATAAGAAAAAGTTGATTAACCAAAAGAAAGAGTGAGAAGAGGCAAATCAGGAATGCAAAAGGAGATATTACTAAAGACCCTGTGAAATCCACAGGATTATCAGATTCACAACAATAAGTTGTGAAAATTTGTACTTTAATAAACTGGACATCTAGAAGACATAACAAATTTCTAGACAGGTATGGCCTGCCTAAAACTAAAACTGAAATAACAGTTCAGAGTCTTCCAAAAAAGAACATCTCTCAACCGGATAGATTCTCAGCTGAGTTCTACCAGACCTTTACAGAAGAATTAACACCAGTCTTTTTCAATTTTCACAAAATTGAAGGAAGGAAAGCTTTCAAAAACGTTTTATGAAGCTAGCATAACCCTGATACCAAAGCCAGACAAAGACATATCAAGAAAAGAAAATTACAGAACCATATTCCTGATGAACATAGGTGCAAAAATCCTAAATAAAATATTAGTACCTGTATTTAAAAAAAATACCTCAAGAAGATAATACACCATGATCAAGTGAGTTTCATTCCAGGGATGCAAGATTGGTTCAACATATGCAACCAATAAATATGATTCATTGCTTAAACAGAATTAAGAACAAAAATCATATGATCATCTCAATAGATGCAGAAAAGGCCCTTGATAAAATTAAACATCCATTCATGCTAAAAATGCTAGAGAAACTAGAGATTGAAGGAAGTTACAACATTGTAAGGGCCATTTATGACAAACCCCAAGCCAACATAATACTAAATGGAGATACACTACACATATTTCCACTAAATTCAGGAACAAACAAGGCTCTCTGCTCTCACCATTCCCATTCAATATACTCCTCAAAACATTAGCTAGAGCAATTGGTTAAGAAAAGGAAATCAAAGGGATAGAAACAGGCAAAGAAGAAGTTAAACAACTATCTCTGTTTGCTGACTCTATGATTCTGTATCTAGAAGATTAAAAAAAAATTCACCAGAAGACTTCTAGATCTTATAAATGAATTTAGCCAGGTAGGACAATGTAAGACCAACACACATAAATCAATAGCTTTCCTATTCGCCAACAGTGAGTCAATTGTGGAAGAAATCAGGAAGAGCATCCATTCACAATACCCCCCCAAAATACTTTGGAATTAATCTAATCAAGGAAGCAAAAGAGTTCTGCAATTAAAATTATAGAGCACTGAATAAAGAAATTGAAGAAGACCTTAGAAGATAGAAAGACATCCCATGTTACTGTGTAGGCAGAATTAATTTTATCAAACTAGCCATACTACTAAGAGCAGCATAGTGATTCAATGCAATACCCCTCAATATACCAATGATGTTCACAGAATTATAAAAAATAATTGTTAAATTTCCTTGGAAGAATGAGAGCCCCCGAAGAGCCAATGCAATAATAAGCAAGACAATGAAGGAGGAAACATCACAATACCTCATCTGAAACTATACTACAGAGCAGTAGTAACAAAACCAGCATTGTATTGGCACCTCAGTAGACCTGAAGACCACCAATGGAAGAGAATAGAAGACACAGAGACAAACACATAAACCTATATCCATCTGATATTTTACAAGGATACCAAAAATATGTCTTGGAAAAAAGATAGCTTTTTAAGCAAATAGTGCTGGGAAAACTGGATAGCTATAATAAAAAAATGAAATTAGACCTCTATATTTGGCCCTGCACAAACATGAAATAAAAATAGATCAGACTGGAATTAGACCAGAAACTTTACAACTGTTGGAAGAAAATACAGGGTCAACACTCAGTTATATAGGTACTGGCACAGATTTCTTTAACAAGACCCTCAAAGCACAAGAAATTAAAGCAACAATCAATAATGAAGATGCCATTACACTAAAAAGTTCCTGCACAGATAAGGAAATAATTAAGAGGATGAAGAGAAAGCCTAGAGAATGGGAGAAAATCTGAGCCAGCTCCTCCTCCAATAGGAGATTACTATTAAGAATATACAAAAACTCTTAAAACCTTAACACCAAAAAATTCAAAAGTAACCTACTCAGTAATGGCCAAAAAAAAAAAAAAAAACTAAATTAAAACCTCTCAATAGAAAAAACACAAAGGTCCAATAAATACATGAAAAAAAAATGTTCAACATATCTAGCAATCAGGAAAATACAAATCAAAATTACACTAAAATTTCATCTTACTCCAGCCAGAATGGCAACGATCAAGAATACAAAAAACAATAAATGCTGGTGAGGTTGTAGAAAGAACACTTGTGTATTGTTGGTGGGACTGAAGACTAGTATAACAACTCTGCAAAGCAGTATGGAGATTACTCAAAAAACTGTGATGCAGCTATCCCATTCCTGTGTATTTTCCCAATAAATCTAAAATTGGCATAATACAGAAACACAGTCACATCAGTGTTTATAGCACCACGATTCACAACAGGTAAATTTTGGAAGCAACCCAGATGCCCATCAATATATGAATGGATCAAGAAATTGCGATGTGTGTGTGTGTGTGTGTGTGTGTGTATTCTACTTGGCCATTAAAAAGAATGAAACTGTGGAATTTGCCATTAGTGGATGGAAATGGAGAATATCATGCTAAGTGAAATTAGCCAAACTCAGAATCTCAAAGGTCAAATGTTTTCTCTCATATGTGGAAGCTTGTGTAAAATAAAGGAGAAAGGAAGGATAAAATTGCATAAGAAACAAATTAAAAACAAATTAATATATGAGTGAAAGGAAGTCTATAGACTAGAGGAAGGAGAAGGGGGAACAGAAAAGAAAAGGGGGAGGGAATAGGGGGATCATAAGCTGAATCAATTTTTTATGCATGGAGCAGTATGTTGGGATGACCTCAACTACTACAGATAAACATAAAGCTCTAGTAAAACATTTTTTAAAAAATGTTCAACACCATTAAGATATTTATAAGTAAATAGTATACCATATTGTCCTATTTGTTCTGGAAAATATGATATACTTGTCATGTATAAAATACATGAGCGGTAGTAAATACCAAAATGAACATTTCAGTAAAGTTCTTTATAATTGCATGTAATAATATATGATTAGCCAATTACCTGTTTCCATTGATAAAATAAAGACACTATTTTTTTCCAAAGGTAGATGAAAAGAAACGTAAATTAATCTCAAGAAGTAAATCAGGAAGTCACAGGGAGGCTGCTTCTTGTAAAAGGTATTTTATGTGGCAACAAATCAGGTGCTTAAAATTGCCAGTGAAGAAACTTTGATAAGGCAGCAAATAATGCAGCCATTGTGCAATGACACCCACGATAGGCATGAAAGCAACTCAAGTTTATTCCATAAATTTCTCAAAATTGTCTACTTTAGTTAATAACAGTTTTTAAATGCATTAATATGTATTACATATTCATGGTCATATGTAATCCAAAATACTAGTTTAATTTTTATTCATGAAAACATATTTGTGGCTATTATCTTCCATTCATGAAAAATTTTCAGAAAATTGGAGTTGTGGACATTTTAGTGAGCCAAGTAAAATTAATGAGCAATAGAGTCATCCACACGTCCTACCTAATGTGATATTGTATTTATCCATACCTCTTGTATCATCATTACCAATAGCCATAACTGAGTTGACTTTACTTGATGGTGATAAAATATATTTTTATAGCTAAAAGGAAGTTTGCCAAGAGAACTAAAATAATATTGTATGCGACAGAATAGTTTTGTGTAAACTTGATTGGCACTTGTGAAGTGCAGAATGAGAGAGAGCAAATTGCCCTCTAGAAAAACTACAAAAGGATGGATTCTCTAAAAGTAGGAGGAAAAAATGACCATGAAAAGTCAGCAGAATTGATTTCATTCAGTCAACTTCGGCGTCAGATGATTTCTGGAGAACACTAATACATGAATTTCTCAGAACCCCTGCAGTTCTGGCATAGGTTCCAAAATTAGTTAGAAGAGCCAAGCACTGAATATCCAACATTAATTAATGAGTCAGGCAAATAGCTAAATAATTAATCCACGGAATATTAAACCAGTCTATTTTATTAACAAATACTACTTGTGAAGAGTGCTGTAATAAACATTGGAGTGCAGGTTTGACATATTGATATCATTCACTTCTTTTTGGTATGTATCCATTAGTAGATTTGCTAATTCATATAACAGTTCTACTTTCAGTTTTTGAGGAATCTCCATACTATTTCTCGTAATTACTAACTAACATTACGATCAATTTGTAAGTGTTCCACTTTCGTTACATTTTAGCACAGTATTTGTTAAATTTTATCTTTTTGATACTAGCTATTCTAAGTGGAATGAGGTTTCCTTGTTGTTTGCATTTGCATTTCCCTAATGGTTGGTTATGTTGAGCATTTTTCAAGTATCTATTGGACATTTGTAGGCTTTCTTTTGAGAAATGTCTGTATCAGTTGTATACTTCTCCTATTCTGTGAATTATCTCTGATGTCTGTTGTCTTTTCTTCACTGTACAGAAGTATTTTAGTATGATGCAACCCCATTTGTCAATTTTTGCATTTGTTGTCCATGTTTCTGGGGTCTTATATAAGAATCCTTTGCCTAGGCCAATATCATGAAGCATTTCCTCTAACTCATATTCTAGTACTTTCATAGTCTCAGGTCTTACATTTAAGTTTTAATCTATTTGGAAATGATATTTGTAATTGGGGAGGGTATACTTTCTTCTACATGTGGATAAGCAGTTTCCCCAGGATCATTTATTTTTTATTAATTTTTTAATATATGACAGCCTAACGCATTACAATTTATTATTACCCATATAGAGCACAATTTTTCATATCTCTGGTTGTATACAAAGTATATTCACTCCAATTCATGTCTTCATATAAGTACTTTGGATAATGATGTCCATCACATCCACCATAATTTCTAACCCCCTGTCCCCTCTCTTCCCCTCCCACCTCTCTGCCCTATCTAGAGTTTGTGTATTTCTCCCATGCTCCCCCTCCCTACCCCACTATGAATCAGCCTCCTTATATCAAAGAAAACATTTGGCATTTGTTTTTTGGGGTTTGGCTTACTTCACTTAGCATTATCTTCTCCAACTCAATCCATTTACCTGTAAATGTCATGATTTTATTATCTTTTATTGCTGAATAATATTCCATTGTGTATATACACCACATGATTTTTATCCATTCATCTACTGAAGAGCATCTAGGTTGGTCCCACAGTTTATCTGTTGTGAATTGTGCTGCTATAAGCATTGATGTTGTTGGGTCCCTGTAGAATGCTGTTTTTAAGTCCTTTGAGTATAGACCAAGGAGAGAGATAGCTGGTCAAATGGTGGTTCCATTTCTAGTTTACCAAGGAATCTCCATACTGCTTTCCATACTGGCTGCACCAATTTGCAGTCCAACCAGCAATGTATGAGTGTACCTTTTTCCCCACATCCTCACCAACACTTATTGTTGTTTGTATTTATAATATCTGCCATTCTGACAGGAGTGAGATGAAATCTTAGAGTGGTTTTGATTTGCATTTCTCTAATTGCTAGAAATGATGAACATTTTTTATATATTTATTGATTGATTGTATATCATCTTCTGAGAAGTGTCTGTTCAGGTCCTTGGCCCAATTATTGATTGGGTTATTAGATTTTTTGGTGTTTACCTTTTTGATTTCTATATTACCCTAGAGATTAGTGCTCTATCTGATGTCCTGCACCATTTATTAAAGAGCCTTTGTTTTCCCTATTGTGTGTTCTTGGTTCATTTGTCAAAATCAGTCACTAGCAAATCATGGAGGTATTTTAAATCTTACTGTTCTATTCTATTATTTTATGTGCCTGCTTTTATAATAATATCATGTTCTTTTAAATTACTATTGATTTGGTAAATATTTTGAAGTCAGGTAGTGTCATATCTTCTGTTTTTTTTTCTTTTTGGTCCAGATTTCTTCATCTATTCATGGTCACTTGTGGTTCCATATATATTTTAGGATTACATTTTCTGTGAAGAATATTATTGATATTTTGATAGGGATCCTATTGAATCTTTAGATCACTTTGGGTAGTTTGCACATTGAAGACTACTTTTTCTCCTAATCTAATAATGTGGGATAGCTTTCCATTTCTTTATATCCTCTGATTTCTTTCATCAATATATTTATATTTATTTATATTTTTTTGTAGAAATCCCCTCTTGGATAAATTTATTCCTGGGTACTTTATTATCTTTTATGGCTATTGTTAATGGAATTGATTTCTTTCTAGAATATATTTTGTTAATATTCAGAAATGTGCTGATTTTTGAGTATTGATTTTATATACTGAAACTTTACCATATTCACTTATTAGTTACAACTGCTTTTTGGAGTAATATTTGAGGTTTTTCTATACATAAGGTTATGTCATCTGTAAATATACAGTTTGAATCCCTCTTTTCCTTATGTCCCTTAATTCTTTCTCTTGTTTAATGCTCCCACTATGACTTCCTGTTATGTTCAATAGAAGTGTTGAAAGTGAATATTCTTATCTTTATTAGGATCTTACTGGAAAAGAATTCAACTTTTTCCTAATAAGTATGATGTTAGCTGTTGGTTTGTCATATAGGATCTTTATTCTGTGATATGCATTAAATTTTTTTGCCTAATTGGTTGAGAATTTTTATCATCAAGTGTTATTGACATTCATCAAAAACTTTTGTTTCATTTGTTGAAATGATCATTTGGTTTTAGTCATTGATTCTATTAATGTGTGGTATCACATTTATTGATTTGCATAAGTTGAACTCTCCTTGCATCTCTGAGGTGAATCCCGCTTGATTGTGGTGAATAATCTTTACAATGTGCTCTTAAATTTGGCTTACTAATATTTTGTTGAGAATTTTTACATCTATATTTATTGAGTATGATTTTTCTAATATCCTTATCTGTGGTTGGTATCAGGATAATGTTGGCTTCAAGGAAAGGTATGGCTTGATTCACTACCCCTCCATATTTTTGAATAGATTGAGAATAATTGGAATTAGGTTACATTTAAATATTTGGTAGAACACAGCAGTGAAACTATAAGTGCCTGGGATTTTCTTTGATGGAAAACTTTTTACTGATTCAATCTTAATACTTATTTTTGCTTTCTTCAAATTCTTGACTTCTTCATGCCTAAAATTTGGTAGGTATGATGTGTCCAAAAATGTAGGCATTTTTTGTAGTTTTGTGGGAATGTGACAGGTTATAATAATTTCTTTTTATCTTTTGTATTTCTGTGATGGCAGTTGTAATGTCTCCCTTTTATTCTATGGTTTTATTTATTTGGTGAATGATTCTTTTAATGTGCTATTTAATTTGGTTTGGTATTATTTTGATGAGAATTTTGTATCTGTGTCCATCAAAAATATTAACCTGTCATTTTCTTTTGCCATTGTTTGATTTTTGTATGTAATTTTGACCTCATGGATGAGTTTGGAAGAATTTTCTCCTCTTTAACTTTTTGGGAATAGTTTTAAGAAGATGGGTATTCATTCTTTAAAGGTTTTATACAATCAATAGTGAAGCCATCAACAGTTCTGGGGCTTTCTTTGATGACAGAATTTTTTACTGATTCAATCTGACTTGTCATTTTAGTCTGTTCAGATTTCTATTTCTTCATAATTCAGTATTAGTAGATTGTATGTGTTTAAGAGTTTATTAATTCTTTTAAGTTTTTAAATATTTTGGTGTGTTATCGTTCGTAGTAGGCTCTTATAATCCTTTGTGCTTTTATGCTATTAGGTATGTTACCTTTTAATAAACAAACCATTCATTTCAGTAAAATACCCTTGTTGGGAAGTAAGTGATATATTACAATATTCATCTATTTAAAATATATCATTAAATGGTGGGTTAATTACATTAATATTTGTGCTACTATCATCAAAATATAATTTTAGAATCATTTAGATTCTAATGAGATAGGTAAACATAAGAAAAAGGCATAAATAATAGCTAAAGGTCAAATCATGAAGGGCCTAGATGTTTATTTCAGTGGTAAAGCATAAACTTAGCATATATAAGGCCCTGGGTTGTATCACCATCAGTGAGCAAATAAATAGGAAAAGTTTAAATACCCATTTAATACAGAGAATAACATTTTCTTCCTGGAAATTGAAATTATGAGAATGATCATCATAATTGTTCTGATAAGTATTTCCGAAAGTGGAACAAAGGAGAAAAAAATTAAAATCATAGAGTTTAAAACATCCTATAAAAGTAATTATACTGAGAGGAAGGTTTATCAAATAAAGTGTATGTGAAATTTTTTACAATTAATGAAACAATACATATGACGTTGAAGCCATCATAAAGTTTCAGAAGAATGGGACTTAGAAAATTCTTAAAATTATTGAGAAAGAAAAGCAGGATAGGAATTATTTCCTTACATTAGCACTACAGGATTATTGTGTCATCACAAAAAGGGTTGAAATTAAGTGTGTGCATTAGCACTAGACATTTATTTTGAAAGTTTCTGTCCAAAATCTTCAAATATCAAATTTTATATTGAGCCAAAATATGAGGGAAAGAATGATTCTATCTTCTAATAAGAAATATCTTTAAAATATACCTATTTCCCCAGAGTTTACTAGAAGATAAGATCTACCTGATATAGACTAAACCAAGAAAAGAATGAAGTGTAATTCAGAAGCCAGAAGATACTCTGGATAGATATGTAGAGAAATCCCAGCATCACAGCTAAAGCAGTCCATCTAGACAACTATTCATCCTGGAGCATTGAAATCAGAGAAAATTTAGCCTGGGAGGGAGTTTCTCAAGAGAAAAATGTAATCAATAAATTCAATCTCTCTCTCTCTCTGTCTCTCTCTCTCTCTGTCTCTCTCTCTCTCTCTCTGTCTCTCTCTCTCTCTCACACACACACACACACATACACAATTCTCAATATTGAGAAGAATTTTATGTTACTTTTGGCAGTGTATGGAAAAATGTAAAACTAAGAAAACCTCTCACTCTCCTCCAAAATTAATTGTTCCAGTAAAATTGAAAGTTGTAGAGCCATTGAAATATATTAACTGAGGATTAAATCCACAGTTGTGACAAATTATAATAATATATATATGCTGACTGGTAATCCCTATAAATCTGCTTCAATATCAGAAGAGAATAAGAAAGAAAGTTTAAGTGTGGCTAAAGAATAAGTATGAGAAACCTAAATCCTCTTCTGCCAATTGTAAAAATGTTATATTGAATATTCAAACATCAGGAAACTGCAGCGAATGTATGTGATCTACAAATGTAAAGGCATATGAAGAACAAACTGCTTTAAGAATTACAAGTTATCTCCAGAGATAGACAAATAAGAAAATTGAGTAAAGAGTATGCCACCAGCTTGGGATGGGCTTTTAAAAAGATAATAAAATTGAGGTACAAAATGATGGAATGGAGGAAGAATACAGTTGCTCCATGACTCAGGATTCAAGCAGCAGGAATACTGCTTCCTAATGAGATGGGTGACAGGAAAATCTCAATCTCAGAATCATATGGACAGAAATTTGGGTGCCTTGAACATAGGACAGGAAAGAATACCTTGGAATCCAGCTGATAATGTTGCAACTTGGGTCCACTGTGGAAGGGTGGGGTGACCCAAGCAGAAAGATTAAAATTGAGAAGAAAATTAGGCACAGTGGAATCAAAGAAAGAAAGGGTAGGTCTGAATTTGAGTGCCCTAGAGGAGGCATAGAGATTCAGTATGTGAATGCTGCTCCATTCTTTTTGCTGCAGAGTGAACAGCTGATGGTAGATGTCATCTTGCAGCAGCTTTTTGAATAGATTTCTGCTGTGGGAGCTAGTTAATTCATAACAAGTACTAACCATCAACTGTCCCTGCAGGTACCAGCCATAGAATCTAGAGTCCCCCTGAGAGGGCTACTGAGCCCAGGGGGACTCAGGCCAGGGTCTACATCATTCCAGGTAGTGGAATGCTTCTCACTTTCCCTTTGCATTTAATGGTTTGGGGGATTAGCCAGAGAGATCCCAGAAACCTGGCAAGTGGGCACTTTGCATAATGGGTCTGATATTTCCAAGATCAAATTTATGGGTGATGGACTATATGAGAAGAGCAAAAAGCTGGTCACTTTGTTTGCCACAAGAGTGGAGCTCTCAGTATCCCACCCTCTCCTGAACCAGATGCCCAGGAGAGCTTAGGAAAACTATTCTTACTACAGAAGATACCTCACAATAAAACCTAAAAGTTTGGTCAGAACTAAACATCATTCACTTGAACTTCACATTTAGAACTCTGTGTTAGTTCTACTCTGGGAGAACATCAACCTTGTTTAAAGGAGTAAAAGACTTCAGTTGGCACTACTTCGCATTCTGTCCTAACTTAAATGATGAGAAGTGATGTCAAGAGTCAATAAAACCAGCTTTGGTTATAGGCCCCTTAAATTGACAGCTTAGTGAGTAACTCAAAGAGCTTGAATATTCATTAGACAGAAAAGAGTAGAAAAGACAATGGTCAGAATACACAAGAACTCTGGACGAACATTAAGAAACCAAACATAAAAGTCATCAAAACAGAAGAGGGTACACAAATACAGAATGATGGCATTAGGGAGATTTTCATTAAAATAACAGCAAAATTCTACAAACCTTAGGAAATAGATGAGCCTCCACATTTAGGAATCCTACAGAACCACTAATAGCCAAAAGAAAAAAAAAAAGAAAAGAAAAGAAGAATCTATCCAAGGCACACCATAATCAACATCTAACATTGAGAATCAGAAGAGAATATTAAAAGTACAAGAGAAATATTCAATTTTACATTTAGAGGTAGGCCAATGAAACTCACTGTAGACTTCTCAATTCAGATTCTAAAAAGTCAGGAGGGCTTGAAATGACATAATACAATCGTTAAAAGAACACAGTTTCCAATCAAGGTTGCTACATAAAGCAAAGTTATCATTCAGAATCAAAGAAGAAATAAAAATTTTCCATGATAAGAATAAACTAAAATAATTCATGACCACTAAAACTACATCATAGAAAATACTTAAAGATATACTATACAGGGGCTGGAGTTGTAGCTCAGCGCTAGAGGGCTTGCCTCATAAACCTGAGGCAATGGGTTTGATTCCCAACACCACATATAAATAAGGAAATAAAATAAAGGTCTATCAACAACTAAAAATAAAATTAAAAAGGATATACTAAACAAAGAATAAATCAAAAACAAACCTCAAACCTCAGAACTCTCAAGTGGATGAAGGTCTCCAAAAGCACACAAACAAATGAAAATAATAAATTAAACATATGAAAAAGAAAGATAAATATCTCTCAATAATAACATTGAATATAATTTATATCAATTCTCCAAGTAAAAGACACAGATCAGAAGAATCAATTGAGACCCAAGCATATGCTTTTGCAAGATAATTATATTATAGGCAAAGATATCCACAGACTAAAAGTAAAAGGATGGAAAAAGATATTCCAGCAAATGGAGTTTTAAAAACAAGCAGGGTTAGCTATTCTCATATCTGACAAACCAGATTTCAAGCAAGAAATTACTCAGAAGACAAAAAGGAAGGCCACCTTTCCTTGTTAAATTGAACAATCCAACAAGAGGTTGTAATGATATTAAACATTTATGTTCCAAATGTCAGTGCACCTAATTATATAAAACAAGAACTTCTTGAATTTAAGTTCCACATAGACACCAATTCAATAATATTTGGTTATTTTAAATCACCCCTCTCAAAAAGAGACAGATTATCCAGATATAAAAATGAAAAAGAAAATTCTTACCTAAATGATTTAAATAAAATGAATCTACCAGATAACAATAGAATATTTCACCCAACAAAAACTGAGTACATTTTCTTCTTAGCATCTTATGTAACCTTTTCTATAATAGACCCTATTTAAGACAAAAAGCAAGTCTTAACAAATACAAAAAAAAAAGAAATACAAAAAAATACAAATACAAAAATTATAATATCCTGTGCATCTTATCAGATCATAAAGGATTAAAATTAGAAATCAATATCAGGAAAACATAAAACATATAAACACATGGAGACTGAACAATTCTCTTTGAAATAAAGAATGGATTATTGAAGAAATGAAAAGAGAAAGAAGAAATTGCCTAGAATCGAACAAGAACAGTTATGCAACATACTTAAATCTCTGGGAAACTACAAAGGTGTTACAAAAGAGAAAGTTTATAGGATTAACTCCCCACACTTAAAAAAACAACAACAAAGATACAAATAAACAATCTACTGTTGAAGCTCAATGTTCTGGAAAAATAGGAACAAACTAGTTCCAAAATCAGTAGAAGACAGATAGTAATTAAGGTAAGACTGAAATTAATGAAATATAATAGGAAAAAAAATCCAAAGAATCAATGCAAGAGTTGGTTCTTTGAAAAGTTAAATAAGATTGATAAGGTTCTAGCAAAACTATCCAAAAGAATAAAAGAGAAAATCCAAATTAACACAATTAGAGATGAAAATGTAAAGATCACCGCAGATATTTCTGAAATTCAGAGGATCATGAGGTGCTGTTTCACAACTTAGATTCAAATAAATCGGAAATGTTGAATTGTAAGGAATAATGCAGGGAGACAAGGTACAGAGGCAAGGAAGGTGGCAGAGTGGCTCTTTATCCAAGCAGCCACATTGATTTATACCAATAGGTTACACTAGGTCATTGGTACCATAATCACATTATTGTTTAGAGTATCGGTAAGGCTGCTTATTCTGCTATTACATTTCACAGTTATAATATGCAATGTTAGGAGTTTTTGCAGTTCTCAAGAAAGTCCATTGTCTGAAGTTACTGTCAGGTGGGCAGCTCCATGAACACAGGGGCTAGATGAAACATTGTAGATATCTAACAAACAAAAAAGTTTTTCTATTCCCAGGAGCTATATGCCTAAGCTAAGGTTGAAGCTGATAAGATTCTAGCATGGAGGGCATTACCATAGCAAAAAGACATCCTATGCCTTTGCCCAGAAACTTTCTCAGGCACCAAGCATGCCACAGCAATGAAGTCATCAGGAACCCCAATCCCAAACACAGAACTCCTACATAGAATTTTCACAAATTTCTAGGTACATAACCATATAAATTTAACCAAAAAAGTGTAGAAAACCTAAACACACCAATATCAAGCAATAATATTAAAGCCATAATAAAAAAGTCTTCCAACCAAATAAAGTCCAGGATAAGATGGATTGTCAACCAAGTTTCACCAGATCTTTAAGAAGAACTAATTAAGAGTGTGAGATAAAGCCTACAGAATGAGAGATCTTTGCCACCTGTTCCTCAGATAGGAGATTAATATCCAGGATGTACAAAGCAATTAAAAAACTTAACACCATTAAACAGCTTGATCAATAAATGGGCAAAAGAACTAAACACACACTTCTGAAAAGAAGAAATACAAATGATGAACAAGTATGTGAAAAAACATCCAATATCTCTAGCAATTAAGAAACACAATCAAAAAAAATATTGAGATTTCATCTCACTCTTGTAAGAATAGCAATTATCAAGAACACAAATAATAATAAGTTATTAGTGGAACTTCAAATTAATACAAGCATTTTGCAAAGCTGGATAGAGATTCTTAAGAAGACTAGGAATGAAACTGCCATACAACCCATCTATTCCACTTCTTGTTTTTTATCCAAAAGAACTAAATTCATTATACTACTGTGAAAAGAGATTACAATGTTTACAGCAGAACAATACACAATGGCCAAATAATGGAACCAGGCTAGGTACCCATCAATAGATGAATTGGTGAACTAATATGTATGCACAATGGAGTTCTATTCAGTCAAAGGAAAGAATGAAATTATGTCATTTGCTGGTAAATGGATGGAACTGTAGCACATCATGTTATAAGTGAAATAAAATAGACTCAGAAAGTCAAGGATTGACTGTTTTCTCTCGTATGCAGAACATATTGAGGAAAAAAGAATAAAGCAAATTTCACAAAGGTAGAAGTTAGATCAGTGGAGTACAAGAGAGAGACCAAGAAGAAGGGAAGAGGAGAGGGAAAGGGAATGAACTGGGGAATGAGTTTGACCAAAGTATACTAGGTACATATATGAATACTACAATGCCCTCCAATTTTATATATAACTATAAAGTACAAATTTTAAAATTACATAAATAGAAGGAAGACCAATTAAATAGAGGAACAGGATTAAGGAGAGGGATCTATTTATTAATATGTCAAAGTGAACCCCACTATTATAACTATAATGGACCAAAAAATGAGAGAAGAGCCCAGCTCTATAGTATTTTTGTGAAGTGTTATTTTGAATTAGTAATGTTTGTTTCTTATATATTTCATAGAACTTATCAATGAAGTCATCAAAACTGGGAAATTCTGGTGGGAATATTTTTGAATAAAAGTTAATCAATTTTAATCACTTTATGAATAAGCTTTTATTCATCAAATAATTCGTCTTTTTAAACTTATCAATAAGAATAATTACTCTCATTAATTTGTTGATAATATTCCCTAATATTTGTAGAGTTCTTCTTTCATACTTAATATAGGTAATTTGTGTTTTTCTGAACTTTCCATTTTTACCTACAGAGTTTAAGAGAGAATATAAATTATTTTTAAACAACAACAAAAAAATGAAGCTTATTTTGTTTTTAGACCACTGACCTGTCTTTCTTGGGGGAAGGGGCATACTGGGGATCAAACTAAGGGGTGTCCTACCACTGATTACATAACTTGCCTTTTTTATTTTATTTTATTTATTTTTTTGAGACAGTACCTCACTAAGTTGTCCTGTTTGGCCTTGAACTTCCCATCCTCCTGCCTCAGCCTCCCAAATCATTGAGTTTACAGGTGTACATCACTGAGACTGTCTAGAATGTCTTAATTTAATCACAAACAGAATAGATTTTAAAATGCCATATCAAAAGTTTTTTTTTTTTTTTAAACTTCCCTTTCCTACCTAAAAAGAAATTGGTAAAGGGAATAGAGGGTGAATCAATGGAAAGTATTTCCCCTGTTCACTATTTCTTATTCCTCAATGAGGAAACCTAAAGTAAGTAAAATGTCAAAACCAAGGGCAGTTTTGTTCTTGGACTCTGTAAATATATTGTGACATCAGTCTTACATTCTGTTTTCTGTGGTCAAGTGATCATGCACTGATCATCTAGGAAATGATCAAAAGCTCCCTTACTTCATTAGAATAAGTTATGCTCCATGTATGTACACTATGTCAAAATACATTTTACTATCATGAATACCTAAAAATAATGAATTTTTTAAAAGGCAAAAAAATGCAAAAAATATATGTATAACTTGCCCATGTTGATGGGTAGAGACTTCTGAACCACTTTTGGTCTAGATTATTGCCCAATTCTAGAATTCCAATTGAAGCCAATTAAGTTCTGCAAAATGGAAAATAAAAATAGCTCCCTTAGAGAGTAAGCTTCAATATCTTTCTTGACTATCCCATTTTGCTTCTGGTACAGTTGGCAGCCTCTAAGAAATTGCTACATGAATAGTAGGGTTGTACATTGGGGTTTATTTATATGTTCACATAATTGTATCATCAGTATACTCTTAGAAGTTGTCGGCCTGCAGTGAAAGAAACTATATTTCACAAGTATAAATATTTTATATAGTGTTTTTTTTCCATAAGGATACTTTTAGTATACACATAGAGGAGCAAATTACCAGAGTGTCAATTACGGCAATGCTTTTACATAATAGGTATAAGCTGTGGGTCATAAGAACTGCTGTTCTCTCTTGATACTAATAACATGATACTAACCAATTTCTACATATATGGCTTGTGAGGGAGGGAATATAAAAATGTACAAACACATTTTTCCTATAAAAAGTGTGTCTTGAGTACACAAAACAAAGTATATCAGGCCATATTAATAACAAAGTGAGAACAGGAAACCACGCAGTGATAGCCTCTCTTCACAGACTTTTTTAAAGATATCATGAAAAGAGTATGTCATTAATATGTATAGAAAAGAGGTAGTTTGGGGTTTATTTGGATAATAATTTGCATAGTAATAGCAGCTTATGCTCCAATCACTATAAGCGCTCCAAAAATAGGTAAAGTATGTTTTTAAGGATTAATGTATATTTCCCTTAAAAGAGAGGAGTTTAAAGTTTGAGGTCCATCTCTCAAAGGGCCTGTGGTGAGATTTAGGATACATATACAAATGTTCACACAGTGAACATTGAGACAGACAAGTTATATATAGCATGCACACGTACACACACACACACACACACACACGCACACACACACAGTAAACCTCTAAGTCAAATTGTCATATTTTTTGGAGAGAGATTAGATGGCTGGCTAGAAGGAGGAAGCATTCTGTGTCTCTCTGTGATCCAGATCTCACCTAGTCAGAATACTGCATCTCTGAGAGTGTTAGAGGATCCCTATACAGCTGATTTCCACAAATCACCAGCACTGTGACCCTTGCACAGGGCTACGAGCCTCAGCGTTTAAGTAGGACTCTGGATTCCTGGCTCCCAAAATCCAAAGCCTGAAGTTCTAGCCCACTCAGGGATCATGAGCACCTTGGCAGAATCACCTATCAGCACCTCTGCAGAACTCTCAGACTTAGCTCCACTCCCATGCAGGTCACTTGGCTGCTACCTACCCACAGCACAATGCCATCACCCAGCTCCCCCCACCTCACCAGACACCCTGGCTCTGGAAGCAGAGTGCTTCCATCTTGGATCATCTTTCTTGCCATATTTGGTGGGAGCAGCTCAGATCGAATCTCCATCTGGCCAGGTACTAGGTTTCCAACTCCCCCTCTCCCCAGCAGCAATAAATCAACATAGTAAATACCCAAACACAAAACAGCTCTCAGTTGGGCAGCTTTGCAGTGCAACCAGGGCACCACCTACCTGGTGTGAGCCTTGGTGTGAGAGGTCCAACAGTTGGAAACTGCTAAGGAAGAGGGAGATGGAGCTAAAGTTTGGATCCTAACAGAAAGATCAGGAACTGGGAAGTCTATGGCTAAGACAGGGCAATAGTACCAGCTGCTCAAGTCATAAAAGCGTTCTCAAAAGAGACCCGTGAGGTGCTGTCTCCCTTCAGGGACTGGCGGGTGGCACTCCCTGCTTCCAGACATCCTACTACAGGAACAGTCTTCCCACCCTGGTTACATCCACCATCCTAAGGGCAGAGACACCAGCTTACAACAGACAACCCCACCTATTGGATGAGAAGAAAAGCAGGAAAGAAACGGATCTCTAAAACTAGCAACAACCCTGGTTTCTTCCTTAGAGCATTTTTTTTCTCTCTCTTTGTCTTCTAACCCTCTATCCTCGGGCCCTCACATCCCCAACATATGTGAAACCAAGAACTTTGCATGAAATAGGATTTTGAGGACTGAGTCATCTGAATAATATAATATAGAGATGTTGTATATGCCCTTTTTTTCTTTTCTTTTTTTCTTCTTTCATTTTTCTTTCCCCCTCCAATTTTTACTATTTTAACATCCCTGTATTTTTCTAAATACATATGTGTGTTCGTTTTATGTACTCTACTATCTTCCCACGTACTTGTCTACCATAAATTACCCTAAATTACTATTCTCTTGCTACTAACCCTCTTCATTAGATTTCTCTTTCACACTTCCTAAGATTACTAACTCTATATCTTCTCATCCTACCTCCTCAGCATATCCTCCCACAACATATTTTCCTACATACCACCCCCACTTCATTGTCCACCATCAGAAATTGTAAACCTGAGAGGTATGTTAAAGTAACCAGGGATTTCCATCTTTGTATCAAATAAAGTAGACTTCAAGCGAAAGGTAATCAGATGAATTACAATTTCATCAGAAATTGTAAATTACAAAACTACTGATTATATTTTAGATAACAATTGAATCCAACATTTCTGTACATTGAGACTAAACTGTAAATGTCTTAATAACAACAAATTATTCATAGGTGGTATATTGTTGATATTGGGATCTGTTAACATTGTCCTTCCCCATGAAGGAGAGATCTTAGAACCCTACAAGAGCACTACAAATGAATAGGGTAAAAACAATAACACCCCAGACCCACAGAGCTGGATAGGAAGACACACAAGCAACAAGAAAAGACAAGGGAAAAAATTGCCCCAAACAAATCAAGACACCACATCATTAGAATCATTGGCAGCCACAGCAGAAGAAATGACAGAGAAAGAGTTCAGAATGTACATGGGTAAAATGTTCTGTGAACTCCAAGAAGATATAAGAGAGAAAATACAGGAAGTGAAATATCACTTCGACAAGGAGCTACATAAACAAATACAGGAAGCAAAAGATCACCTCAACAGGGACATAAAGATTCTTTAAAAAAAAAAGAAAGAAAAAAAGAAATAGAAAATCCTTAAAATGAAAGAAACAATAAACCAAAATAAAAGCTCAAATGAAAGTATCAAAGGAGACCACTTGGAAGATAGGACATCAGACAATGAAGATAAAATATATAATCTTGAAAAAAACATAGACCACACGGTGATAATTGTAAGAAACCATGAGCAAAACATTCAAGAAATATGGGATAGCATAAAAAGACAAAATTTAGGAGATATTGGAATATAGGAAGGCATAGAGGTCCAAACCAAAGGAATGCACAATCTGTTCAATGGAATAATATCAGAAAACTTTTCAAATCTGAAAAATGAATTGGAAATCCCAATTCAAGAATCCTACAGGACAACAAATGTACAAAATCACAACAGATCCACACCAAGGCACATTATAATAAAAATGCCCAACATACAGACTAAGGAGAGAATTTTAAAAGCCATGAGAGAAAGGAATCAGATTACATATGCGGGAAAACCAATTAGGATAATGGCAGATTTTTCAGTACAGACCCAGAAAGCTAGAAGATCCTGGAACAACATATATCAAGCTCTGAAAGAAAATGGGTGTCAACGAAGAATCTTACATCCAGCAAAAATAAACTTTAGATTTAAAGATGAAAAAAAAAAACAAAAAAACTTCCATGATAAACAAAATTTGAAAGAATGTATAGCTAGAAAAACCAGCACTACAAAACATCCTTGGCAAAATATTCCATGAAGAGGAAATGAAAAACAACAATGAAAATCATCAAAGGGAGGTAGTACACTAATGGAAAAACTGATCAAAGAAGAAAATCAAGTCAAGTTAAATAACACAAATAAACAAATATGGCTGGGAATACAAACCATTTCTCAATAATAACCCTGAATGTCAATGGCTTAAACTCACCAATCAAAAGCCATAGGCTAGCAGATTGGATTAAAAAGGAAGACCCAATAACATGCTGCCTCCAGGAGAATCATCTGATAGGAAAACACATACACAGATTGAAGATGAATCATTGGGAAAAATCATACCACCCTCATGGAAGGCAGAAGCAAGCAGGAATTTCCATCTTTGTATCAAATAAAGTAGACTTAAAGCAAAGGTAATCAAAAGGGATAAAGGTGGACATTACATACTGCTAAGGGAAACATACACCAACAAGAAATAACAATCCTAAATATATATACCCCAAACAGTGGTGCAGCTATGTTCATCAAACAAATTTTCTCAAGTTCAAGAATCAAATTGACCACAACACAATAAACTTGGGTGACTTTAACACACCTCTCTCACTATTAGATAGATCTTCCAAACAAAAGTTGAATAAAGAAACTATAGAACTCAATAATACAATGAATAACTTAGACTTAACTGACATATATAGAATATTTCAACCTGCATCAAATGGATACACTTTCTTCTCAGTAGCACATGGATCCTTCTCTAAAATAGACCATATAATATGCCACAAAGCAACTTTTAGAAAATACAAAAAAGTAGAGATACTACCATGCATTTTATCTGAACATAATGGAATGAAATTGGAAATCAATGACAAAATAAAAAATAAAAATTACTCCAATAGAAATCACATATTTAATATAAGACATAATTTTTGAAGTATAATTCGTGCTTATTAATTTTTCAGTTATTGTATTTGTTAGGCTTATTACTGAAAATTATTATCATAGGCACTGACAATGAAAAACATTTTAAAACAATGGTTTAGTATAATTGGTTTATAGTTAATTATATGCACTTTATTCATTCAAAAATTTGAAAGAAATTCAAAAGATTCACAAGATTACCAAAATGGTTCCTGGTATGAAATATAGTTAAGAATCTCTGGCTTAATTTTGAGGGAAAGATTTTCTGTTTGTGAATTTGATGATGTTTAAGACTGAATCCTCAGGTAAATAGCAGGAAGTCAAATGTTATTTGGAAATGGCTTTATGAATTTTTTTCCCCTTTTAGTTGGAAAGGAAGAGTGCTGGAACATTTTGCAAGTGTTATAAAGTGTGTCCAGTTCTAATGTAAGAATGTGAGTCAGAAAACTTTTGTAAATTCTTAGGTATTTTAAAGTTCTGTATTGCATAACTGAGTTGGTGGGGAAGAGGAGAGAGATTCCCTGGACAAAGAAGATAATGGATAGTGGTTCTAAGTGTTGTTGAGAATGTTCTGGTGTGGTCTATGTGTGATTTAGCAGTCCATTTTCACTTCATTGATTTTTCACTGCTGATTGAATTGAACTTGTTTGTTTATTAGAAATCACTTCTACCTCTAACAGCTGAGTTCTGCTCCATTTTATTTTGGTTTTTTTTTCCTCTATATAAATCATGTCATGTTAAACATCATTGCTGTCTAGCAACAGAATATGACTCTCATGAGAGAGGAAAGAAATTAAGCACTCAAGATCCTCTTCAACCTCAGCTTTTCAGACTACTGCTAATCAATAAGCAATCAGTATTTCCTATTTTGGTGTGTGTTAATTTCTTTCTAATTGCAAATTTTATTTTTAACAATGTAAGAGTCAAAAGTTTAAAATGTCAGATTTAGTTTGGAGAGTAATCCTGTTTATATTTTGATACCTAATCAAAAACACTCAAAGATGCTCATTGAGTTCACACATCATATATTATTGCTGGGAAAAAGAAATCTAGAAGGTCCAGCCCTATTTATTCCAATGCATCTGTTGGAATACTTTATTTTTGTATCTTAATGATGTCCTGAATCATTTTAAACATTTGTGATAACATCTAGAAGTTTGATCTTTCTTTCAATTATAAATTGTAAACCAATATAAACAGAAGCCATATAATGTTTTCTATGTACACCTTTGCATGAACCCAGCCAAGTGCACTGTCATTGGTAAACAGATTTTAGTTATGTGAAACTTAGCAGAGTTTTTCAACAAAGAGATAATAATGTATTATAGAGGTTCCTCCCATCCATAGTATTTTATTAATGTCATTTAATATAAGGACACTGCAAAACAAAAATCTTATTCTGCATATTGCTTATAGTATTACTACAGCTAAAAAAATTAATGAGTAATGATTTTAAAATCATTAAAAATTTTAAAAGCCTTTAAAAATTCATTTTAAGGGTCACTCTCTTGAAATAATTCTTTATATACAACCAGAGATATGAAATGAAGAGGAAAATACAGGACCCCTTCATGTTCAAAACACTAGAAAAACTAGGGAGTCATTTCTTTACTATGAAGTATTATTACGTTTAGTCTTCCTACTTAACACACTTTGACTGAAAAAATTCTGCCTCATTGTATTCACTGACTTTTAAATTTTGTACAGTTATTACATGACTCTTCCTCTAATGTCCTTTGCTTCAAGTCACACGTATTGAATTTCCCCTCGTTGTTCTGCAGTAGTATGCAGGTAACATCTAATCATGTTCAAGACATTCGATCATCTTGCACTGACTCTTGATTTTTATTAATCTACTAGTATTTGATTCCATTTACACAACATGCAATTTTTTACCATAGAGGATTTTTTAAAAAGCACAAAAGTCTGAAAGTGTCATCTTCACTGAGTAATAATATTTTTAATAACTTTGAATTAGAGCTAAAAATGGCATGTTGTTTACTCATAGTTAAATCTTTCTTACTCTGAGTAGTTATCATCAGTTTTGGATGCTGTTTTAAATGTTGGCTCTCCTATTTACTAGCCATGTACTTTGGGGCAAGTTATTTAACTTCTTTTATTTCCTTATCTCTAAAATGGTGACTTTCTATTGATCAAGGCCTGTGACAAAGGAAACCCACATTGAAGCCCCTAGAGGAATCGAGTTCATTTCCTAATGGGAAGAGTTGAGTCATATTATTGCAAAGGAATTTGGATATGAGTGACATAAGTCAATAGGAGTTATTATCGTCATGATATACCCCACCAGTTGAATAACTAAGAGTGAAATTTATCTTCTTTAGGATAACTTGTCTGGGTCCTAAAGTTGAGATATACTTGGTCTACAGTATTCTTTCTGTTCACCAGATTAAATTTGAGTCTTATGCGGGCATAGTGAGTGTTTTCTATCAACATGTTTTTCACAAAGCTCTCAGATTAATTCAGAAAATATATATATGCATTGTAAAGGAAAAACATTTTTTGCAATGATGCTTAAAGAAGAATTTTCTAAAAGTATCTTTTTAGAAAGATATTCAGGGATTGTGGCTCATCAGTAGAGCACATGTGAGGTCTGGGTTCCATCTTCAGACCACATAAAAACAAATAAATAAGGTATTGTGTTCAACTACAACTAAAAAATAAATATTAAAACAAAAATAAACAAAGATATTCATTAGAATATTGTATGGTATTTAAAAAATGCATATTTCTTAACCCCATCTAACAATATTCAGAGGATGGGCAAAAATTCTCTTTATTTCTAATATCAATTTTGATTAATTCTTATATCAGTAGTAAGTAATATTGGAGAACTATAGGTTGATGAGCTATTGGTGTCTTAAATTGACTTCATGAAAATGAAATACATTTTCTCCTATGAGACTCAAAAGCCACTGGGTTATGGATCGTATCACAGAAGTAGCAATAATCTTCATTAAACTTTATTTCACCATGAAGTATAACATTTTGACTAAGAAAATGTGCCCTCTTGGTTCTCCCTCAGAAGACTCTCTTAGCCTTGCCCTGGGTTAGAATATGTCCTCTGATTCAGTGACAAGAATAGCTTCTGTTCCTGAGAACAAAGGTTTCTAAGGAGCAGGGGCTGGGTTGATACTCTTAGAAAACAGTATATTAATTTCCCTAGGGAAGCCTGCAGGTAAAGGTAGGGGACTTGAAGTAAGGATGAAGTCTTGCATACCTGCAGGTAGAGTCACCAGGATGTAGGTATTATGTTGACCTCTATTTTATTCACAGGCTATATATGTCAGAGTCATGCCAGGAAAATATTGTAGGCAGGAAGTACTTTAATTAGATGCTTTAAATACTGTTGAAAGAATGAGAAAAGCACACAAGAGGAAGCTTGTGGTATCAAGAAATTTTTAAGATTCAATAATACCAGCAAACAACACTGCTAATTTAGGCAACCTGCAGTGCTTAGTTAATAAGTTTATTGGAGAATGTCTGGCAGACAGAAAAACACTGCTTTTGGCTAAAGATGAAGAACCCACCCTTTGTTGTTAGGCACACAAAAATTAATGATGGACCTTCTCCACCTCCATAACCTTGAAAATGTGTCTCTGTTTGGTAACATATAAGCTAAACTTCAAGAAGTAAGTCTTGAAAATGTGGTTTATAGGATTCTAGCCTCCGAGATGCAGAAGATAATTTAGTTGGGTTTATTGCTGAGTACAAGTAAACATTATCTCTATTGCTAATTGTAATAGCACTTGACTTTCTTCTTATATTCCCTTACATTAATAGACTGAGGTGACTTTTAGAAGGCACATTTCTAGTATGTTCACACTAGAATCCAAAGAATCAGGCATTGTTAATCACCCAAATAAATTTTATTCATACTAATTTCAAGAAACACTGCCCTAAAAGAATAAAGTGGAAACTAAAATGGAATGGAAAATGAAATGTGGAATAAAAACTGGAAGAAAAATCCTAATCACAAATGCACCTACACACACACACACACACACACACACCCCAACATATATAATATTATTCATAAAGTTTATGAAAATTATACCACTATTTGTATATAACAGTAGAAAATACATTATCATAAATGCAAAGGAAAAGTAAATAAAGGTTTGGGGCTAAAGTACAAAATTATAATTTTATAAGAGTAATTTTACAATTTACTCTTAGCCATTGAGATTCTTACCATGTTTCTATAGTAATGGCGCAATTCAGAATTCACCCCATTATTTTTGTGATTTCTAAAGGAGAATGGCTATGAGAATTTTAAAACAACTCTTTTATTTCTAAGGAAGATTAAGTTACATCTTAAGTAATTATTTTACTTTCAGTGTAAATTATATTTATCATATAATTAACTTCATAAAATGCATGGAATAGAGGACATGGTGTCTAATGGAGAGGCAGTGTTCATTATTCTCAGAATTCATTTATTTCTTAAAATTCATGAACTTCTAACATTTTTGGTTTATTAAAGAAAAACCAGCAGACAACATTCAGTTGAATTCTCTTAATATTCAAGTTACTTCAGATCAAGTTAGATTTGGCCTGAAAGAACTATGTCTCCAAGGAAACTTAACCTTATTCTCTTTCTAAATCTAAAAATACATTCTGAGAGTTACCTCCCTTACGCTCAGAGGCTTCTCATGACTTTATTGCAACTGGTGGAAAATTTAACAAAGACATTTTTTTTTAGTTCATTTCTCTTCAATCCCAAATGTAGAATATAGGATGAACTCGTCTATGGAGTTCTTTTTCCCTTTTAACCCACATCCCCACACCATCAATGCCATTCACCTGATTATTTCTTATTCTGCCAGAGTAGCCTGTAATCAGAAGTATTATTCCTTAATCTTCTCAGTGTTCCAGTCTCTTTTGGGTCAATGCCACCTTAGCTGACATGTACTTGGGCTTCCAGAATTCACTAAACCTGTAAGCAGCAGTACCAACTTTTTCTATTTAGGTTTCAGCTACAGAAGTGATACCTCGACAAAGCAATTACTGTAAAACTCTATTATAAAACACCTCACTATTTCACAGATTCAATTATACTTTGGGTCAAACTATGACCACGGTGTACATTGTACATCTCTCTTAATACAACATCAAAAGAGCCTTCAAGTTAGGTGTTATCTTATCTTCCAACATCAGCATTATTACAGAGTTCTTTTATCGCACTGATTCATGTTGCTTGGATAGGAAAAATACTCTCTATGCAATTTTCAATGACTAGTAAATAAATAAGGCATCAATGTGTCTCTAATA
Source organism: Marmota marmota marmota (assembly GCF_001458135.2). Classification (NCBI taxonomy): domain Eukaryota; kingdom Metazoa; phylum Chordata; class Mammalia; order Rodentia; family Sciuridae; genus Marmota; species Marmota marmota. The sequence continues at coordinate 23,404,139 of NW_026000057.1, read as the reverse complement.
CAACTGTAATAACATTATACATGATCCCAGTTATCACATATAGTGGATGATTTGGAATAGTAGTCATATATTTTAGAAATGATTTTCTGTGGAAGAAGTTGTAAGAAAGCATATTAAACTTGTATAAAAATATTTACTCATATCATTGACAATAGAAAGGGACTTTGATGCCCATATACTACATCTCTTCATCCTATAGTTCTGGGTGAGCTTAGATACACCTTGTACTATGACTACCACTCAGTGTGTGAATCTCATGTTTTTAGGACTGATTTATCAATAAACATAGTACCAAGGCCCACCCTGCTTTCAGGAAACCATGGGAAATTTTTAATATATTTTTTTAATTAAAAGAAAAAATAAACTTTTAGGTCAATGAAAATGCATAAGTAATAATTTTTGTTTATGAAAATGGGGTCATAAAATAAAAACTTTTTGTTTTATGGTGGAAGGGTCTCACAGCATTCAAAATGCTATTTGCATATCTTTTCATACTTTTTTCATTGCTCCTGCTTGACCAGAAAGTAGAGTTAATATTTCTGGGGTATTAATGTGAGAGTAGGAGCCTGCTGAAGAGTTTGGGGATCCATTTATTTAATTTTCCTACAAGAACAAAATCTCAGTTTTTCCTCTATTGCATCTTCATATAATATCAAGGAACACTGATATACATTTTTCTGCAGCCCTTCCTAGCAGTCCAGAGTCAATTTCTTGCTTTCCAGGGAATACAAAGATTCTGAATGCATACTTTACCACAAATGAATATTTAAAATACAAAAATTTTGTAACAGATTTCTTGTTCACAAATATATTTTCTCTTTTAGTGGCATCTATTATGTGGTTATTATATTTACATTTCACTCCTTTAATGTACAAATGTTTTAGAATAATCCATTTTGTATAATCATTACTAATATCTAATCTTATAATATTTTCATGATCTAAAAAAAAAACTTATACCCATTAGTTATTCTCCATTTTTCCCTTTTCTAGCTCTTGGAAACCAACAATCCAAGCAAATTTTTAAATTTGTTCTTTTTAGTCATATGTGACAATAGATTATATTTTGACATATCTATACAAACGCAGAGTATGTCTTATTCTAATTAGGATTCTACTCTTGTGGTTGTACACAATGTGGAGATTCACTATGGTGTATTCATATACATACATAGGAAAGTTGTTTCAGATTATTTCCACTGTCTTTCCTATTCCAATCCCCTCCCTTCCCTTCATTCCTCTTTCTTTAACCCACTGAAATTCTATTCTCACTCCCCTCTCATTGTGTATTAGCATCAATATATCAGAGAGAATATTTAACCTTTGGTTTTGGGCAATTGGCTTATTTTACTTATCATGATAGTCTCCAGATCCATCCACTTACCAGAAAATGTCATAAAGTCATCCTTCTTTATGGCTGAGTAATATTCCATTGTGTATATATCCACTTTATCTTTATCCATTCATCTGTTGAAGGGCACCTAGTTTGGTTCCATAATGTAGCTATTGTGAATTGAGCTGCTGTAAACATTGATGTGACTGTGTCACTGTGGCAGGCTGACCTTTAAGTCCTTAGGATATATACCAAGAAGTGGTATAACAGGGTCAAATGGTGATTCCTTTCATAGTTTTTTGAGGAAACTCCACACTGCTTTTCACAGTGATTGCAGCAATTTGCAGTCCCACCAGCAATGTATAAGTGTACCCTTCCCCACATCCTCTCCAGAATTTATTTTTACTTGCATTCTTGAACAATTCACTTCCTGTTTACATGAGTTTCCCTATTCTTAACACTTCATATAAGTGTGCCATAACAGTTATGTGGTCTTTTCTGAATGGGTTTCTTAAATTTAACACAATATTTTTAAAGCTTATTCACTTTGTAGCATGTATCATAACATTTTTCTTTTTTTGTTAGCCAAATTTTTGTTGATTAATTCATCAGTGGATGGACATTTTACCAGTTTCTGCTTTTTGGCTATTAGGAACAATGTGGCTGTGGATATTTGTGTAGAAATTTTAATGTGGACATATGTTTTCCACTCTTTTTTTTAACCTATGAGTAGATTGCTTACTTATATATTTGCACTTTGATAAACCTTTTGAGAAACTTCCAAATAGTTTTCAAAAGTGTTCACATTTTTTTTCCACTAGAAATTTTTGAGTGTTCCAAGGTGTTTACATCCTTAACAACATTTGTTGTTTCATGTCTCTTTTGCTTTAGCCATTCTAGGTGTAAAGAGGGATTCTGTGGTGTTGCTTAGCTTTTTCATGATAATGAAAACCTTTTCATGTACTTATTAGTCATCTGCATATTTTCTTTGAAGAAATGTCTATTCAAATACTCTTCCCATTTAAATTGGTTTATTCATGTATTTGTATTCTAAGAGTTCTTCAAATATTCTGCATGCAGTATTCTTATCAGGCATATAATGGCTATCATTTTCTCTCATTCTATAAGTTATCTTTTCATTTTCTTAGTGGTGTCCATTGAATCATAAATATTTTTCATTTAAAATTTAACCATTTTTAAAATTTTATTACTTATGTTTTTGTTGTAATAGCTAAGTAACTATTATCAACACAAGTGAACAAACATTACTTCTATAATTTCTTTTTAAAGTTTCCTCTTTTTAGTTTTTATATTTAAGCATTTGATCTATTTTGAGTTGATATTTTTAAGGGGTATGATGTAAGGACCCAGTTGCCCTTTTGTATCATTTGCTGAAATAGCTATTACCTCCTCAGTGAATCATCTTGGTTCTTTTAAAATAATCAATGAACTATAAGGGAAGAGTTTATTTCTGGACTTGCATTTCTATTTAATTGGTCTATTTATCTATCATTTTGTTGATACCACACATCTTGAGTAATTTAGGTTGGTAGGAAATTTTGAAATGGAAAAAATATTAGTCCTTACAATATGTTCTCCTTTTTCAATGTTTGCTTTGGTGATTCCATGTACTTATATTTTAATATGAATTCTAGAATCATTTAAGCTTCTGCATTAAAGGCATCAGGCATTTTGATAGAGACTATGTTTAATCTGGCATAATTATGAGGATATTGCCTCAATATACTAATCTTTTCCCCATAAATATGGGATGTCTTTAACTTTATTCAGGATTTCTTTGATTTTTTTTACCATATTCTACAGTTTTAAGCTTATGAGTCTTGCACTTATTTTGTTAAACTTATTCCCATTTTATTCTTATAAGTGCGATTGTTTTACTAATTTTATTTTCAGATTGCTCATTGCTAGTACATAAAACTACAAGGAACTTTCGCATATCAATCTGTTTTCATCAACCTTGCTGAACTCCTTCATTGGGTGTATAGTTTTATGAAATGATTGTATATATTGTAATTCTTATATATTAATCTTTTATCTAGCAACTTTCTGGACTCTTTTATTAGCTTTATAGATTTTTAACATTTAAAGACTTTTTACATATAACACCATGCTATCTGTATGTGAAGTTGGTTTACCTTTTAATTTCCAATCTGAGTACTTTCCTTTCTGCTTCTTATTGCTTAAATGCCCAGGATAAGACCCTCAAAATATGTTGAATGGATATGGCAAGAATGTTCTTGTTTCTCTTTGTCTTGATTTTAGTTGAAAAGCTTTTAGTCTTCCACCATAAAGAATTATATTTTGAATAAGTAAAAGTAAAAGCAAAATAAAGGGAATGGGAAATAAGGAAAACATTTCCCCCCCTGTTAATTAGCATAAGCCACAAAATTAAAGGGATTTCATTTTCAGGGAGGAATTACAAATAGTAAGAATAAAGTTTAAATTCACCAAAAAGAATTATGTTAACTAAGATTTTTTTTTCAAGAATACTCATCAATTTGAAGAAGTTCTCCTACTCCTAGTTTTTTAGATCATTTTATAATAAGAAGGTATCAAATTCTGTCAGAATGGCTTTTCTGCATTGACTGAGGTGATATTGTGGTTTTGGTTCTTGAAAATAATATGATGGATAATATAATAAAACATCTACTGTCTTATGTGTATGAACAAACCTTGCCTTACTGACATATATCCAACTTGATCATGATGTATAATCTTTTTTTCTCTTTTGTAGAATTCATTTTGCTACCATTAGGTTGAGTATTTTTGTATGTAGATTTATAAAGTATATTAGCCTGTTCATTTGCTATGGTATATTTTTCTGGTTTTGCTATTAGAGTAATATGGTATCATTACATCATTTAGGAGATCTATTTTAACCTAGTTTATAATAAGGATTTCTGAAGGCTTGATGTTAATTCCTTTAAAAATGTTTGTTAGAACACACTGGCTTCCATGTGCATCTTCTGCCCCATGGTTCTACTCATTATTTAACATGAGATTTTAAAGCTCCAGTGATGATTTTTAATTGTGATCTTTCCTTTTTTTCCTGTCAGTTTTTACCTGCTGTATTTTAGGGCAATGGCTTAAGTGTGTATCTGTTTATAATTGTTATATCTTCTTGATGGATTAAAATTCACACCATTATAAAATATCCTATTTTGTCTCTAGTGTTAACATCTATTTTATTGGAAAACAACAAAGCAGTTTTGGTCCCTGAATGGTATATCTAATTTCTTAGTTTTACTTCCAATCAATTTATGTATTTGAATCTAAAATGCATCAGTTACAGACAATATAGATATGAATCATCTATTCCTTCTGCCCAACTGTTGCCTCCTCCTTCCTCCTAGTTCTCCCCTCTTCCTCCTCCTGCTTCTTCTTTCTCCTCCTTATTCTTATCATCACCAATGTAGGTTTAATTTAATTACCAATAAGATAATTTAAATTTGACCTTTTTAAATGTATTTCAAAAAATATCTGAATACCTTCCTATTTGACTATTCCTTTTTTCTTGCCTCTTCTTCACTAAACATGTGTCTTCTACGGTATTATTTTAATTACTTTTTGTTTTCTTTACCTTATTTTTAAAAGTTATCTTTTCAGTGGACCCCCTGAGGGTTATAATTCTTGTTTTAACTAAAAGAATATATTTTGTATTAAGGTAAATTTAACATATAAAATATACAAAAACTCTGTATTAATATAACTCCATTCTTCCTTCTCTATCTGATTCTCAAATAAATTCATGTAATGTATTATACTTCAATCAACACAGTTTTAAATAGTTTTGTAGAAGTAAAATATTACAAAAAATACATTCATAATGTCTTTTACATTTACCTATGCAATAGTCCACTTTATTTCTTCATCTTATGTTTTTAATGTAGAAGGATTCATTTTTGTATTTCTTATAGGACAGGTCTGTAAGGGATGAAAAATTTCTATTTTTGTTTATCCAGGTATGTTTTACTCTTTAATTAAGAAACATCAGTTTTACTGAATACAGACTTCCTTGTTGACATTTATTTCTTTCAGCTCTTTGATCCTACTACCAATGGGCTACCATTATCTGATGAAGAATTAGGTGTTACCCTTACTGATAATGGTTCATCTGTGATGAATTAGTTTTCTTTTGCTACATTCAAGATATTCCTTGAATTTGTCTTTTGTCAGTTTTACTATGATGTGACAGGTTATGAGGTTATGAATCTCTCAAGTTTATCTTTCTAGAGTTAAACACCTTGAACAAAATATGAGTATTTTCACCAAATTTTTAGGTTTTTTTCTTTTTAGAGAGAGAGAATTTTAATATTTATTTTTTAGTATTTGGCGGACACAACATCTTTGTTTGTATGTGGTGCTGAGGATTGAACCCAGGCCACACGCATGCCAGGTGAGCGTGCTACCGCTTGAGCCACATCCCCAGTCCAAGGTTTTTTTAAACTGTTATTTCTTCAAGTCTTTTGCCTGCCTCATTCTCTCATTCCTCTCCTGAGACTTCAATATACATATATTAATATGCTTGATAGTATTTTTCAGAACTCTTGAGTCTCCATTCTTCTTTCTTTATTCTTTGTTCTTTCTGTTCTTAATACTGGATAGTATCAATTGGTCTATCTTCAAATTCACTGAGTCTGTTTTCCTATAGTCTAACTTTCTATTTACACTCCCTAGTGATTTTTTTAAAATTTCAGTTACATATGTGTGTGTGTGTGTGTGTGTGTGTGTGCAGTCTTTCTTCTTTAGATATCCTTTTATTATTATTATTGTGTGTATGTGTGTGTGTTCACATATGCGCTAAATAGGTATTTTCTAGAGTCTTACTTTAATTTCCTTTTGTTTTCTTTACCATATTTTTAAAGTAATTTTCTTGATATATTCCCTATGCATTACAATTACAACTAAAAATATCTTCTATTGTTTTTTTAAGAAAATGTTTTATATCTCTTGATTCATATTCTCTACTTTGGGAGAGATTTATCCACACTTATCTTTAATTCCTCAGACATCATTTCCTTTTACTTTTTGAACATATTTATAGCAATTGATTTAAATCTAACTACTAATTCTAGCCTTTCTGAGGGAGAGTTTCTATTGACTGTCCCCCTCCAGGTTACCATGCCTGGGTTATGCTTTCTTATTTCCTCTCTCTCTCTCTCTCTGTACCCCCTCTCTGTAAGAGACAGAGAGTCAGAGAAATAAAGAAAGAATATTTTATTAAAAAGTAGATATTAATATGACATGACAGCTCTGGAAATTATATTCCCTTATTTCTTGAGATTTTAGGTTATCATCATTGCGGCATATTGTTGTTATTGTTGCTATTGCTATTTTTTGGACATTCTATAAAATCTATATTTGTTTTGTGTAGATGATGATGTGTAGATGATGCTTTGCTTGCTTCAATTCAACTAATGGTGGAAAAGAGATTTCTTTTTTTTATTTATACTACTGTTATTTTTATTTATTTATTTATTTTTTATTGGTTGTTCAAAACATTACAAAGCTCTTGACATATCATATTTCATACATTAGATTCAAGTTGGTTATGAACTCCCAATTTTACCCCAAATACAGATTGCAGAATCACATCGGTTACACATCCACATTTTTACATAATGCCCTATTAGTATCTGTTGTATTCTGCTACCTTTCCTATCCTCTACTATATGCCTTGAATCACTAAGTCTCTGAGTCTTAGCAGAAGACGTCTGTGTTTATACTAGGGTTTTCATTCAATGCCTTGACAATTAGTTTACAACTCCTTTTTGGGTTTCAATTTCTCTTGGTCAGATCCTCAAGATCAGAGTAGAGAGATTGGGCTTCATTTGGTGTTTCTTAGGCATAAAAATAACTCTGCACATGGGTATTATCTTCTTGATTTTCAGAAATATTGTAGAGTTTCAAATTAATTGCCCTCTTTTCCTTTATGTTTTGATTAGCTCCTGTTATTATTGTTACCTCAGACAAGTGAGATTTTAAACAATTTCCTGTGATTGTTTTAGACAATGTACCCTAGTAAGGGCTGTTTAACAGAACAAATTCTGAGTTAAATGAAATTAAAACAAATCCTGAGAATTGAGCATTTTTTTAATAAATCAAGCATGTAAATGGTGACAATTCATTGTTGTTTAATTTTATGGAGATTTCCAAACACATTCTTTTTTCACAAGTGTCATTTATGCTACTGATTTTCATAGCTTTTTATTAGTTCTGTTACTGTTTTTCAAGGTTACTATGAAATTAGAGTAAGGGAGAGAGCTACAGGGCCTATTGTAACATCTCAAACCTCACTCATTACTAAGGGCCATGATTTTATTTCAATAATGTCTTGAATACTACCATGTCTTTGGTAGTTATTCAAGACATTATAGAAAAGGTTGATTATTAACTATAATATTTTGATAATATAAATGTTTTGTTCTAATTCTTACTCATTTTATAATGAGCCAGGCTTTCAGAAGTCCTAAATTTCCATTCCCAAAGTACTTCTTCTCCAAATATGTTTTCAGCCTGCATATCTGATGCTTATTTCAATACTCTTAATACTCATATTCTCAAGAAAATAAATATATAAATACAGAGAAATTCAGAATAAATATGCCATACTGTTCTGGCTTTCTAAACTCAAAGGTGGATTTACAATGGCTATGAATCTGATAGGAAGCCCTTATTTTACTTTTGTTCTGGAATTAAATGTATATTCCATATTGTGAAAACAAAATGAACAACATGTTCTTTAGTTTGAATTGTACCTTAAATTTCTTTCTAGACCTGGAACTCATTCAAAACATTTCCTCACAGCTTTATTTCCATTTTTCTCAATAAAAGAATAACATATCCTGTATGGTGAACAAATGTTGTACCTCAAGTTTTATGTGTAAACCAATACTTAACGTTGTGGATTATACATTTTCTTTATATAAATACCAAATTACAGAACTTCCAGATGCTCCTGCTTGTAAACATGTCTGTACCTAAACATTATCTGCTTAACTTATATCAGGAATAAGAGCCTATATGTTCTCTATAAAAGTAAACTATTACAATACCTCATAACCAAGATGTATGGCTATATATGCTTTCCCCTGTATGTCTTATCTTTTTTTCATACAAAATGAAGAGAAAAAACCCTCCATGGTTTACCAAGGAAGATACAAAAATGTACTTTCCTGAACTTAATTATAAATCAGGGAATAATTAACTGAAGTTATTATGATTCTTATTGTTATTAATGAAGCACTTACTCATTTCCCAGTAAGGAATGGCTGTTCTACATACTTCCTGTGATCCTCCTTTTCATTTTTAGATTTTTATTGTTGTATTTTTTATCTACTTGCATATGAACTTCATTCATTATTTAATACATACAAGGTATCGATTGTAAACTCCTTAAGGAAGGGATTAGTCCATAATCATTTCATTTGTTTAGTTTCTATGACACTGACTATATGAGAAAACATAAAAACAGAAAATGATAAAAATGCAATATTATAGTATTGTGCTCACATCCTTGACAATATAAATGTTTTTGCTCCCTAAGAAATTGTTATTATGCATGTTTTTTCTTTCAAACTAGAAAATGAAGTGACTTAATGCAATTATATTAGAGCTGGGTAAATATCACACACCAATTCATAGAACAGGTGGAATTTTACTGTGGTGAGCCGCTTCTGCCGTTTATGCAAATTATGGTCGCCATTACAAGATGGCGCTGGCTCCGCTGTGGTCTGTGACAAACAACTCCTTATTTGGGAGAGTTGGCGCATGACTTTTCATCACCCTATGAGAAAGCTCCAAGTGGCTGCTTTGCATTGGGGCTTGAGATGCTTTATTAAGGCTGGGAGGGGCATCCGAGAGGGAGAAGAAGAAGAACTATCAAGGGCCTGAAATAAACTGCTGAAAGAAGATTCCTGAGTGTTGCGTCTTCCTTGCGGGCAAGGGGTTGCGACAAGTGGTGCCGAAACCCGGGAACCAGAACTTTCAGCAGTCAGGGGGGTGCACCGTAGTCCCAGGTAAGTGGGATCCGTGACCAAAGCGGGGATAGTCCCAAGTAAGTGGGATCCGCGACCAAAGCGGGGCAGCAGCTGCATTGTGTACTTTCCTTTTTA
>NW_026000057.1:23365991-23391827 GCF_001458135.2 Marmota marmota marmota | reverse complement strand
TCCGTGCCTTTCTTTCAGGGTGCTGTCAACTTGTTTGTCGTTATAAACAGCCACAGTTCAGCCTCAGTTATCCCCCTTCGTCCACAATCGCCACGATACAGGATGCGAGGCAAGGCACTGCACTTGAGTGATCCTTGACGTGGACCTCAAGGAGAGCATGTCCTATTGCATGCGGGTTAGACGTGTCCACGCCCCACCCCACGAAAAAAGGCGTCGGCTGATATGGCCTCAGATCTGGGGAAGGGCCCTCCTTAAGACTGAGCCATACTATGCAGCCACTTCTGCACAGTGGGATAGGACCTCTACTCTCGCCTGTATTGTTTTAAGAAAACAGAAAGGGGGAACACTGTGGTGAGCCGCTTCTGCCGTTTATGCAAATTATGGTCGCCATTACACGATGGCGCTGGCTCCGCTGTGGTCTGTGACAAACAACTCCTTATTTGGGAGAGTTGGCGCATGACTTTTCATCACCCTATGAGAAAGCTCCACGTGGCTGCTTTGCATTGGGGCTTGAGATGCTTTATTAAGGCTGGGAGGGGCATCCGAGAGGGAGAAGAAGAAGAACTATCAAGGGCCTGAAATAAACTGCTGAAAGAAGATTCCTGAGTGTTGCGTCTTCCTTGCGGGCAAGGGGTTGCGACATTTTACGTCACTTTAGGATTTATTTTTGAAATCATTAACTTGATAATTACCACCTTAAAGTACTAGATAAATAATTCTTAATGTCTTATATGAACTGCAATTCAGTTCTCTTTTTAATTTATTTACTTATGATAGATAAAACTTTTGAATCTCTAGACAGGCATATCAGTTAGGATGACTTATGCTGGAAGAAATCAAAAACCTGATTCAAACTGGACTAATCAGTATGGATGTTTTCATCTTGCCCCTAGGAATTATAGATTATAATTATAGCAGAGGATTATAGCACTTAGGATCAACATAGATGGTGTGTGTTATTGTAATATCTTCATGGATGTTTCTTTCATTTGCTGACTTCACATTTTAAACTATAATAAAGGAACAGTGGAGGTCATATTTATATTTGCTTTCTCTTAATCAAGAATCTTCTGAGAAATTCCAGCTTATTCCTACATAAATTCAGATTAGTCCAGAAAATGTGTTTAATAAACTCCTTCTAAAGTTTAAGTTATGTATGTATAGAAAAGTGGATGCTGGAACAAAATTTTGGTTTGTGATGTAAATTAAAATGTCAAAATGGACTTCTGGTCAGGAAATTAATGTTTTTTTTTTCATATTAAAATCATCATCTTGGAGGAAACTGAAATTTCTGTTAGCCTTCAAAAAACAGGAATGAATGTGAAGTAAAAGGGCCATTTTAAATTTCCATTTAAAATGCATATATTGCATGACACTTTCTAGCACTCTCTTAGTACCATCTTTGTAGCAGAGACTCAGCTCATCCATAGCACAGTGAAGCAGATCTTATATTCTGTTGATCTTGGAATATCCTTTTTTTTTTTTTTTGATAAATGAAGGGTAATATTTCTTGTCTAATCTTTTAAAATTTTGCTAAGTTTTCCCACATATTACTGAATTTACATTTGTTAACTAAGCATAAGTTTTTTAAATACTGAATATTGTGAAAAATTTAACAATTTCAGCTCTATTTTAAATACCATAAAATTATATATTTTCTCAATGCTTGAGAAAGATATAGATGTAATAGCTTCATAGTTGCTTGTAACTATAAAATTAACAGCAGAATTTTATTATTTTTAATCACATTTGAGAAATATGAAGATTTTATAGTTCTGTTTAATTCCATTATATATACAAGAAAGTCCTCTATTCTGTTTAAAACTTCCCATTATGCCATTCATTTAAAAAATGTTTTTAATTTCTCAAAAAGGTCTTAAATCTCATCAGACTTATTCCTAAGTTCCTCAAAATTTTTATGCTATCATAGAGATTAATTTTTAATTTTATTTTATAGTCTATTTTTAATTGTTATTGGGTAAAAAATATTATTATTTGTTGCATGTGTAACTAATACTATTGTCTGAATATTTATGCTTCAACAAAATTCAAAAATTGAAATCCTAACCCCCAAAGTAACAGTTTTATTAGACAGGGTTTTTTTTTTTTTTCTTCTCTTTCTTTCTTTCCTTATTTTTTTTTTCTTTTTGGTGGGATTAGGTAATGAAGACAGAAGTTTCATGAATAGGATATATGCTATAATAACTGCTTAGATTCCCTTTGTCTAAATTACTCCTAAGGAATTTGAGGGAAACTGGATAGCATCCTATACATAATAGATTTTACTAAAGGCAAAGATCATGGAAAAACTGAATTTGTGCATCTATATAAAAGAAAAGGGCAACTGTTCGTCCCCTCCTGAGAATCTCTGTGGAGACATAATTGGAAGGATCTTGAATACTCATATTTTGGAGTCTAAAAAATTGTCTTCAGGGAGAGATACACCTTGTGTTTCCATCTTTATGACAAAGGATGTTTCAATATCTTAGGAAGGTACGTGGATCTGAACAGAACAGGGGATATGATGTAGCACACTCTGCTTCCCCAAATCTGTACCCTTTCAGTGATGCTGGCCATTTTCAACTGATAGTACTTGCATTGCTTTTGCTTGCTTGTTTTTTTATTTGTTGGTTTGTTTTCTCCTGAAACTAGGATGCCACTTTGCATAAGAAACAGGTCAGAATATCAGGATAATTAACACTCTTTGAGAGCATGACTATGCCATGATTAAAGGAATCTGAGTTAAAAACCTAGCCCTCTTGCTCTTAGTGAGGAAGGCACATTTTCACATCATTTCAGAGTTTTTTTTATAGAGTATTACATTTTTTTTAATAAATATAATTATCGTAAGAGTTAGCATTGCCAGAGTGACATCCAGGTGCTTTGTCCCACTGGGATCTGTGGTGACAGTTAATAGCCCATGATCTTTTTAGTGTGCTAGGCTGCTGAATATAGTATTGACACATGGAATCTTTAAAAAAAAACCCTGAAATATGACAAGTACAGGTTTGATGTTATTTCCAAAAATGGAAAATAGCTATCTTTTACTCTATTTTCAGACCAAAGTTATATCTCAAACCCTGAGCATAAGGACTGACATGGAGGCCACATTCCTTTAACAAAAAGACTTTCTTATACCATTTAGTGTAAACTTTTCCTAAAGAATCTGCTGCTTTGAATATAGTACATACTAAGTGATATCAGCCAATCCCCCCAAAACAAATGTTTTCTCTGATATAAGGGGGGGTGACTCATAGTGGGATAAGGAGGGAGAGCATGGGAGGATTAGATTAATTCTAGAGAGGGAAGAGGGGTGGGGGGAAGGGAGGGGGCAGGGGATTAGCAAGGATGGTGGAATGTGATGGACATCATTATCCAAAGTACATGTATGAATACTTGAATTGGGTGTCAACATATCTTATATACAAACAGAAATATGAAAAATTGTGGTATATATGTATATCAAGAATTGTAATGCAAAAAAGTACATGTATAATGGATAAATTGGCGTGAACATACTTTATATACAGAGATATGAAAAATTGTGCTCTATATATGTAATAAGGATTGTAATGCATCCCACTGTTATGTATTTAAAAAAATAATAAAGTCAGTAAAAAACAAAAAAACATACAAAATTATTAGTGTGTTAGCTATTAGATAACAAGCCTAAATAAATTATTATATCATAAGAGCATAAATGTTATCAAGGTCCCCAGGTAAAAAATGGTAACTTAATGGATCACCAGAAATCCTTCCCCAAATCATTCTTACAAAGTGGAACCAATGATTTCGCAGAATCTCCATGTAGTTATTAGGTTTCAAGAATGTATACTTGGTTGTTGTGTACTGAACAAATGGCACATCAACAACTACAGAGTAAGCATTTATGTTAAGAAAGGCCAAAAAAGGGCTGGGGATATAGCTCAATTGGTAGGGTGCTTGCCTTGCATGCACAAAGCCCCAAGTTCAATCCCAGCACCACACACACGCACACAAAAAAAGGCAAAAAAAAAAAAAAAGAAGAAGCCCAAAAAGTTGCCCCCATTTCAGGCTAGACAGTAAATTAAAACCACTATTTAATCTTAGGATAATTTTCAATAAGTAATTTAAAAATCAAGAAGTGAAAGTTTGCAGATCCCTATTTAATATACCTGTCTCTAAGGAAAAGAAAATGAATTATGGTAAATATAGAACACTGAGTGAAAAACCTCAATGCTAGCGGCTCTGTTGTATGTTTGACCTGTACTGGAATTGATCAACATAATCTCTATTGATATAGAAAACTATTCATTTTAATCAACTGCAGAAAAGAGGATCCAAAGTATTTGCATTCTCCTGGGAGGGAGAGCAGTATTCATTAATATCTTGTTCAAAGATGATATTAATGTTCCTTCTTAGTCTCATTTTTAGCCGGTAGGCTCCCCTTTTATTACCTCATGCTACCTCCCTGTTTTTTTTTTTTTTTAAATTAGTTGCCAATGGACACAATATCTTTATTTTTATTTTTTAATTTTTATATGGTGCTGGGGACTCAACCCAGGGCCTCAAGCATAGGAGGCAAGCCCTCTACCACTGAGCCACAAACCCAGCCTGCTACCTCCCTGTTTTAATGAGTAATCCTAATATGGCCTGGTTAACAAGAAGCAGCAAGGACCTTGGGTCTTGTAGCATACATGCTATCAGATTGGCATATAAAACATATTCAGGAACTTGCCACAAATGGTCCAGTGGTCTGGGACATTTTGGTACATTTCACTAAAAGTATAAGACAATTTATTTGTATCTTTTATTCTAAATCAGAAGATGAACTGAACTGCAGCATTTCTTTCAATTCTGAGGCAACATGTAACATAGTTGAAAAATACTGCCTAATGGGTATTTGTTCAGCAACAATTTATTTTCACCCAATCAATCAATTGTTAGGGCTTAGGGCAAGAGAGAACATTCCACTAAGGACAGATGCAGTCTACAGTTGCCCTGTTTCTTAAATCACATGTGCTTCCAGAATCTCATCTGAAGCACAGTGTGCATCTTCTTACATCCTGCTCCAAGGCTCACCTCATACTGTGTGAACGAACCTCCAATACCTGCACTGTCCCAAAAGTAGAGGGCAGTTAAGGCACCAGAAGCATCTCTCACCAAATAAATGTTTGAGAACTTCTTGATAAGTACTCTGGCCTTATATTTTTAAGACACATTTTACTTGTATTTTTAAAGTTTCTCAGGAGTTTGAAGCAACAAAGAGCCACTATTCTTAACAAAACACCCTCAATAATTCATCATTGGCTTTGGCTTTCCTCCCTCCCCATATCTCCCTTAATATTCTCTCACTAGTGCTTCTTGGAATACACAAATAAATACACCACAAACTGCCATTTCTCAGATTCTGATTTTGCGGGAACCTATATGAGGGCCTATAATTATCCTATTTTATAATGCTTTTATTATGTCATAGTTTGGTGATCCTGGAGACCCCAGAAAATGAGTGGGAAAATTTTCCCTTTTTTAATTTACTCTCCAAAAGATCTCATTTTAGATGCATATTAATGAACCTTATATATTTGAAAAAAAACTACAGACTAAGAATTTGAGGACTTTTAAAATCACATATTCTATTTATTTAAATATATATTTCTTCTCACATAAGTTGAATAAGTCACTCTGAAGCTATGTTAATTTCATTCCACATAAATTTTGGCATAAGTTTTTATGTAACATTCTCTTAATGTATGTAGAATCTGATGGGATTATGCTATTTACATATTGATATTTATACTTTGTGCTTTTGTCTTTTTTCTTGATTATTTTTTTCTGGGCTTAGTATGTAACAGTTCTCAATAATCAACATCTTGTATTGTCAAAAACTGTGAAATATATGAGATTTTTACCCTACTTACAGTCTAACTAGTTAGCCCAAAGTTTCACTGATAGTGATAGAAAACACAAGATTTCCAGGTTACAAAAAAGGATAATTTATTATTCACAATGATACCAGTAACCATGGTCTCAACATTTGCTCCTACTTCCTGAGCTTTAATTTCCAGAATGTCGTGAAGGTGAAAAATTTGAGGAAGATGGACTGCTTTCTAGGAGTTTAGGGAACCCAATATTTTATATAGGATTTTAAGCATACCTTCCGTGCTCCAGAGGGAGGCACTATATCTTTCTAATTTGTTAGCTATGCAATCATCCTTGAAAAGATATCCTGAAACAAAATCCAGTTAGTGTCTCATTCATAGGATCTGTAGAAACACAGGAGACCCATGAAGTAGTATATCTCTGTATGGATTTATGGATTTTCAAACTATTTGCTTTCTAGTTCATAAATTTATATTACCAGTTTCTTCCTTCTGCATTCCCTTGGTTTAACTACTTTTAATTTTCTAAAGTTTAAGATGGCTAGTGGTCTCATCAATATTCAGATATTCTTCTTTCTAATATATGCTTTAAAAGCTATTGATTTCCTCTAATTACAACTGAGGCATTTTGTTATGATGAATTTCTATTTCTATACAGCTAAAATATTTACTCATTCCAAAAAATTTACAGAAATTTTTAACAATGCAAATGTAGAAAGGATCTCAATAACAAAAATCTGTTACTATTTTGATTGGAAATACACTAACACATACATTAATTTGTCAAACAAACAGCATTTTAAAATAATGTTTTCCAACTGATACAATGTTAAATTATTCCAACTGATACAGTTTTAAAGTGTTCCAATTTTTAAAAGCTTAAATTACATTATATTAAATAGAATATGTAAATTCTCATTATAAAAAGAAAAAAAGAAATAATACACATTTAATGAAAGCCCTCTTGAATCCCACTGAATTTTAGTCACCTCCTTAGTGATAACCACTCTCATCCAAAGGGACTGTGTCATCTCTGCACTCTGCATATATATATATATATATATATATATATATATATATATATNATATGCAGATTGATTAAGTAAATGAAATTATATCACAAAAGTTTTAAAAATGAAAAGATATTTTCTCATTTCCTTTGTGATTTATAAATATAAGTCTAATTTCTAAATGTTAGATAATGCATAAATTAACTTCTGTTGTTGTTGTTATTGATTTATAGCTTAATTGCACATGGCTATATTGTCAGTTTAAGTAATTACATTCCTTTAAAATTTTTGAGTTATGATTTATAGTTTACAATATGTTTATTTGAGTAGGTGCTCCATGGTCTCTAGAAAATAATACGTAACCTAACATTATTAGTCATATTAAGCCTTAATCTTGAAAAAATATTCTATATAATATAGAAATTTGACTCTGCTTATTCTGTAAATTACAGAAAGAAACTTGCTAAATCTCTTGTTTTGATGATGAATCTGTTAATTTCTCTGGTTAGTTTTGTCAACATTTACTTTGCATGGTTTGAAATTTTTTAATTTAGGTGCAACACATCTACATTTTTTATAGATTTACATTTTTAACATTTTTAAATGCCCCTCTCTTTTTTAGTAATGACTTTGACCTTGATATCTATTTTTCCTGATACTAAGAGGAAAAAAAAACAGCTTTTAAAACGCTGTGGATATTATATGACTTTTATCATTTTTGTATCTTTAAATGGAAATGAAGTCCCTACATGCAACAAATAATTAGATATTGGTTTATGTGTTTTGCTTTAAAAAACAAATTCAAGTTAACAAATCTTAGTATTTAATTTATGTACACTCAAAATCGTTGTTAGAATTGGATTTTTTTTAACACTACTTGTTTTCTATTGACCCACTGAGCTTAAATTAATTTTCTCCTCACTTTCATTTGGATAAGTAATTTTGAATTTCTTTTATTTTTTTCATTAACTTGCTGGAGGTAAATTATTTTGGTATTATATTATTAGATACCTTAAATATTATTGCATGCATTCTTGATTTATGAGTATTTCCAACTCAACAAATAAATTTTTCAAAACTTTTCATACAATTATAGAACATTGAAATACTAATTCCATTTAACTTTCTTCTGTCATGTTATTTTCATACATTTTATTCTCCATGTATTTGGTGATTCCCAGACTTTAATGATTATTTTATGTAATTCTTTCATTTTTATATTGTCATTATTCTCTTCTCCATTGTTGTTCATTCTTTCCAACATTGTTTGTTTCAGTCTGTGATCATTTCTTTTTATATGAAGAATACCCTTTAGTATTACTTTTAGTGCCAAAAATGGGAGTCAACTCTTGTAGGGTCAAATCTCTCATCTTATGTTTGTCTAGTATTATCTTTATTTTGTATCATTTTTAAGTTAACTTAAATATATTTCTAGATTGTGTTAAAATAATTCTTTATGAGATGTTAATTATAAGTTCCAAGCAGAGAAATGGAAAAAAAAGAATATGAAAGTAATGAAGAGTCACCAAATTATGAAGAATACTGGGTAGTCAAGCATTAAAAGACAAAAAAGTGGACAAGATTTGCATTTACATAACAATTATATGTCCTGTTGCTTTATATAATCTGGAATATATTTTTCTTCTTCTGAAATAAGCAGCTAAACTTTTTCTGGCTTGAGATATTAGAAGATAGACTTGGGATCTTCTAGAGTACCAGAGGACGGCATATCCTGTAAGTAGAAAGCCACAGTGCAGGAAATCCCAAAAATATGTGTGTGAATTACAGGCAAGTTCTTAGATGATTCCATAATTTCCCATTTATAGGAAGATACTGAGGAACTCAAAGTAAGGAACAGGTGGAAGGTTAAGAGTGTTGAGCAGAGATTTCAGCTATTGCCCACAAAGATAAGAAAGTATTTATATATGAATTTTAGCCATCTTAAATTTATCAATACAAAAATTGTTGCTCTTAAGATGATGATAAATTAACAATAGTTTCTACAATATGTCACCCACAATGTCTATTATATAAGAAAAATTACTTGACATAAGCAGAAACAAAATGGTGATTCAGAGTCAATAGAAAAGATAATCAATAGAAATGAACTATATGATTACCAAAATATTAAGGACAGAAGACAAGGACTTTAAAGCAACTATTACAAATATGATTTTAGACTTGATAGAAAATATGATCATAATTATTAGAAGTAGGTAAAATGTAAACAGCAAAGGAAAACTAAATTTAAAAAAACCAAATGTTGGGACTCAGAGGCATAAAAGTTAAAAAGAAAATATTCAATGGATAAAACTAAAATCTCATGGAGTTTGTATTGTGTATGGTTAATGAAGTTTATGATATGTCAATGGAAGTTTTTAAATCCAAATATTACAAAAATCCATCAAAAATGAAACAACATCAGGAGTAGTGGAACAATATCACTTGGTAACTGAAACTTCAGAACTTGAGAATGTAGAATAATCATTAAAAATTGAGTAAATAATGAAATTTTTTCCAATTATGGTGACAAACATTAACTCATAGATTTAGGGAGGTAAAAAAGCCCAAATGAGACCAATACAAAGAAAGTCACATCAAGTTACACTGCAGACAAACTATTCAAAACCAACTGTAAGAAGAAAATATTGAATGCAGCCATAGAAAAAACACATGCTATAGCACTGATGGAGCCATATATGACTTCCAATCAGAAAAAAAATTGAAGTCAGATGGCAGTGGTAAAGCATGGTCACAAAGTTGAAAGAAAAAAAGTCAACACAGAAATCAATGTCCAGTCCAAATTTAATCCAAAATAAAGGTGAAATGAAAACACATTGTAAGAAATCAAGTGCTAAGAAAAAAATTTAGCAGATTCACATTTCAAAAGTGCTAAAGAAAAATCATCATACTGGAATGAATAGTTTCATAATGGGGTAAATGAAATTATACTGTTATAAATCCCTATATTTTGTGATATAGTACATTGCTAATCTCAAATCAACTCTGATATGTTAAGATAAAAATGGTAATCATCAAACATTTAAAATAATTTAAAAATATATAGCTTAAAAGATAATGCAAATGGATAAAAAATATGGTATATATACTCAATGGAATATTAATTAGCAATAAAAGAGAATAAAAATCATGGCATTTGCAGATAAATGGATGGAGTTAGAGAAGATAATGCTAAATGAAGTTAGCCAATCCCAAAAAACCAAATGAAAATGTTTTCTCTGATATAAGCAGGTTGATTCATAGTAGGATAGGGTGAGGGAGCATGGGAGGGATAGACCAACTCTAGATAGGGCAGAAGGTTGGGAGGGGATGGGAGGGGGCATGGGATTAGAAATGATGGTAGAATGTGATGATCACTATTATCCAAAGTACATGTATGAAGACATGAATTGGTGTGAGTATACTTTGTATAGAACCAGAGATATGAAAAATTATGTTGTATATGTGTAATAAGAATTGTAATGCATTCTGCTGTCATATATAAATAAAAAAGTAGAAAAAAGATAATGCAAGAAATAAAATTTATTAATAACACAATTTTATTAACCCAAAATAAGGCAGAAAAGTAGTAATAATATGAAAACTATTATTTAGAGAAAAAAAGGACAAAATAATATACTTTAATACAATCATTTAAATAATAATATTAAAAATAAATGAACTGATATTCCATTCAAATGCATATATTTTCAGACTGGGTCAAAAAACAAGACAAAATATTTTGACAGAAAGAGATGGACTTTAAATATGAAGTTATAAAGACTATACTTTAGAGATCCTTTCTTTTTATTATTTTTTTCTTGTCTTTATACATGTACTTTTTTTGCATTACAATTCTTATTACACATATATACCACAATTTTTCATATCTCTCTATATAAAGTAGGTTTACACCCATTTTTTGTCTTCATACATGTACTTTGGATAATGATGTCAATCATATTCCATCATCCTTACTAACCCCCTGCCCCCTCCCTTTCCCTCCCTCCCCTCTTCTCTATCTAAAATTCATCTAATCCTCCCATGTTCTATAGTATGTTACTAGGGAAGTTTCTCTGATCATGTAGAGTACCAGAAACCACGAGGAGGAGTTTAGTGTTCTCTGCTGAGTGTGAAGCTGGCTCTAGGTGTTGCATTACTGCAACTGCCTTTTGCCATTGATGATTATTCTTAATTCTCTTTAGAGATTAAGAGGGAGAGAATACTGTCTGGGTGGTTTTTGTTATTAAAAAAAATATGAAGTTATAAATAGGTTTTAAATAATTAAATGGAAATCAGTGTTAGGTAAGCACTATCCATAAGAAAGAGTGGGCATGTGAATATAAGACAGAATGAAATTTTATGGTCAGGAATATTTTACTAAAGAAAAAAATAGATTGCATAAAATTAAAAATACCAATTATATACTTATATACACCAAATAAGATGTCTTCCCAATATATAAGGCAATGTTGACCAAGTAAAGGAATAAAGTGACAAACTCACAGTCATATTAGAGACATTAGCATTCTTTTCGGTAATTGATAAAACAGGAAAATATTGATAAATATGTAGAATATCTGAACACCACTGTTGAATTATTTTAAATTATAGGAGTTGTGCAATGATTGCAGAAGATAAATTCTTTCCAATGTCCAAAGAATAATCATGGAGGTACATCTTATGCTAGGTCATAAAACAAATAAATTTCAAAAATTAAACTATTAAGATAATGTACAGTATGATCTGTGGCCATAATGGGTTAAATGTGAGTTATTTTAATTAGATATAAAAGTGCTCGTTTGGAAATGAAAAAAATAAACTTTCAAATTAGGAACAAAATAACATATCAATAATGAAGTTATAAAAAAATTAGAGCTATTTAATAATAAAATACAACATATAAAACTTTGTGAGATGCAGTTAAAGCATCATTTCAACTTTGATATAAGAAAATGAAAATGCTTAAAAGATTTAAGTTTCTAACTTCTTACACTATATAAAGATAAGTAGAGCTAAACCAAAACAGGTACAAGGAAAGATACTATACAAATAATAGAAGAAAGAAAAATCAAAATACGAAAAAATAAGCAAAAAAGATTCTTCAAATTGATTAATTATTGAACATTGAAAAAGACTAATTATGAAGAAGAGAAACCAAAATTACCAAATTCAGGAGAAAAGGATTTAGCATTTTATATTATCATTTTTGTTAATACCTGCTCAATTTTTCTATCTAGTTGCCTATCATTGCTTACTACACAATACTTTTAGAAAGCATCTGGCTGTACATGTGGCAGCAAGTGAGCAAGAAGAAAGAAAGAGTAAAAGACTCTAGGCAATCCTGGGAATTTTTGGCAAATCCTGAAGATGGTAATAAAATAGAAACTGAACTTCAATGTTTTTATTGGAAGGAGCTAACAGTTAAAAGCAAAACAATAATTTTATCTTTCTTATAGAATAAATTCATGCTTTATCAAGTGGGAACAAGGACATCTGTATAAATGATGCACTGAGCCAAATATTAGTGGCTTAAAGAAATAGGGCATTATATTATTCCAATGCAAGCAGTTCAAAAGTAGGCAGGTCAGTGCTCTTGAACAGACTCACATCATCAGGTTCTTTCTAAAATTTTCTCAACCTATGCTTTGCATCTTGGTTTTGTTGACATAGGATTATAGGGTGTCTCCTGAAATTTCTGGTGATGTGTCTATGTTTCATGTGGGAAAATTGAGAAAAGGGTACAAAGGACTCTTTATAGAGCAGCATGTTTTATTTGGTAAGCACATTTAACTCTAGGAAACTTCATTGTATATCTTATTAGTAAAATTTGATTAAAAGTCCACTTTTGAAAAGTCACTGATCAGTAGGAATAGGATTAGCTTTCTAGTTTAGGCAAGTTGTACTTGGTTTTCCAGAACTCTCTTGTATTCTGAAGATCAAAGACGGTAAGGGAAGATAAATTGGCGCCACACAGTGGGTAGTTGCATTGAAAACAGCATTGTATGAAGCAGTCATTTTCAATCCCAGTTGGAATAGAATTAGGGAGGTATATAACCATGTTCTGCATCCCTGTCTCCAGTATACATGTTCTTCAACACTGTCTCCAGTATAAAGAAGCCAAACATAATTTTATCTTCATCATATAATGTTTCTTTGCACAGTCTTGGAAAGAACTCTGAAAAACAGAAAGCCAGTCAGCTGTAAACAGATTTACTATTTTCCAGACTAGAATTTGTATATATGTTGTAGATTGAGCTAAACTTTTGGACTTGGATGTGGCCTTCTACCATTATTAAACATATAACCTGAAAGTAAAATTAAAAAAGAAAAACTTTTATAACCTTCAGTTTTCCCAACTGTCAAAGGGATATCATTGCAGTGCTTTTGTTGAATAAGGTTATTTGATGATTAAATTAGATAATGCATGTAAAACACTGAGTACTGTGATTGGCATGTTCAATGAGCTAAATGTGTCCCCCAAATTCATGTTTTGAAATCCTAGCCCCCAAGGTGATAGTATTTGAAGGTGAGTCCTTTGGGAGGCCATTAAGTCATGAGGGCAGAATCCTTATGAATGGAATTAGTGCCTTATAAAGGCACAGTAAAAGAATTCTCCTCCTCTTTTTCTGCCTTGTGTGGACACAGTGAGAAGAGGGCTATCCATGAGTCAGGAAGCAGGCCCTCACCTGATGCTGAAACTTCAGATGCCTTGATCTTGACTGCACAGTTTCCACAATTGTGAAAAATAAATGTTCATTGTTTATCTCCCAGACTATGTGATTCTGTTTTAATGGACTAAGACAACATGTAACAAGGGCTCAAAATTTGGCTATTATTAAAGATAATATAGAAATAGTCCTCTAATATGTTTTTTTTTTAAATTATAGGACAATATCTAATACAGGAACTCTAGAAAGCAACTGAGAAAAAGTGGAATGATAGTAGGGGCTTTCTGAAAGATACTGACCCAAACTCTTACCAGAATATGATTCTCCTTAACATTTATTCAGGAGCAGCTTGTTTCAACCAAGTTATCTAGAAGCAGAGGCTGAGATAGGGGTTTGTGTGTACTTGGTTTACCGACAAGGGCTCTTGGGAGAAGGGCTGTAAGGGAAAAGGAATAGAGAAGAAAGCATAGTTGGTAAGAAAGTGGTCTCCCATGAAGTTTGCTTCACCTGTATCTCATGGGAGAGCATCTATTGCACTATAGAATTCCTTTCATCTAAAGCAACGAAGTCAGCTTTTTGTACCACCTTATCATTCAAGTATTGGGGGCTGATCCTGGTAGGTAGAGATAAAATTTTATATTCGGGACTCCCCTTTGGCCATGAACAGTTCTTCAGAAATGAGAAAGATGTTCAGATTTTGGCATCCAATATTCATTGTAAGATGTTTATGCGGTGTCATCAATGTCCACTATGGTCAACACTTTACAATAATAAGCTCCACTCACTTGTCAAATTAAGTTCACTAGAGATGTGAGCCTGGATATGGTCACAATTTCTGGAAAAAATTCTAGAGGAACCTAGTAGCAACGAATAACAGTTCCTGATTCTATACTTGGTATGATGGCTCTGACAGATACTGTCTCCCTCTTTCTCCTTTATATTTCTCCTTCCATGTGGCTAGCACTCTGTATGTTTAGCTGACTTGCTGGGTATGTGATTTGGACCCACATCTTCAAAGGATCTAAGACCCTAAATACCATCCCTATAGATAGACTCATTCATTTTTATTTAAATTGAGGATGGTAGAAAAATCTCAAAACATCCTTATTATCTAAATGCCAAATATATGCCTCCTTGTCCCCATTAGGTAGCAAAACTATTTGTACATAACAATCAAGATCTCTTATACCTGCCAACCAAGTTTTTGTTGTGTTGTTGATTTTTCCCCCTGCTTCCTGAAATATAAAACTATGTGTTCACTGAGTGTTACCAATAAAACGTTCATACGTGGTACTTGTGAAAAACTCCTGTATCTGATTGGCAGCTTATGAATAGTGTGGTATGAGGTGGGAACATTGTTTCATGATCAAATACTTACTGGTGAATGTTCTTTAGAATAAGATCAGTGCCTTGATTTGAGATAATAGATCAGACTTCTTTGGGGATCTCTGATAACAATGCTGGGTGAGATAAGAAAAACAAACTGTGCATAAGAAAAACAAATTCCTACCTGAAGTACATATCAATCATTGTTGGGATAAATAATTTCCTTTTTCATGATAAAAAGAGATCCAAGCAAATCATCTTGCCAACAAACGGGTCTTTGTTCCCCTGGGGAAGATTCCTTTATTTTTGGCGGGGGAGGGGGGTATACAGGGGATTGAACTCAGGCGCACTCAACCACTGAGCCACATCCCCAGCCTTATTTTGTATTTTATTTAAAGACAGGGTCTCACTGAGTTGCTTAGCACCCACTAATTTGCTGAGGCTGGCTTTCAACTCAAAATCCTCCTGCCTTAGCCTCCTGAGCTGTTGGGATTACAGGCGTTCACCACCATGGCCAGTGGGAAGATTCTTTAGTGGAGATCAGTGTTTGTGTCTATTGTTTTTGGTTCATATATTTAATATCAGCAGTAGCTATTAAAATGTTCTCAGCTTCCATCTTTGAAAACAACATTTTTTCTGTTCAGAGGCTATTTTATAATTACTGGGGTAACTAAGGACAAAAGCATATTATGTCTACTGACCAGGGAATTCTCTCTCTTGCTTTTGAGTATTTATCTTGCAGAAAAGTTTTGCAGATGGACATCAGAGTGTGCAATACAAATATCCTCTTTGTGCCAACTAACCAGACCACTAAGCCATTCTTCACTCTGCGAATCCATGTTTACTTTTAACTCAGGTCAAATCTCTCCATACAAAGCATATCACAGGGTGCCCTGAGCTCTGCCCACTGGGTGAACTCTATCTCACCATAGACTTTTAGGGCTGTCACCTAGTTAAGCTGCTGTATAGGTTTTTTTTGCTCACATTCACAAACCCAGTTTGCAATTCCTTTAAAAACAGATTATAGGAAACCTGTATGAGGTTTAGGTGTGAAATGAGGGAAAGGTGTGGATGTGATAGTTGTCTTGGCTATTGCCTGGGCAGCTTACACTTTCCCTCTGGATTTGTTTGAAAATGTGCTGCTTTCATTTCACACTGGTTTGCTACTACAATCATCTGACCTTAGGATTTGTTGGTCCCATCAGTGCCTAGATCTTGACAGACAAGTTTATTTACATATTTATTTGATGTGCCATAGTCTGATGCTCAATCTCAACATGGACTCAGTAGTAGTATTTCATAAACTACAGTCTTAAAAATTCCATTTATTTTAGAAAAGTTTTAGATTTAGAGGATAAGCACAGAGCTACTCAAATTGTAAAGATAAGCACAGAGCTACTCATATATTTTGAACCCAGGGTTCTCTATTGTTAACATTTTATGTTGGTATGCTAGATTTGTAATGATTTATGAACTGGTATAGACATTTTTGTTGGTTGAAATCTATCACTTATTCAGACTTCCTTAGTTTTTAATCCAATATCCTTTTTTTTTTCTGGTGCTGGGGTCCCACCCAGGACACATTTCATTTTGTCGTCATGTCTCCTTAGGCTCACATTGGCTGTGACAGTCTCTCAGATATTCTTTGTTTTCAATGGCCTTGACAGTTTTCAGGAGTGCTGGTCAGATATTCGTAAAACATGTCTCAACTGAGATTTGTTTGATGCTTTTTTCATGACTAGATAGACCTTAGATATTTTTGTAAGGAAACCCACATAAGTAAAATGTCATTTTCATCATCTCATATCAAAGGTATATGTTATCAATATGACTTGCACTGTTGGTGTTAACTTTAATCACTTGTTTGAGGCAGTGTTTACCAGGTTTTTGAACGTGTACTTACTTGACATCCCTCCTCTTCCACTTCCATACTTTACCCTGTGGAAGAAAGCAATATGTGTATTGCACACAGGAGGAGGAAAATAAAATCCATCTCCTGGAGAGCAGAAAATCTACATGAATTATTTAAATTCTTCAACAAGGGATACTTGCTTCTTCTCTTTCATTGATTGATCTCTATAGACTTAGGTTTATGTATCTTTTATTTTAGACTATAAGTATCTCGTTTTATTGCTGAAATCATTCCTGCTTTAATTGTTGGTAGCTCTTTCAGGTGACCACTCTGTCCCTTTGGGATATTCCATCATTGCAGTTTTGTGTTCTTTTGTTTTGAGCATTTCTTTGTTTGTGGACAGAACAAAAAGACATTCTAACATGATATTGCATATTTCTGGTTATATGCCTGGAATACCCATTTTTCCAAAAATCTTTGTTTCTTTCATTGTAAGATGGCATTAGAAGTCAAGATCTGTGCTCCAGGGGTGCCAATTACTACCCTGATGCCATTACTTCTAGGCCCTTTGACTGACAGAGCAAACAAATAGATGTGTGTATCCTGACTGGGGTATACAAAATGTCTTCAATTATTTCTATATGTCTATGCACGTTAAGACAAAGTTAAGTCCACTCTAATGTCTAATACTCTAAGAAGTACCATATGAATAATCATAACTTTTTCTCCTCAGGTACTCCTTTTTGTAAAGGTTACAGTTCTTTCCTGTGGACAGCATAACTTCTTTCTCTGGGGCAACAGGAGTTGTGCTCTGACTTGTGACATTCACACTGTCTTTCTAGAGATTCAACATGATATTGTAGCACATTTTTCCTCTACCAAGCACATTGTTACTACCCTTTATTCACCACATCCTCTTTATCTAGTTTCAATTCTACAAACTGGGACTTGATATAGAATTTTTCCTGATCCCTCATAAATGCAACTTGATTCTTTATGGCCACTCCAACTAGTAGACTAGAATCAGCTAATACATGCAATGGAAAAGTATCCTAAAGTGTGGGATATACTAACTATAAGATTTTAAGATACCTACCAAATGTTGGGCTTCCTTTCAGTGATAGGTGGTCAAGAGGAAATTATCTTGTTCCTTTTATTGGAGAGGATGCCCTCACAAGCCATATAACACTAGGCCCATTAGAATGTTCCCTTATTTGGAAGGCTTTTGAATCTTTGTAGAATTTACCTCCTATTTTTCCAGGGACCATATAGGTTTAATCAGTAATTCAGAGTATTTTCCAAGTTTTCTTGCCCTTTGGGTCCAATTAACAAGATACCAATATTGTGGACTAATGTGATATTCTGCTGAGTGTGGAAATGACAGAACAGGAGCAGGAGAATAAACACAGTTCCAGGCTATGGCAATAATTATATAGTCTTATCCATCCCTTATGAACATGACCTCCTTCTCTTTCTTTTTTTTTTTGTTTTATTTTTATTTATTTATTTTTTTATTATTAGTTGTTCAAAACATTACAAAGCTCTTGACATATCATATTTCATGCATTTGATTCAAGCAGATTATGAACTCCCATCTTTACCCCATATACCTTCTCTTTCTTTCTTTAAAACCTATTGGGGAAAATTGGCTAAATCAATTGCTGTACATACCAGGAGACTTACTTAATCTGCTTTAGATTTTGATACCACATCTGGAATATAAGATGCTACATCTGGCACAGCAATTAAACTTATACTACTAAGTTAATTTGCGGCTGATCCACTGTCATCCACCATCATCCATCTGGATTTTGTAGCGTCTAGACTAGTGAATGAGGAAGGAAGTATCTTCAGTAACATTCCATCTTTTAAGACTTAAAAGGTAACACTAACCTCCATCTTTACCCACAGGATGTGATATTGCTTCTCATTCATCACCTCAGCAACAGATGTAGAGATTTCAGGGGTTTCCATTTTCTCTTTCCCCATGACTCATCCTCCTAAGGAACCAAAGTAAGGATTCTGCCACCTGTTCAATATGGCCATTTGATTTTATATTTAGAAACCAGGGACATGATCTAGTACATGAATGAAATGGATTCATTGACCCAAAGGATTAACTGTAAAAAAGCTTACTTTTAGTATCCAACCTGTCTGTTATGACAGGAAATTATGGTTACATTTTGTGTCTTTGAGTAAGTCTTCATTGATAATGGACTACTCATGTGACTTGATCTAAGGAAGATCATAAATTATGTTGTAAGGTAACTCCTTTCATCCAGATGCTGTATTCCAGAGGAAGGGATAGAGGTGAGCCATTTTCAAACAACTTTTGATAGCATCTGGATATGGGGTAAGTATCTGAGCAGGATATCAATAACATCTAATTATATAAAGGTCAAGATAGATTTTGTTTAAGCTGGGAAGTAAATCTAGGTTTAATCTAACAAGTAAACTAGTTTTAAAGGTCTTAAAGTTCCGTATAATACAATATAAATTAACTTAGTCATTAGGAATATACACAGTTATTTGTCACACACAAGAATAGCAACCCACTTTTGAAGGAGTTGAGCTCCAGATACTTTTTCCTTATTATTACTTTTTAAAAACAAACATTTTTTTTCATAATAAATATATTACCATTGTAAAAGAGATTGCTTATTCTATTGATAAAAGGGATTAACTAAACATGGGGTTGAAGTTTAGTCACAACTTTTTGTAGGTCAGAGTCTGATTTAGTTTAGATTGCATCCTGCTTAGAAAGCTTAGACTTAGAAAATATTGAATATTCAACAATTATGTCCCAAGTAATGTGCTTCTATCTCCCCTCTCACTTCAACAGATAGATTTTTTAGTATTTTATTTAATATATAAAACCACAATAAATATCAGTGAAATATTTAGATATTTAAATATGACCCCAATATAGGGCCATTGAAATGCCCTTATGTTGTGTAAAATTGAGTATGTATCTTTTAAATATGCACTAATTTATTTTTTATATGCTTTGAGTTAGAGCTGCAAATTGGCTAATTCTTGGAATTGGCTTTATTTTTAAGACATATGCCATATACACGTTAATATGGCCAAACCATCATTTTTCTAATTTTCCGATTTTTGATTCATGTGAAATGTTGTGAATCACATTGAATCGCCTAAACAAATCCTCACACTCCCCCAACTTCCTGTATATTTGCACCCTGTCTGTTTGAATGTTATATTTAGATTTCTCAAATATGCCTAGGGAGTAAGAATACACAACAGAAACATCTGTTCCCACTGGCAAACTTATTTGATGCTTTTTTTTTTTCAGGGTCAAGAAAAATATCTGGAGGTTTAACATACCTTCTTTGCTCTCTAAGCCTAAGTGCAGGGTTAAACATTCACACAAGCACGCACGTATACACATACACACACAAAATTGCACACACACAGGTGCAGACACACAAAAAAGAAAAATTAATGTACACCTATTAGTAACATAGAAATATTTTTACTTTTTTCAATATTTGATTTTTCTTTAGGTTTACAATTATTGACTCCTGAGTAGGATTTGACCTACTCTGTCTACTGTTAAGTTGCCCCATCGCTAACTTCCCTTAGAATACCTTTAGATTCCATAAGTATGAACAGAATTTTTTTTTAATAATCAAATTGTCTTTGATACTGACTTATCTAGTTGCTCCCCAGTTAGCTAAGGTCAAAATTATAAAGCTTATTTATACCTTTTGGCAAGGCTTAAGGCTAAATCACTTCTTAGAAATGTACTGTAAAGGTCACAGCTGAATGTGCTGCGGTTCCTGTTAGTTCTTGCTGGGCAAGGCCTCAAGCACACATTTCCTATTCCGAGCAGACTTTTAGGGGGTACCTTAGGGAAAGAAGTGATGATTTTAACATATCTTCTCCTGTCTAATTCCCTCTTCAAAAATTTAAAATTCATCTAAGCCTGTGGGGCCAATTAATTTTTTTGAAGGTTGAAATTAGCCTTAGACAAGATAAAACCTTTAATTTTTTTTTAATATTTATTTTATGGTGAATACTTCTACATATTATTGTCTGTTGCTTGATAGAAACAACATTGTTGCCAGCTGTGCTGGGAAATCATATAGGTCTTGCTAATGGGAAGTGACTTTAAAAGACAAGGGACATGGATATGAAGTTAATTATGGTTTGAACACAGACCTTTATTTGTTGGATCTAAACTTCCAGGTATATATGTAATTAATCCATTGTTGATCTAAGATTTATGATGTTAAGCATCTATAGATGGTACACAGTTTTATCACCAGAGTGCAATGGGTCTATCATTACAAACATTTGCTTAGGGAGAACATATTTTAATATGTCTTACTATTGACAAATCTGAGATGATTTTTTAAGTTAACTGGTGCAATACTTGATGAATAACAAATACTCAGTAAGTAGTAATGATTTTTATTATTGAAGGGCCAAAATTCTCAGACCATAGTTTTCTTGTGTACAGAATTGGATAGTTATATGATTTAACTTAATTTGAATTTTGAGCCTTCCTCCTACCAGTTGCCATAAAATGAAATTTTAACAAGTTGGTCTTCGCTTCACCTTATGAGGTTGAGTCTCCTGGGAATTCCAGTAAAGCTCAGATCAAGTCCAAGGATAATATTTGGAAGGTGAGATGTATCTAACAAGGTCATAGTGATGTGTTTATGATGGCTTCTACCATGAAACCTCATTTCCATCCATTGATAGTGGATCCATAAATGTCATTGATTCATTTTGATCCAGTATTTCATCTTGCCCAAAGACTTTATGGGACAGATTGTAATGGCGATACTGGGAAAAAGACTATTACCCAGAGAAGGGCTCATCCTATCCACCTGATTGTTAATCTCCTCCTCTGTTGAACTCTTTGTCTGCTGACCATTCTAAAGGACAAACATGTTCCCATTTAGAGAGTTTACCCTCATATCTCTTCTCAAAATTTCCTTGTCATCTATTTTCCAATCAATTTCCTTCTGATAGTCTGACTCTGGAGAGTTTAGCTGGAGCTAAATAATTGGACATTTTTTATTTATTTTTATTTTTATTTATCACATTATCTGACCATTTTTCTATCTAAGTAAAATGAACAACCCTGTGCAATGAGCAAATATTTGCCCCCTCAGAGAATTTATCATCATCACTGTTCTTCAAGGATATCCCAGAAACAGGTTCCAGTGCTGCAATCATCCCTTTTTGGGTAGTATCTACATATCTATAAATCAGGCTCTAGTCTTCTGTTTCCTTCTCAAATAATGAGGCACTCCTCATGAAACCATAGGAAATGTCTGGGAAAGAGAAACACCTGGAGTGTGGTTCATGGGCTTTTGGGTCAATTATTCATTCAATTTTTCTTGTTCTTTTAGAGACATCTTGATCTCAATTACCACCTTTTTCATTTGATATTGGAGTGCTGCAGTACATACCCAACTTTATAACCTGTTGCATCACATAACACCAAAATTAAGAAGGGTAGCCAGGTCACATAATGACTCAGTGTCCCATTGTTAAGTATTTGGTTTCTATTAAGGTCTAGGAGCAGGTCAAACTCTGTTCCCTAAAACTAGAGTATTGATCTGCAGAAAATGGTAGGCCTTTGTTTAAAATCGAAATTTCCTCTGCTGTGATTCACCTATAGTCTCTTGCCAAAGCCACAAATGTTATCTGATATTTTTCACTGACACTTAAAGTACCATTAGATCTGCAAGTTCATGCTGTCCAAGTGTCAGAGCAACTTGCTAGGACTTGTTACAGAGCCCTGCTCTGGACTGTAGTCAAAACTAGTAGCATTTCAGGTCACTTGGCAAATAAGCTTGAGTAACACCTAAATGAGGTATGTTGCTTTCAAGGTTTAAAGGTTAAAATACAATTAGACATTGTACCTCCCATTTAGAATAGAAAGGAGTAGATGCAATAATATATTATTCATCTTAAAATAGATATTTTGACATAATTTTGTGCCCCTAGACCCCTAGAAATTTCATTGAGATTGGGGTGTCTAAATATTTGCTAGATTTATTTCCTGCCCTCTGACGTCCAAATGTCTTACTAAGTAAGTTGAGAGCATTTGCTACCTCTTCTCAGTAGGTCTAATTAGCATACATCATTGATGTAATGCACCCCTGGATATCTTGTGGAAGGGCAAGATGATCAAGATCACTATGAATTACACACATGGTTAGAAAGTAGATATATCCCTAAGGAAGAGTGGTGAAAGTGTATTGATGGTTTTGCCAGTTGAAAGAAAACCATTTCCACTCGGCCTTATGGACAGAGATGAAGAAACAGGTTTCAATAAAAAACATTTGCCAAATCGATAGCTGAATACCAGGTACCAAGGAATGTGCAAATATGTTCAGACAGTAAAACCATCTGGTACAGCAGCTATAATTGGAGTCATCACTCAGTTAAACTTATCCACTGTTACTTTCTAAGCCTCATTAGTTTCAAGCACATTGTTCAAATAAGCAAGATGAATAGAGATTTGGAGTAAACCATCCTGCCTGCGTCCTTAAACTCATTGATAGTAGCACTAATCTCCTTAATTTCTCTAGGAAAGCAGTATTTTCTGGTTCTATCTTTTCCTAGATAAAGTGGCTTCCATTTAGCTTTTTCTACAATCCCACTGAACATGGAACCAGTGAGGGGTTTCTGTCATTGTATTTGGATTTCTCGATTTAGTGGCTGTAGTTCCCACCGTACGATCTGTATCATAATGAAGATGTATCACAAAGCTCTTCATGCTGAAGTTCTATCCACTAATTTATTTCTTACAGTACTTGTGTGTCTCCTGTACATTCTCAGTGTGGATGAATGGGTCTTAAATGACAGATCGACTCTTAACAGTTTAGTCTCCCTCTGCATGAACCAAGACAAGTCTGCCATTTCCTATTTGTTCAGTTTGGGTCATATTTTGATCCATGTTTCAGCCAACCAGCTAACTGTTAGAATTCTTTCAATTTCTTAAGCCACAACATTAAATACGGATGCTCTGCTTAGTGAGACTTTATCAATAAATTTGTCTGATCCAACTATATATTTTTTCTACCATTATCCTGTATCTTTAGTATCTATTCCCATGTATGTTCTCCAGATTTCCTTCTGTATAAAATATAAAACTCAAGTAGCTGTGTGGTATTGTAGGATACCTCATCATGTGTCATACTTTGTGCCCTACTTTTATGGGCCTTCTGGGATTTGAATCTCAGTTATAGATATAAAAGGAAAGAAGATTGGGGAGGATGGGGTGTCTACCCATATTACATCAATCTTTCTTTTTTTTTTAATTGTTCTTGGAGTTGTAGATGGGCAGCATGCCTTTATTTTATTTATTTTTTTGTGGTGCTAAGAATTGAACCCAGTGCCTCACATGTACTAGGCAAGTGCTCTGCCATTGAGTTAGAGCCCCATATTACATTGACTTTTATAATAATGAAATTGGAGATTTGAAACTGATTCTACTAGCAGGCAAGACTGGTGTTTTTCTGCTTCTGCTGATAGGTGAGGTCTGCCTAAGGAGCATAAATTTATTTGCACACACTTTACGTAAGAAGTCCATGAAATGAAAGCTCAGTGTTGTTAGTCCTCAGGGAAAGCAAATTAAAATTGTTCTGATATACCATTACATACCTCTTAGAATGAATAAAATCTCAAAAGACAATGTCAACTGTTAGTTAGAATATGGAGCATTTAGAAACCTCATACACTATTTATTGAAAGATAAATTGGAAAACAAATGCACAGTTTCTTTTGAAATGAAGCCTTTACTGACTGTATTCAGCTGCTCCACTCCTAGGTATTGATTGAAGATAACATGAAAGCCATATGTCCATTCAAAGGTATGCATATTCATGGTAGCTTTATTTGTAATAGCTCAAACCTGGAAAATGTCTAAATGTCCATCAACAGACGAGTAAGTACAGGAATAGTGATATATCCATTCAACTAATTTACAATCAGCAATAAAAATATTTAAAATATTGATACTCAAATACTCAGATTCATGCACAATCTCAAAATAATTGTATTGTGTAACAGAGACCAGATTCTCCCCAAAATATATCTGTATGATCCCATTAATAGAAATTCAATATAATTCAAGGCACTTGCCTAACATGCATCTGAATAACTATAGATACAATTAAGATTTGGAATGTGTTTAGCCAATAACATAGATTCTCTAAAGCTCAAGTCATCTGGCAAAATGTTGGTGTTTTATTCAAAAAAACAAGATGATTAATATCAATCCAGAATGTTTTAGAGCACTTATAATTCTTTGATACTTCTCCTAAACTTTTTGGCAGATTCTTTTGAGCACTAGATGAGAGGAAAGAACATTAAAAAGACTGTACTAAGGCACTAAAATTATGGAGCAAGAGTTTGAGTTTTTTGAAGATTTAAAACAGGTGGGAAAAAGAATTAAAATACTCTCATAAATATATTCCCCAGTCAAAAGCCGTCAGTCAGTCTAAAGAGTACGCATGAAAGCCTGTGTGATTTCTAGAACTCCTGGCATCTGCTGATACTATTGGTTGAAGTAGGCAAACATTGTTATTTCCATAATAATGATTATTGAATGTGGGTATTACCATAAGGCAAGGTATTGGATCAATGAACAGGTACACACAGGAGACATTTTTTAAAGATTATTTTTCTGTAACATACAACCAATTTATAGACTTTAAGTTGCAAAGAAATTTTTCAGCGTCCGGTAATACCCAGCACGTAAAACATCAAAAACAACATATGGTTGTCAAAGCAGCCATTTAAAGTAGCAGAGAGTGAATGAGTGGGAGAGGTTGCTGGGAGCCATTAGCCAAGTAGGTATGACAATTTCCTTGCCAGCGTACCCCATGTTGCAGTGACATTGAATGTAGGTGACCTTGCTCAAGGACCAAGGCGGATTAGGGTGTTCCCGGTTTAAGATAATCGTGTTTAGGGCGTTCCCAGTTTAGGTTCCAGGTTTAAGGTTTAAGATTATTCCTGCTGGGAATAGGGCGTATCCTGCTGCCTGAGTTCCCCTTGAGTTCTCACGGGATTCAGACAGTATATTTTGGGAGACAGAAGCCCAGTGGAGGGGGATTTGGGCAGAGAACGTG
>NW_026000057.1:23281619-23363432 GCF_001458135.2 Marmota marmota marmota | reverse complement strand
CTCCCCTCCCCTCCCCTCCCCTCTTCTCTCTCTACCCACTCTACTGTCATTCATTTCTCCCCCTTGTATTATTTTTCCCTTTCCCCTCACTTCCTCTTGTATGTACTTTTGTATAACCCTGAGGGTCTCCTTCCATTTCCATGCAATTTCCCTTCTCTCTCTCTTTCCCTCCCACCTCTCATCCCTGTTTAATGTTAATCTTCTTCTCCTGCTCTTCGTCCCTACTCTGTTCTTAGTTACTCTCCTTATATCAAAGAAGACATTTGGCATTTGTTTTTTAGGGATTGGCTAGCTTCACTTAGCATAATCTGCTCTAATGCCATCCATTTCCCTACAAATTCTATGATTTTGTCATTTTTTAATGCAGAGTAATACTCCATTGTGTATAAATGCCACATTAGATGTCTTCATATGTATAAAATCAAACTTTGTAAAACAACATTATTCCTAATTTCTGGAGATCTAACAAAATTTCTCTATTGTTATATATCTATATCTATATATATATTATATATATATATCTATATATATCTATATAGATATATATATACACACAGTCCCAAGTTATTCACTTTTCTGTATTGTCAGTAATGAATATGATGCTTAAAGCATGGGAAACTAAATGCATAGTTTGAGTCATGATGTATTCTGGAGAGGAGCATATGTTTTCCATGATACTTCACTTCTATTCCTCTCCATCTCATATTATACCTTTAAGGATATTATTCTATCACCATATTATAAGCTGTATAAATCAAAAAAGAGAAGAAGATATCATCATTCAATGCATATGACATCTTTATTGTAGTAATATTTAATTAATTGTGTGTATTTTAACATGTGCAATTCAAGGAATATCAACAGAATTTTGTAAATCTTTCCAGAGGATATTTTAAATAATGAGAAACTAATTTTTTAAAAAACTAAAGTGTATACTGCTAAAACTACCAACATCACTAAGTAATGAAGACATATATAGGGTAACTGACACTTTCATATATGCCTTGTGGAAAATCAGAATAATCACTTTGCATTTTAGTCAGCTTTTCATTTATAACACACAACTACGAAAACTAATTTATAGAGACAATGGAATTATTTTGGCTCAGTTTTGGAGGTTCTAGTTATGATAGATTGGATCTGTAGTTTGGAGTATATGGCAAGATAGCACATTATGGCAGGTGAAAATGTTAGAGCAAAATTGCTCACCTCATTTCTAGGAAGCAAAAGAAAGGAAGAAATATGTTTCAGAGTCTCACTCTCCTCTTCAAGAGTATGCACATAATGACATAAGGACCTCTCTCAGACCCCACTTCTTAAAAGATTTACCACAACCCAAGAGTGCTACACTGCAGACCAAGCCTTTAACATGTAGGCCTTTAAGGGGTATTCAAAATCAAAACCATAGCACTTTGGAAAATAAAAATGAGAATAATTACTATGACTGTGATTATTATATTTTATCCTATAACCCAGGGATTACACTTTGGCATATGTATGAAAAATGAATTTGGACACTATTCATAAAAAGGCACATACAACACAGTTCTTTGCTGAGTTATATATAATGGCCCATAACTGGAAAAAAAATTCAAATGTCCATTAATATAAACATAGAAAAGTAAATTGTGGTATATACAGGTAGTAAATAGCAATAAAGAATGAGTTAATCAGGGCTGGGGTTCTGGCTCAGTGCTAAAGCACTTGCCTAGCATGTGTGAGGCACTGGGTTCGAGTCTCAGCATCACATATCAATAAATGAATAAAATAAAGGTTCATCAACATCTAAAAAAATTAAGAATAAAGAATGAGTTAATCATAATTACACCCAAGAATATGTGTTTGTGTGAGAAATGCTACAGAGTCAAATAAGACTAACACAAAACAGTATATATTATGATTCCATTTATACAAAGTTTAAAAGGAGCTAAAGCTATTCCATGTCATTAGACTTCAGAATGGTAGTTCTCACTGAGGCAGGAGGGTATGTATGGGAGGTTAGTGACTGGGAGTAGAGGGCAGGGCTTCCCTTAAACGCTCGTGATGCTGTATTTCTTGATTTATGTAGTGATCACACAGATGTAGTAAAATTGCAAATATTTATTGAAGTGTATACTCTTGATTTGTATACTTTATGTATGCTATGCTTTAATTTTAAAGCTTTCTAAATTACATGCTAGCATAAAATAGGATCAATCAAACAATCAGAAAAAGTTCTTGGGAACTGACCATATAATAG
Source organism: Marmota marmota marmota (assembly GCF_001458135.2). NCBI lineage: Eukaryota > Metazoa > Chordata > Mammalia > Rodentia > Sciuridae > Marmota > Marmota marmota. The sequence continues at coordinate 23,361,193 of NW_026000057.1, read as the reverse complement.
CAAAGAAAATCAATGGAACATTTTAATGACAAAGTTCAGAAAATCTCACTGAAGTATAACAAGATTAAATGCAATGGAAAATAGAAGAAAAATGTTAATAAAAATCAGAATAATAAACCAGAAAACTATAACTGTTAGAAATTAAGAGAAAATTATAAGGAAGAAAATTATCAAGTAAATAATGCTGTAAAAATATTCCAATGTAGGAGTATATGTCTGCAGATTTAAAGGTCCTTTGATCTCTAGCAAAAGTAATTTAAAAAGGACCAGTGACCCACAATATCTTAAAATTTCAGAATATCAAAATATCAAAAAAATTTTAAAATTTTCTAAAAGGAATAAAAACTATGTGCCAAGTACTAACATTTAGAATACTTTAATAGAATCACTGAAATACAAAAAAAAAAAAAAAAAATATAGCACAATGCCTTCAAACCCCTATTTAAATATTTTTACATGTGTTTTCTATGCAAAAATAAACTGCCAATCAAGTTGGATATGATAAAAATAATTTCTAGGTACGCTATTTCTCAAAATACTTATCCTTAATAAAATATCCTTAGTAATTTGATAGAATGAGAGTAAATTGAGTAAGAAAAATACATGGCATTTAAGAATTGGGATGCACCTCAGGAGAGAAATGATGGAAAATATGTGAATGACATCTGTGCATCACAAATTGAAAACAATTCTAGTGGGAAAATAAAAGGATTTCTGAAGTGAGTTTTCAGGGAAAAAATTAAATAGAATTGAAATGATCAAGCAAAATGGCATAACATTAAGTAAAATGCAGAGCTACTAAAATAAGTGAACCAAAAATGAGGATTACACTGAAAAGAAGAAAGAAAACAAAATTATAAATATTCCATTAAAAGATTTGTAAATCTTCAGCTAATCAATTTTTATGTAACTCCCATTGAGAGGGATGTGTAGAAAAGAGAATGTGGGTGCAGTGAACATGTTAAACCTGGCAGGAAATTGATAGTGTCTCACATTTATAAATGAAGAAAGAGTACTGTTAGCATGTTAATTTGAAGTATGGTAAACGTTGTTGGGAACAGCTTTGTAGTGTAGATTTGTGTGTGTGTGTGTGAGCAAGAGACCGCTGTTTGTCATTCAAATCCCCTAGTACAGTTTGACTTTTAATGTATGTCACCAAAATTTGATTTAAATATCATAATAAAAGGGACCAAGGCACAGGAGTTTTATGTTATTTCATAGAATGTCCCTGTCCAAATGACTTTAAGGAAATATTTCAGAGTGCTACTTCTAACTTTAGACATTTTAATTTGATAGGTAGGATAGTGGATAAAATAGGAATTATAAGGTGGAACAGGAGAGTGGGGAGCTGTATGAAGCTGTTCTGTTTATCTTGATTAAGTTTGTAAGTCTTTTTACATCTTTCCAATTATTGTAGTTACCGGGAATTAGGCTCTTAGAAAAGGAGAAAATAAGAATTTGAAGTGATTCTTAAGATACAATGACATGAAGACAACTTTGAGAAAGAATCTACCACAAGCACTGAGAAACACAAATAGATGGTGAAATTAACTAAACAGAAGAGATTTTGGGTAATTCAGAGCACTCTTCTCTGCTTCTTTCTCCAGGGAAGTAATATTGAGGCTGAAACACTTGCTCAAGATGAGAAAAGGATCTATAAGAGCATGAAAAAGGGAAGAGAGAAATAAAAATGAGATAGGAGAAAAGAAGTGGTTAGAAATTCTAATGGGTTTCTGAGTTGATAAGACTAACATGAAAAAGTAGGGAAGAGGTTTCACTGAATTGCTCAAGACTAATTGTAAAAGTAAGAAAATGAGACATAATAGGGAAAATAATTTACCTTCACAAGATAGGATACATAGATTTTTTTTTTTAAGAGAGAGAGAGAAAATCTTTTTTGTAGATGGACACAACACAATGCCTTTATTTTTATGTGGTGCTGAGAATGGAACCGGGGTCCCACCCATGCTAGATGAACGCTCTACTGCTGAGCCATAATCCCAGCCCATATGTAGATATTTTATGCAAATTGCATGACAAAAGTATGAGAACAAAATCAAAATAGCTGTAAATCAATAAATCAGGGCTACTGGCCAGCAATATAAAAAGCTAAAATATTGTTTAAAATTTTGATGAGAGAATAAGCAAAAATCATATTACTTGTTAACTAATTAGAAAGATAGTTAAATTATCCTTCACATGTTGTAAAGTCTAATTTTGATTCAAAAAGTGGCCTACACTCTGCCTGTAGTTTCTTCCTTCCCTTTTCCTGTAGGCTTTCAATTCACAATTTAACAACAAAGACCATCCTCATAAAACAAAAAAGAGATGTTACAAAATACTTTTCCTGTTTTGTAAAATTTTGGCCATTATCACTCATATCATGCAATGTTAGCGATTCTTCACACAAATGTTTTCCCCATCTTTTCTTTTTGCCCTTAAATATCACAGAAAAGCTCCTTCTAGTTCACCTTGAAAACATGACCAGCTTATTTGGAACATCCTGTTTTGATTTTGTCCCCATGTCCAAATGCTAGCAGACCCAAGACCCACTTCCTTTATCCCTTCTCTAAATGAGGACAATAGTTTTGAAGATTATTGAGAAATTCTACATGTCACTCTTTCTCATTAACAGCCGATTGACATATCCATCTGCCAACCTGCATATGTTCCTGAATGAGGAACAGACATTGAAAATCTAACAAAAACTGAAATACAGATCTTCCTAAAACCTATTCAGCTACCACCTTCCTCAGCTTAGTTGATGGCAATTTTTTCCTTCCAGTTGCTTGAGTAAAAATTCTCAGAGTAATATTTGACTTGTCCTTTTATTTTATACCCCAATTCATTAGCAGAAGGCTATTATAGCTTTCCTCAAAATTCAATTCAAATTCTGGCCATTTGTTACTTTCTCTCCTGCTACTATTGGGCTCCAGGGACCACTGAAATAATTTCCTAATTGATATTCCTGCTCTACTTCTTGGTTTCCCTTCCTTCTATTAACTACACAGCAGACAGAGGGCAACTTTTACAGGTTGGTCAATGACAGTAAGATACAATTAGGAGAGATATGCTCTGATGTTCTATTACATGGTAGGATGATTCTGGATAATAGTAATGTCCTATGTATCTGAAAATGCTAGAAAAAGTGTTTTTAATGTTTTCACTATAGAAATTCATAAAGGCTTAAGGACATAGATACCATGACATGAACATTATACAATGAGTATGCATATTGAAACATTACATGGAACCCAATCAATATGTAAATTTGTTTGTCAAATAAAAAAAAATTAAAAACCCATAAACATGTCTATAAGATTTATCTGTTAAATATCATATAAAATCCCAAAAAATTCTATAATTCTTACAAGGATCTATTAGACGAATATAAATACCAAGTATCTGGGTCTAACAGTCTCATTTCTTACCTCTTTGCTTCTTCCCATTTGCTCATTGAGCTTGAGCTCTGCTAGCTGTGCTGTGTTCAGAATCTAGCAAACTTCTGTGACCTATAATTTATTCCCTCTCTATTCTATCTAAAATATTAATTCTCAATTATTATATCCCTACTTAGCTTCATTTTTGTCCATAATATATACCGGTTTTTCATGTGAAGTTATATATTTAGGCTTCTGTTTTATCCCTGCTTCTTTTCTCCCAATTAAAAATACAAGAATATTGTAGTTTCTTCCTTCCCTTTTCCTGTAGGCTTTATCCCAAGTGGGACATGCTGTATTGCAAGTGTTTAGAAAAGAGTAGACATTTAATAAACATTCGTCGAATAAGCTATCTTATTTTCTCTCATGGTGATATAACATATAAATGTGACTTTTTTTCTTTTTACCTATGGCAAACAAAATTAGAAGCAAATACACTCACAGTTTTCTTCTGTGATATTGAAACATAACAGCTGCAATATAGATTCAGAATAGCCTGGTTATCTATTCATTTGGCAAGATTCTTTCATAGGCATACAAAACAAGAAGGAAGACTGTTACCTCAGTTAGAAAGGGAGATTATGTAGTATGTCACCCTGGAAAACCAATATTCATCCCACCTACTAACATACTCAACTAATATTTCATTTTCATTGCTTTGGAAGATAGGCCCTATGGGCTTTTATTTAAACTCCATAGACTTAGTATTAGGTGTAGAAGATTACAAGTGTAAGAGCAAATCAATGAGAAGAATTGAAATATGACAGCCTTTCCAACAAATGAATCTTTAGATAGGTGTTGAAGATTCCAATAATCAACCATTGGTTTCTACTTACTGATATAGAGTGGATCCAGAAATGTATAGTAAATAAATTTCCCTTAAGTTCACTATATTTTTTATTATGTGTAAAGAATCAGCCTCAATTTTTAAATATTGAAATATTAAATTTCAAAATTATATTTCAATAAAGCTAGAAGAAAATATTTTCACCACAAAGCATTAATAAATGTTTGTGGGTATACTTACCCTGATTTTAATATTACACAATGTACACTTGTATTGAAATATCACATGGTTCCCCACAAACATGTATAATATTTATGTGTTACTTAAAAAATAAACCAACTATCCAAAATATTAGACAGATTTCTTCAAATGGTTATGATAAAACCAGAGAAATGAGGAAAAATAGAAATGTATTATTTATTTATTTATTTTGCAAATAGCATAAATTCAACTCTAAAAATGAACAAATAGTGTTTGGTTCTATTTTATCCCCACTTTGGTATATATATGCTATATCAGTCACAGTATGAGAAATAAATTGTTGCAAGCATTTTATTTTTTCTTAGGCCTTAAACTGTTTCTAGATCTACTTACTATTCCTTTCACAATGTTTACAAACACATGGTAGGGTCTTCCAAAGATCTTTTGAGATTATTACAGGCAAATATATTTTTTTCCATAGAGAGAAAAAAAATACTTTGTCTTAGTAAAATATCCACACTTCAAAATATCAAAACCCAGACTGGGGCCGTAGTTCAGCTGCAGAGAACTTGCTCAGCACATGTGAGTCACTGGGTTCGATCCTTAATACCACATAAAAGTAAGAAAATAAAATAAAGGCATCTGCCCATCTACAAATACAAAAAAAATTTTAAAAATATCAAAACCCCAATTCACAAAGTCTATTGCACTGTTAGGCAAACAAATTTAACCGCCTTGTGCCCCCCCCCAAACACACACACACACACACACACACACAAACTATTTTGGCTGTTATAACAGAGGTATTTGTAGATTATTTTCTTTTTTTAAATTTAAAATTGTCATATCAAATTTATTACAAAACATGTACAGTTAGTTTAAATAAAAATTATGCCATATTGCTCAGAAATATTTTGCCATCAATAGATGTTTTCTTGCTGTCATTAAGATAATTTTTATAGAAAACAATCTGAAAACATGGATAGGATCACCTTGATTGATTTGTCAAACATGTTATTAGAGGCAATTATAGAAAATAGGAATTTTTATTTAATTTTTCTTTCCTGTTGAGGCAAAAAAACAAAGGACAAAACATGACCAGATTCTGTATGCATAGTTCTGTGGTTGGGGCTAGGTATTCAGTTTTATATGGAATTCCATTCTCTGGAAGAACATTTATCAAATATATTTCAATGGAACCACTAATGTATAGCAGTTTTTGTTTTAAATTGTTTTTAAAAATGGATCCTGGATTATAGATGTTTGTGTATAAATCTTTCAATGTGATTATTTATAACTACTTAGATCTTTCCACTAATAAACTATATAAAATAGGAAATGGGGCATAATTTAAGAGACTGGACTTTTTCAGCAAGAAGGGGAAGAAGGAAAAACATTACAGTTTTATCTGGTGTCTCAGAATACAATGTTAAAATGGAATAAAAGAAGAACATACTTTTCTTTCTGGAGCACTCCAATAAATTGAGAAGTCAGATTCAATTATGTACCATGACTTGTTTCTGGAAAAATGTTGCTGGTTACTTTTTTGTTGTAATAATTTTTGATAATTAGCAGTATATGGAAGAACCTACTAATATCATGTTTGACACACAATTTGTACCTCCAAATTACTTATCAAATTTATTCCTGAATCTGGATCTTTATCTGTTATATGTTGAAAAAAAAGCTTACCTCATTTTCTTTTTGTAGAAAATTCAATTTTTTTGAAGAGCTGTGCAATGCAAAATTTCTATAATTACAGTATAGGGATTTCTGATTACTTTCATATAGAAATGGCTCAGTAAAAGAGAATACTCAAAAGACAAATTAAAATTCTAAATTGAAAATAATTATATTTATTAAAATCATTCAATTTTAATGTGCTGTTCATTCCTTAAAATGAATGATATTAGTACAGAAAGTAATATTCTAAGTTTAGGCCTACGTTGTAAGTTTATTCCATATGCTCTCATAAATAATAAAAAATAGTTTGAGGACAATATTTTCCAAAGTTAATAACTGATATATACTATTAAAAAGTTATATGAACAAATAGATTCAGGCAATGCTGGGTTAAAAATGTTAAGCATTTTATTTTGCATTATGACCTTCAAGAGCTCTTAATATATTCTTGAGTGTTCAAGAGAGAGTTCTAAAACAGTAATGTTATGGTTTGGATCTTTAATATCCCCTGAAAATCTCATGTGTTAGACAATGCAGAAATATTGAGAGGTGAAATGATTAGATTATGGGACCTGTCACCTCATCAGGGGATTAATTCATTTGATGGATTAAAGATTTGAATGGTGGTAACTATAGGCAGGAGGTGAATTACTGGGGAAAGTTAGGTCACTGGGGACATGCCCTTGAGGATTCTGACTCCTTATGCTCCCTTCCTCCAACTTCTCTCTCCTTCCCAGCTGCCATAAACTGAGCATCTTTCCTCTTCCAAGTCCTTCCACTGTGATTTTCTGCCTCATTTCTGGCAAAAGCAAAGGAGTCAGCTGACTGTGTACCAAATGTCTGGATCCATGAGCCCTAAATAAGCTTATTCTCCTCTATGTTGCTCTTGAGAGTTATTTTGACCATAGTAAGAAAAGCTGATTCTCACAGAAATTGGAACTGAGAAGTGGGCATTGCTGTGACTAACCTGACCATATAGTTCAGAAGCCTTTGGAACTGGTTTGTGGGAGGAGTTTGAAAATTTTGGAGATGCAGGCTAGAGAAAGCTTAAAATGTTTTAAAGCAGGTCTTAGTGAAAAAATCTAGTGGGACCTCAGAGATCAACATGTGGATCACAATTCAGATAGTAAGGACTGTGCTCATGAGGTTTCACATGCAAATGTGGACTCTACTGGGAATTGAACTAGAGGTCATTCACACTACATCCTGGCAAGGGGCACAGCTACATTTTATCCATGTCCTGAGACTTACTCTAAGCAAAATTTAAAGGTGATAGACTAATTCAGACAGTTATAAATTTCAAGGTAGCACAACATTCAGGTGGGGCATGGGCATTTGCTGGTAGCTCTTAGCCAGGTTTACTGTGAGAACTGGGAACAAGTAGCAGAGAGAAAAATTTGGAAAATTTGTTCAGCAAGAGAAGCAGAACATGTGAAGTCAGGAACAAGAAAGGTATAGTTGCTGAAGAGATTAAAATTGGTAAAGGGAAACTAAGTACTTTAAACAGAAACAATAGGAGAGATGCCTTGAAAGCATCTTGGGAATTAGAAAGAACATACCAATGTCAGGCTTAAGCACATAAAAGTGAAAACTCTTTTGAGAAAAGATCCTGGGGGCAGCCTGCTTCTACAAGGGTGCCTATGATGTTGTTTCCCCAGGATGCATTTTACTAACCTCAGCCACTTATGCACACAGATGCCACTGTACCTCTGGTCCAAGGGAGTACTGCTATGGTTTGAGCTGGCACAGACCTTGGTATCATCCATATGGAGCTAGTTCTGTAGGAATAAAGGATGCTTACGTTAAGGGGTCACAGAGGCGTCCAATTATATTTCAAAGGAAGGCCTGGGAAGCAAGGCAAAATATAGCAGGTTTGAAATAACTGATGGCAATCTCCAAGAGAGCAAAATATGAAGCCAATGTTGCAGTGGAGACCATAGGAATTAAAAGATACCAGCTGGGCATGGTGGCACATGACTATAATCCCAGCATATCAGGAGATAGGCAGGAAAATCACAAGTTCAAAGCCAGTCTCAGCAACTTAACAAGGCCCTAAGCAATTGAGTAAGACTGTCTAAAAATAAAAATAGTTAAAAGGGCTGGGATGTGGTTCAGTGGTTAAACATTCCTGGGCCCCTGGGCTCAATCCCAGTTACCAAAACAACAACAACAAAAAAAATTAAGAGATAACGGGCATATGGAATGTCCACCAAAGAATTCTGCAAAAATTGAGCAGAACCAGGCAAAGAAAGTGACCATGTGGGTGGAGTGGCTGTAGCCTTTTGGAAAGCACATATTGTCACCATGTACGAGAGAAGTCAGATGTAGAGCTATAGGGCTTGTTTGCTCTGCTGGGTTTTAGACTTGTTTTGGTCACATGCCTTCTTTCTATGCCTTATTCCTCCCTTTTGGAATGGAAATGTTTACTCTGTGCCATTTTATATTGGAAATACGTGTGTGTGTGTGTGTGTGTGTGTGTGTGTGTGTGTATCTTACTTTTGTATTTTATAGGGGCTCACAATTAAGTATTTGTCTTGGGGAGTATGATCAAATTTTGTATTTAGACTTTTGAACAATTCTGGAACTCTGAAAGTTATGGGGACTCTTGGAGATATATTGCACTTTGCACTGTGAGATAGAGATGTGCTTTTCAAGGCCAAGAGTGGAATATTATGGTTTGGATCTTTAATGTCCCCTGAAAAATTATGTAAGACACAATATATGAATGTTCAGAGGTGAAATTTATTATGAAATCTATAATCTCATCAGAAGATTAATCTATTTGATGGATAAAATTTTTGTTGGACTACTTGGTGGTAACTATAGGTTGGTGGGGTGTGATGGTTGAACTAGAATACTTGGGGCAGGTCTTGGACCATATCTTGCCCTTGTTTTTTTTTTTTTTTTTGTTTTCTGTCTCCTATTCTTCCTGGCTGCCATGGCCTGAGAATAATTTCTTTGCCATACCTTATCAAAGGTATGTATGTATCAAAGGTACTCGGTCTTTCCTCAGGCCCAGAGCAATAAACTCATACAATCTTGGACTGAACTTCTGAAACGATGAGTCTCTAAACTTATCTTCCTCTAAGTTGTTTTGTTGGAGATAAACAACAAAACAATATGGTACTGGGGATTGAACCCAGGGCCTTGTACATGCAAGGCAAGCACTTACAAGAAAAGATTACTAACACAAGTAAACAGAATTTTTACCATATATTTAATCAAGAGTTTAGACTGGAATACAGTAAACTGTGCATTCCACTGTCATGTACTTAAACAAATAAAATCAATTAAATAAAAGAGAGACAATTCATCTCCCTCTTCTGAAGCTAGAGAAGTGACAAGTATGAAAAATTTTGTCTTATAACATGGAAAATCCAGTTGATGCAGGACAAAGTTTTGTGTTCATATCAGAAAATTAGTGTGACAAATTTAGTCAGTTCTGATACTATACCATGTTGTCCTGACAATGAAGGCTATCTTGTGATTGTCAATATACAATTTTACTAATGTAAGTAAAACGCTCTACAAGTGACATCTTGAAATCTAAAAAGCTCAAATTCTGCTCCTTCTTATTAAGTTAAAATGTATTTGTAATTTTAATTCAAATATATAATATCTATAAATCTCTTACAAATATTATACTTACTTAAGAAGTTTTAACAGAAACAAGCAGAACTTGCCTTTAAAAAACTTTGCGTTATACAAGTCTGCACCTTAGTGCAGACCTAACTGATCTATTTTTGGAACATATTCAGATATTTCTCATTAAATGACTACCTATCAAAAGAAAAATCCTTACTTTTTTTTCAAATTTCCTTATGAACTTGAATATATGTGCAAGAGAAGGTTGAATTTTATTAAAGGCAGGAACAAATGTCTACAAATCTCAAGAGTTATCATTGTTTCATTAAAGAGAAAAAAATTTTTCACCTGAAAGAATTCATTTCTCATAAAGCCATATTATATTATATTTTCCTCAATATTCTCAAACTTTTAAGGTTTTGTAAGTTTCTCCATTGGAAAGAAGAGTAATGGGAACCAAATATTTTCCTATTTTATGAAATGACTAATGTCCTTGTCTGAATTTGGTATCCGGATAATGTTAGCCTCAGAAAAAGTTTAGAAGTGTTACCTGCCATTCAATTTTTTTGAAGATTTTAACAAGAATTGGTGTCATTTTTAAAAGATTGATAGATTTCACCACAGCAATCATCCAGTCCCAATTATTCTTTGAAAAATTTTTAATAACTGTCTCAATGTTCTTACTTGTTATTCATGGTTGTGTGTGTATGTGTGTGTGTTTTCATTCTTTTTATTAATTTATTTTTTTAAATTTATATATGGCAGAATGCATTACAATTCATATTACACATATAGAGCACAATTTTTTATATCTCTGGTTGTATACAAAGTATATTCACACTAATTCGTGTCTTCATACATGTACTCTGGATAATGATGTTCATCACATTCCACCATCATTTCTAACCCCTTGCCCCCTCCCTTCTGCTCCCACCCCTCGGCCCTATCTAGAGTTCCTCTATTCCTCCCATGCTTCCCCTCCCTACCCCTGTTATTCATGTTTAAACTTGTATTTCTTTATGATTTAGTCTTGGTAATTTTGTGGTTTTAGAATTATGCATTGTGTTTTTAGAATATCCACATTATTGGAGTGTAATCATTCACAGTGGTCCTGAATTATGACTTGTATTTCTGTAATATAAGCTACAATATTTCATGTTTTTTTTCTGATTTTATTTGAGTCCTCTCTCTTTCTATTAGTCTACCTAAAAGTTTGCTAATCTTGCTTTCTCAAAAAAGATCAACTCTTAGTTTTGTTAATTTTTTTTTTGGGGGGGGGGTTTCCTAGTCTCTATTTTGAGTATTTCTGCTCAGATTTTCCTTTTAATAATTTTTGGCATCATTTTCATACATTTTTTATTCCTTGAGATGTAAAATTAGGTTGTTTGAAATCTTTCTCAATGTAAGCATTTATCATTCAATTTTGGAACTGCTTTTGCTATATTTTATAAATTTCAATAAGTTGGCTATCATTTTTGTCTATCTCTATATTTTTTATTTCTCTTGTTTTTTTCTTTGAACAATTGCTTTTTCAGGAGGATACTGGTTAATTTCCATATATTTGTGAATTTTCACTTTCATTAAGTTCTAGCTACATACAATATTGGAAAAGATGCTTGATATGATTTCAGTCTTAAATTTGTGAACACTTGCCTTAGAACCTTATATATAATTTATCTAGGATACTGTTTTTCTTGTGCTTAAAAGAATGTGTGTTCTGTTTTAGTTGAATGAAGTGTTCTGTGTGTGCCTTGGGTTTATTTAGTCTAAAATATAGTTCAAGTTCAGTGTTCAATTTTCTGTTTGGATAACATATTTGTTATTGAAAATGGGGTATTGAAGTCCTCTACCACTATGATATTGCTATCTATTCCTCCCTTCAGATATGCTAATTGTATATTTAGGTGTTCAGATGTTGGATGTTACATATTTATAATTGTTATATTCTTTGGATGAATTGACCTCTTTATCATTACAACATGACTTTCTTTAGTTCCTTTGAGAGTTTTTGGCTTAAAACAATCACAGGACCTAAGTTATTTTGATGAAAATATAGCTCTCCTTCTGTGGGTTTCCACTTACATGAAGGAATGATTGGGTTATGGGAATATTAATCCAATCAATAAATTAATCCCCTGAAAAGTATTAACTGAGTGTTAACTGAAGGGAGGTAGGTTGTGGCTGGAGTAGGTGGGTCCCCAGGAGCATTCTTTTGGGGTATATATTTTGATGATAGAGTCTCTTTCAGGATTTAGACCTCTGAAACTGTAGGTCCCCAATTATACTTTTCCTCCTCTAAAATTATTTATGTCAAGACTTGTAGTCATAGCAGCAAAACAAACAAACAAACAAACAAATATCTGACTAAAACAGAAATTGATACTAAGAAGTGATGTTGTTGCTATGAGTAATCTGACTATATGGTTCATAAGCTTATGGATTTTTTTTGAATTGGTAGGAAGAATTTTGACATGTTTAACATTGCAAGGTGGAAATGCTTTAGATGGTTGTACGTGGAGCTTAATGACCAATTCTGGTCATTAGAAGACCGGAATGCCAAGAGAACCATGGACAGAGAAGACAGGGTCTCCATTGGAATTTGTAGTTAGAGATCATCTGTGTTATGTTCTGACTTCAGAAGTTGCCTGCATTTTGCCTGAGTCCTGAGTCTTTCTGTGAGGCTAGTTTTAAAAGTGATGGATTTCTTAACCTGGTGTAAAAAATTTCTAAGCAGCATAGCATTTAGGCAGTGGCAGGAATATTGCTGATGTCTTTTAGAAAAATTATTGTGATATTCAGGAGCAGAAAGCAGAGCAGAAACATTTGAAAAACTTGGACTTATAAGGTGGGAGTAAAACTGGGGCTAAGAAAGTTGCAGTTTTTAAAGACTTTACTTCCACTTAAGAAATGCTAAAGACTTTGCCCAGAGACAATGAAAAAGATGGCTTGTGGGTATCTTAGGAATTGGCAAGACCATACCCATCTCAGGCTTAAAGGAGTTAAAGTAAAAATTCTCTTGAAAAGAGAACTTTGGGACACCATCTAGCATGAGGAGGCCTATGAAGTATTTTCAACATATTCAGCCACCCAGGCACTGAGATGCTGCTGCTGCCAGCATCCATGGAGGTTTGGCTACTGCTCAAGAGGGTGGCAGATCTTGGCATAAACCTCTTGATGCTGGTTCTGCAGGAATGAAGGATGCTGGAGTTAGGGAGTCATGCAAGCTTACACCAGGGTTTTTCAAAGGAAAATCTGCAAGGCCAGGCTAGGTACTGCAGGTTCAGAGTCCCTGTGGGCAGCCCCTGAGAGGGCAAAGTGTGGACATGTGAGGAGGAAGCTGAAGCTTCTGTAGAGACTCCTGAGATTAAGAAATGCCAGTAACATGGGACATTGTCCCAGGAAAGCTGCAGGAATTGAGCAGAGAAGAGCCAACAGAAAAACCAGTTGGGTGACAACCAACAAGGTTACAAGGGTGGATCTACACAAGCCCTTTGGAGAGACTATCATGATGCCATATGCTCCAGATGCCAGACACAGAACTCTAGGACTTGTTTGGCCAGCTGGATTTCAGTCTTGCTTTTGTCCTATCCCTTCTTTTTATGTCCTTATTTTTGTGAATGGAAATGTTTTCTCTGTACCTTCATATATTGGATTCTTATAAATCACTTTCAATTATTTATAGGACTCATTTTGTGAGCTTGCCCTAAGTCTCAGAGGAGACTTTAGACTTTAACCTTTTGGCAATCTTGGAACTGTTGAGATTATGGGGAATCTCAGAAATGGAAAAAATATAGTTTGCACTGTGAGATGCTCATGAATTTTTTGGGGGGTGGCAGGGGAAGAATATTATGGTTCAGATATGAGATGGCCCCAAAAAGCCCATGTGTGAGTCAATGCAAGAAGGCTTAAGGAGAAATGATTTGTTTATAAGAATCTTAACTCAATCCATGAATTTATCCTCCAATAGAGATTAACTGAATGGTAACTGAAGGCAGGTACTGTGTGGCTGGAGGAGGTGTGTCCATGGAACCATGCCTTTGGGGTTTATGTTTTGTATCTGGTAAGTGGAGTCTTTCTCTTTCTCTCTCTGCTTCTTGATCATCATGTGAATTGCTTCCTCTGCCACACTCTTCCACCATGATGTTCTGCCTCAACTGAAGCCCCAAAGAATGGAGCTGGCTGTCTATGGACTTAAATCTCAGAAACCATAAGCCCCTGAAAATACTTTCCCTCCTCTAAATTTGTTCATGTCAGGTCTTTTAGTTACAGCAGTGAAAAAGCTGACTAAAGCCCTCTTCCATAACAATTTGAGGAAATTGAGAGTTTCAGGGACAGGGCACAGTAGAGGAAGAAAAGTAGTAAGGAGGCCACTGTGAGCACTGGCCTGCTACAGAATCCACTCACACAGACACTTACACAGCACAAGAGAGGATTCCAGAGAGAAGAGCTCCCTGTGTGTCCAGGTTCCTGAGGATTTACAGATTATAGCTTTTCGTTTTCATTATTCCTATTCGATAATGCCTCCATTTAGTCTGGTCTATTTGCAAAATCTTCAAAATTTCCATTTTATGTGGGCATTATCAAATTTTTTAAAAATTGACTGACACAAGGAATAGCAAATTTTTACAGAGCCTTTACTCCATGTGAGACATTGCTATAAGTTTAAAATAATTCATAATGGTATAATACTTGTTTCCCATGCTCATTTATAGATAAAGTAATTGATGAACAAAGATAAAAACTTGAAAGATAAGTTGCAGAACTAGAATTCAGTTGTATGCAGCCCAATAATAGAGTCCAGTATTGTAAATTACATATCACACTGACTTTGCAGGATTCAGTTTCATTTAATTAAATATAACATTATAGTAAGATACTTTCATAACTTTTTCAATAATAGAATATTGAATAATAAAGAAACAAAAAAAAACAGACTTGGTTGAACACTTTGAATATAATTGCTGTCAACTTGAGGAGAAACTGAAGGATGATTTGGTGCCATATACATTGATGTTAAGAAAAATTCTTTACCATTTGAATTCACAAGTAACCCAATAACTTTCAACTTAAGAAGTTATTGGGCGTTGGGCCTGTAGCTCAGTGACAGCGTGCTTGCCTAGCATGTGTGAGGCACTGGGTTCAATCCTCAGTACCACATAAAAATAAACAAGTAAAAACATTCTGCTCATTTACAACTACAAAAAAAAAAGTTATTGGAAGAGTTTCGTATAGTCCTGTGCATCAAATAATTACACAAAGGCATTGATTATCTATTACACACACAATCCAAATAAGCTCATAATATCAATTTATAAAAATCAATACATTTTACTAAGAATTTACATTTTTGTTACTTGAAAATGTTCATAATTTTATCACTTTTAAAATATATCAATTACATGCAATATATATCTATTGTATATAGTTTGTCAAGAAATTAAAAGACTTGTTTATAAATTTTGATATATGTTCATATTGTTATTAATCACTGTATTAATTGTTAAGCGTTTTGTTTTGACTATTACCCTTCATGAATCAAAAAGATACTCATTTTGATAGAGATTTATATCTGATGCTCAGTAATTTTACCTCTCCTATGTACATGGGACCAAAATTAATTAAACATTTAAGGAAAAAAAATGATAAAGAATCTCCAGTTTCATAAAACAGCACAATGTTAAACTCCAGTGAAATTTACAGGAAACATCCATGAACAGATTGTATCAATAAGAAAAGAACACATAGCAATTTTCTCATATGAAAATGAAACACTTAGAGTTCTCTGCAATTAGAGATAAAAATGGAACAATATTAATGCAACAGGTAAACAAAATTTTAGTATTACTGAAGAATAAATTACTGAGCTGAAAGAATGAAGATCTTTTCCTATATTTTGTATGCAACAAACAAAAAAGACTACAAGCTATTGTAGGTGTGCTTTGAGTAGAATTTGGAGTTAAAACATTTATGCAGTGGAATTTCTAAATGCCAAGAACAGAGATCACAAATGGAGGCAATAATTAAAGCAATAATTGGAAAAATCAACTATTCACAGTTTTAGATTCAAAGAGTTATTCTGTTATATGTAAAACTATACACAACAACACCTGGTAAAAAGTTAACTCACCCAGAACAAATGAAAGAACAAAGTTTCTGAGGAAATCAAAGACTGCCAACAAAGAAACCTTATTAGATTCTCCTCAAACACATGTCTGGAATACCCTAAAATTCTGTGAAAATATTATTTTTGCACCTAGAATTCCAAGTCTAGCAAATAAGACTGTGAAGTGAAAAACAAAGACTCTTTGGAATAGTTACACACTGTAAATGCTTACATTCAAGAACATAATCCATATTTTAAAATAATAACATAAAAGGAACAAAATACAAGTCACCCGCCCACACACATACCCTCAAAACCAATATGAAAATGACACATCAGTAAAACATACAGTTCATGCTGCAATATTGAAAAGGTAGCTATGAAGCTTACTTTATTGAAAGAAATATTCCTTAATAAAAGCAAAATAGAAAACTAAAAGAATGAAACTGGTAATTTAAATTTTAGGTAACATCCAAAAGATTCTGACTTAATATAAATCCTGTCTCATTCAAAATGAAGACAATGTAACTATCGAATTCTTCTTATTGTAATAAAAAAGAGCAGGATAAGTACAGCTGTTTCACATTTAAGTTTACTAAATAAAAGAAAAAGATATAGTTTCCAAAATCCTAAAATAAAACCAAGCAAAAACAACCTAAATTCATCAATGAAAATGAAATGAAAGAGACAAGAAATAATAATAAATATGGACTACAAGAACCACATGTCAGCATTACTAAAGCATTTCATATTTATTGTTTGAAAATGGGATCAATTTCCCTTACAAAATAGTTATTTTGGATTAAAAAAGTAAAAGATAAATTATATTGAGTGGTACATAAATGTATTTAATATAGAGAAACATTTACCAAAAACTTGTGATAATAAATATTTTCAAGATATAGAGAACCACATTTCTATAAACAGCAATAAATAAATAAATAAAAATAAAGGACAATAGAAGAGAGTAAATAGAAATTCTCTGTATAGTAACTGCACTATGTTTAAATCAGCATGGTGTTATTTGGAGATAGGCATAGATTACTTAAAAAGTTATATTGCGAATTTAGGACAAATGATAAATGTTTGTAAAAGAAGTATAATTGATACAATAAGATAGAGATAAAATAAATCATTAAATATTTAATTAAAACTTAAGAAGACATAAAAGAGGGGAAAGAAAATATGAAGCAAATGAAAACTATGACAGAAATGGGAGGTATTGATCCAACTATATCAATTATTATTTTAAATATGAAGCATTTAAATACACAAATTTCAAGAAAGAGGTTTGCTGAGCAGAATCACTAAAAGATTAAATTATAGGTCCACAAGTTTGATAACTTCATCAGGTGGGCTAATTCCTGGTAAGAGACAATCACCAAAACTCACAGCAGAAGAAATAAACACTATGAATAGGGCAATATTTATTGAAATAATTGAGTCCTATTAGAGAGAAAATACCATGGAAGAGTTAGTTTTTCAAAGGAGAAGTATCAGATAACACAGCTTTGAAATGGGAAATTGCTTTGGTCTCAGCCTCCAATCTATTTTACCAAATTCATGGTAATTTAAGATTTCACAAGTTTGAAATTTTCAACTGCCTTTGCATCCTGAAACAGAGTCAAATCATGACTGAAGAAGCAACCTGGGAATGAGGTGACACTGTGGCCCCCAAATTCAACAACTAGTATTGAGTTCTTTTTTTAAAATTTTATTTGTTCTTTCTAGATATACAAGTCATTAGAGTATATTTTGACATATTTAAGCAAACACAGAGTATATCTTATTCTAATTAGGAGCCAAGTCTTGTGATTGTACACAATGTGGAAATTCATTTTGGTATATTCACATATGTACATAGGAAAGTTGTGTCAGATTCATTCCACTGTTTTTCCTATTCCTATCTCCCCTCCCTTCCCTTCATTCCCCTTTGTCTAATCCATTGAACTTCCATTCCCCACCTCATTGTGTGTTAACATCCATATATATGAGAGACTATTCAACCTTTGTTTTTTTGGAATTGACTTATTTCACTCAGCATGATAGTCCCCAGATTCATCCATTTACTGGCAAATGTCATAAAGTCATCCTTCTTTATGGTTCAGTAAGATTTCACTGTGTACATATACCACACTTTTTTTTATCCATTAATTTGTTGAAGGGCACCTAGTTTGGATTATAACCTAGCTATTGTGAATTGAGCTGTTATAAACATTGATGTGACTGCATCACTATAGTATACTGATTTTAAGTCTTTTGGGTATAAACTGAGGAGTGGGATAAACGGCTCAAATGGTCATTCCATCCAAGTTTTCTGAGGAATCTCTAAAATGCTTTCCATAGTGGTTGCACCAATTTTTAGCCCTACCATCAATGTATGAGTGTACCCTTTTCCCCACATCCATGCCAGCATTTATTGTCACTTATTTATTGAATGTGCCATTATGACCAGTGTAAGATGAAATCTCAGTGTAGTTTTAATTTGCATTTCTCTAATTGCTAGAGATGTTGAACATTTTTTTTTCATATATTTGTTGACCAATCAGATTTCTTCTTCTGTCAAGTGCCTGTTCAAGACCTTTGCCCCTTTATTTATTGGGTTATTTGGGGTTTTTTTGTATTAAGTTTTTTGAGTTCTTCTTTTTTGAGTATATCCTAAAGATTAATGCTCTACCTGAGATGCAGGTGGCAACGATTTTCTCCCATATGTAGGCTCTCTTTTCATGTTCTTGATTGTTTCCTTTGCCATGAAGAAGCTTTTTAGTTTGTTACCATTCCATGAATTGATTCTTGATTTTACTTCTTGCACTTCAGGAGTCTTGTTAAGGAAGTTGTTTCCTAAGGCGGCATGATGGAGTGTTGGGCTTATATTTTCTTTGGATGGCAGTGGGAAGCAGCTCAGCTGCAAAATTGAGATGAAGGGTATTGTTATGTTGCACAAGCCTTCATTTGAGATGACCCCAAGATACTCCATGAAGAAATGGGAGAAAGGACGTTTATAGAATACAAAACAAACTAAAACTTTTCAGAACTATGAATTAGATTCAGATGTATTTAGATCATTCTTCTCATTCTTGGTACTATATAGAATTAAATAGACACAAACATACTATGTTTTCAAGGAATTACTCATGTTACTCATGGAACTCCATGAAAAGCCTGCAAACTTTGACTCCTTTGACACATAAGATCATTTTTATATTTTAGAAACTAAACCTACATGAATTAAGAGATGAAATAATTTAGATCATCAATATGGGCTTATCTCCATTGACTCTTTCAGATAGTGTAAAAGACAATAATAAATAAGGAAGAAACTTACAACAAAGAAAGTCAGGGTCACTAAACATAATGGGCAGGTCAGTCTTTCATAGGAATAGAACCAGAGGTTACAATAGGGACTAACTCAGGAATGTTCTCTACTTTTGTACAAGGGGTTTCCCAGTTTTTACAGCAGGGTAGGAGAATTGATATAGATCAATAACTCTATTTGTTTTCCATTATTCCTTAGTCCACTTGTGAGTATTTCTTGGAGTTTCCTATTTCTATTTTTCCATAGTGTATTAAATGATGGGCAGGAGGAAAGGAAAAAAAAAAGTACTTTTTAGTTCTGAATTTTCTTTGTATTTAAAAAAAATTAAATTACAAGTGAAATGTATATATTCTTAGTGAACCATGTGATATTTTGATATACGTATATATATGATCAAATTAAACTAACACATCTATCACCTCATATCTTATTATTTTTGCGATGAGATATTCAACATCTATTCTCTTAGTATTTTTCCAGTGTTATCTACATTAACCATGCTATTTAGTGTCTCCAGAACTTATTTCTTCTGTCTAACTTAAATTCTATGCCATTTATTCAATATCTCTCCATTCCCTGCCCTGCCCATTATCCAACCTCCACTCCCTGGTAATTATTATTCTATTCTCTGTTCTACAAGTTTGATTTTGTTTTGTAGATTTTAGGTTATCAGAACGCAAACAGTCATATCCATCCTTGAGTTGCTTGTATCAAAAACTTCAGAATCATCTATGGCATCCTGTTGCCTCGACATTTACAATTCATGGGCTCCTCACTTTCTTTCACATACACTAAACCAGCACTGACCTTGGACAGTTTATCTCTTGACTGCATTTTTCATTAACCTTCTAACTAATTTCCATCCTTCAATATGCTTTCTATAGTCTATTTTCAACGAATCAACAAGGGTAAGATAAGGTAATGTCATTCTTTGGTCAAATATCCTCAGTGCTAACTATCTACATCAATCACAACCATAGAAAGAATAAATATGCCACAATGAAGACTATGGACTAATAAAACAAGATTAGTGCCTCACATATAGTAAATGTCCTAAATGTTACCTATTATCACTTTATAGCATCTTCAGTACTTACAAAAAATTTAAAGAAAAGCAGTTTTGGGGCTGGGATTATGGCTCAGAGATAGAGTGCTTGCTGAGCATGAGTAAGTCACTGGGTTTGATCCTCAGCATCACATACAAAAAAAAAAAAAAAAAAAGAAAGAAAGAAAAGAAAGAAAGAAAATAAAGGTATTGTGTATACCTATAACTAAAAGATAAATATTAAAAAAGAAAAAGGCACTTAGGCAGTTTTACTAGGAATAGAACCACAATTTGACCTGGTTGTGCCACTCCTTGGTATATAGCCAAAGGACTTAAAAATCAGCATACCACAGTGAAACAATCACATCAATGTTTGTAGCAGCTCAATACATAATAACTTAGCTATGTAAACAACCTAGATGAATGGATGTTGTGGTATATTTGTGCAGTGGAACATTATTCCACCATAAAAAAGAACTTTAATACTTTTGCTTGTAAATGGATGGAACTGGAGAGTAGTAGCATGCTAAGTGAAATAAGCCAGTCCCCCAAATTGTTCTCTCTAAAATGTGAATGCTAAAACTCAACAAGAGGGGAAGGGGAAGAATGAAAGTTCATTAAATTAGAGGAAGGAGAATGAAGGAAGGGAGGGGGAACAGTAATAGGAAAGACAGTGGAATAAATGGGACATAACTTTCCTATGTTCGTATATGAATACACCACCAGTGAAACTCCACATCATGCACAAGCTCAGGAATGGGATCTTAATTAGAATAAGTTATACTTCATGTATTTATAATACTCCAAACTATACTCTCCTGTCATGCATATCTAAAAGTAACAATAACTAAATATTTAAAAAAGAAAGACAGTTTTAATATTTTTGACATGGCAGATATTTAGATGAGACTGTTTCATATTACCTATTTAAGCCATAGCAGGCCCAAACTAAGGATTCTAGAAAGTATTCTTTAATTAGATGGCTTCTTTAAAAATATTTTTAAACATTTCTAATTTGTGTTTTAGACACTCAGTCCACAGAGAAAGATAACACTTAAGAATTTTTCAAAGTTCTCATCATAGTAAACTTCTTTTAAATTGTAAATAAATGAGAATGTTTATACTTAAAAAATGATGGAAGTCAAACCTCTTTTAACTATTAAATATGCTGTAAATTTTCTAGCCTCAGTTTCTTCTTTGATTGCATTTCTCACATCACTCTGCTTTATGTACTTGTTACCAGCCCAGTTGGTTTGCTTACTATTCCCCCAAAGTGACAGACCCTTAATAATAGACCCTTAATAACAGACCCTTAGTAATAACTGTTTACTTCTTAGCTGCACTCATCTCCCACATAGCCAGATGGCTCAGATATCATATGTTATATGTTTTTCTTGATTTCCATATTAAAATTCCAAGTCAGGCTTCCTCCACAATTGAATGATATAATAGACTCAATTTGTACAGGCTCATGTTAATAATTGATAATATTTTAGAAATTTTCCAAGTTGGTTGATACCATATTTGTCACTTGAAATTGGCTCTTTTCAGAACTAATTTTGAAATACCTACTAGCTTACTACTATCAATTCATCTTACTTCCTGGTGCTTTATAGTCCCTATGGTCTTCTAAAATACATCTAACGTATCAAGTTTTATGTTCCTTATTTATATTTCTCTTCTATTAGAATGTAAAACAAGGGTAGGCATTTTAATTTCGTTTGGTGATGTTTCTTTTTGGTAGACATGTACTTATAAACGTGCTCACATTTAGAAGTTACTCAGTAATACAACCCTCTATATCCATGGATTACATATAAAAAATATAGATATATGTGTCAATACTGAATGTCTACAGATGTTTTCTTGTCATTATTCCCTAAATAGCATAGTAAACATCTATTTACATTGTTTGATGTATTAGAAATAATCTAGAGATGACTTAAAATATAAGGGAATATGTTCATAGGCTATCTGCAACTATCATACCATTTTACAAAGGGTCTGAAGCATCCAAAGACTTTGGTGTGAGAGGTAGTGCTGCAACCAATCCCCTTGTATCCTGAGGATGAGTGTACTTGTTCAACAATGAATCACCATTAACAGTATAAGCCCATTTTATGGCAGTGGAAACAAGTATACCAAATGAAAGACAACATTTTACAGACTGCTGGAAGTTAAAGCATGGTCATTGACCCTCTCTGGCCAAAGTGATATTGCCACAAGTGATGTGTTCCACTCTTGTACCATGCCTTTATTGGGAAGAGCTTAGGCATCAAAATTTAGAGTACAGACATAATCCTGTATCATCTGAGACCATTCATATGGGGTAATGTGGTATGAAATAGACCTGTTCTTGATTCAGTGATGCTGCAATAATAGCCCTAGACTGATTGTGCTTGGATTATTATATAAGAGACAAATAAAACCATATTTCATTTAAGCCAGTGCTTCACAATATTTTACACTATAACACCCTTGGAAAATGCTATTTATATAAATTTCTTGATAAATATATGAAACAAAAGGCCAAATGGTTTCAGCTATCAGTGCCCTGTAAACATCCCATGGCACAACTTTCATGGTGTTATCAGCTTTTCATTGCACTCACCAGACTTATGTCTGAGTTAAGACAGAACATCATCTACTTTAATTATTGATTTACTCAGAATATGTTAGTTGCAACCTCTTCCTTTGTTAGAGTATGACATAATTAAATTTTAAAACAGAAGATTTAGATTCAAGGACCAGCTCCTTTTCATGTTAAGATATTTACACTTGCTGATTCTTCTTACCATAGTATATAATCATTTTGCTCTCCCCTTCCAGGAAATAACTATACCTTCTTCAGTTTTGAGTCCAAATGTCATTTCATTTATTTTTGAGTTCAAAATGTGTTTATCTAAACTCTTAGGAAGATCAGTTTCCCCCAATTACATGTACATTAGTGTGCTATTTTTCATATATATATGTATAGATATGTATGTATATATGAATATATGTATATATATTTACAATTGCTGGTTAAAGGGAAATACATTTTATTTATTTTCTTTCTTTTATTATTATTTTTATATATATACATGACAGTAGAGTGTATTTTGACTTATTGTACATACGTGTAGTATCATTTATTCTAAATAGAATCCTATTCTTGTGGTTGTAATTGATATGGAATTACCCTGGACATGTATTCATATATAAGGATAGGAAAGTTATATGTAATTAATTCTACTGTCTTTCCTATTCCAATTTCTCCTCCCTTCTAGTCATTCCCCTTTTCCTAATCCAATGTACTTCTTTTCTTCCCCACCCCTCCCTCTCTTGTTGTGAGTTAGCATCCACATATCAGAGAGAACATTTGGCCTTTGGTTTGGGGGACTGGCTTATTTTACTTAGCATGATAGTCTCCAGTTTCATCCATTTACTGGAAAATGCCATAATGTTCACTTTTCCTTACGGCTAATAACACATTGTGTATATATACCACATTTTCTTTATTCCTTCATCTATTGAAGGGCACCTAGTTTGGTTCCTCAGCTTGGCTATTGTGAATTGAGCTGCTAGAAACATTGATGTGGCTGTGACGCTTTAGTATGCAGATTGTAAATCCTTTGGGTATAAATCAAGGAGTGGGATAGCTGGGTCAAATGGTGGTTCCATTTCAAGTTTTCTGAGGAATCTCCATAGTGCTTTTCATAGTGGTTGCAACAATTTTCAGTCCCATCAGTAATATATGAGTGTATTATTTTCCATATTTCCTTGTCAGCATTTATTGTTGATTGTATTCTTGATAATTGCCATACTGACAGGAGTGAGAAGGAATTTCAGTGTCATTTGAATTCACATCTCTCTAATTGCTAGAGATGTTGAACATTTTTCATGTATTTTTTGACCATTCATATTTTTTCTTCCATGAATAGTCAGTTCCTTTGACCATTTATTGATTGGGTTATTTGTATTTTTGGTGTTAAGTTTTTTGAGTTCTTTGTATACCCTGGACATTAAGGCTCTATCTGAGATGTAGAAGGCATAGATTTTCTTCCTTGTCTAGGTTCTCTTCATGTTCTTGATTGTTTCCTTTACTGTGAAGAAGCTTTTGAGTTTGATACCATCCCATTAATTGATTCTTGGTTTTACTTCTTGTGCTTTAGGAGTCTTGTTGAGGAAGTTGTTTTCCAATCTGACATGAGAATAATTGAACCCATTTTTCTTGTACTAGGCACATAGTCTCTGGTCTAATGCCTAGATCCTTGATCCACTTTATGTTTTGTGAAGGGTGAGAGATAAGGGTTCAATTTCATTCTACTACATATAGAATTCTAATTTTCCCAGTTCCATTTGTTGAAGAGGCTATCTTCAATGTATGTTTATGGCACCTTTGTCAAGCATGAGATAACTGTATGTGTATACTGTTTGTGTCTTCTATTCTCTTCCATTGGTTTTTGTGTCTGTTTTTGTGTCAATGCATGCTGTTTCTGTTACTATGCTCTAGTAAAATTTAAAGTCTGTTATTTTGATATCTCCTGCTTCACTTTGCTTGCTAAGGATTGCTTTGTCTATTCTGGGTCTCTTATTTTTTCAACTAACTTCATGACTACTTTTTCTCTTTTTTTGAAGAATGTAATAGGAATTTAATGGGAATTGTATTAAATCTGTTCAGTACTTTTGGTACTATGGCCAATTTGTCAATATTAATTCTGCTTAACCAAGAAAATGGGAAAGCTTTCCATTTTCTAAGTTCTTCTTCAATTTCTTTCTTTAGTATTCTGTAGTTTCATTGTAGAGTTCTTTCACCTTTTCTTTGTTAGATCAATTTCCAGGTTTATTTTTTTATTTTTTAGGCTATTGTGAATGAGGTAATTTTTATGATTTCTCTTTCAGCTGATTCATGCATTTGATTTATGGGTGTTAATTTTATAGCCTGCTACTTTGATGAATCTGTTTATGAGTTCTAGAAACTTTCTAGTGGAGATTTTAGGTCTTATAAATATGGAATCATGCTATTGAAAAACAGGAATAGTTTGGGATCTTGTTTTCCTGTTTTTATCCTTTTATTTTCTTTCTGTAGTCTAATTTCTTTGCCTGGAGTTTCAAGGACTATGGTGAATAGGAGTGGTGAAAGAGGGCATCCTGGTTTTGTTCCAGGTTTTAGAGGCACTGCTTTCTTTTTTCTTTCTTTTTTTCCATTTAGAATGATGCTGACCTTAATTTTATCATATATAGCCTTTATAATGTTGAGGTATGTTCCTATTATCTGTAGTTTTTTTAGTGTTTTAAACATGAATGAATTCTGAATTTTGTCAAATGCTTTTTCTGCATCTATTGAGATAATCATGTGGTTCTTATATTTTAGTCTATTAATGTGATGAGTTATGGTTATTAATTTCCATAAGTTGAAACAACCTTGCATCTTTGGAATGAACCCAATTTGCTAATGGTATACTATCTGCTAAATCTGTTTTTGTATGTGATTTGTCAGTATTTTATTAAGAAACTTTGCATCTATGTTCATCAGGGATATCAGTCTGAAGTTTTCTTTCTTTGATGATTCTTTGTCTGGTTTTTGTATCAGAATGATACTAGCTTCATAGAATAAGTTTTGAAGAGTTCCCTCCTTTTCTATTTCATGAAAGAGTTTAGGAATATTGCTGGAAGTTCTTCTTTGAAGGTCTGGTAGAACTTGGCCAAGAATCCATCTGGTCCTGGGATTTCTTTCTTAATGGATTTTGATGGAATCTTTAATTTCACTGCTTGAAATTGATCTATTCAATTTTCTATGTCATGCTATTGGCAAACAGGAATAGTTTTATTTCAATTTTTTGTAAGTCATAAGTCTAGAAATGTGTCAATGTCTTCATGATTTTCTATTTTATTGGAGTATAGATTTTCAAAGAAGTTTATGATTATTGTCTATACTTCAATAGTGTCTGTAGTACTATTTCCATTTCATTATGAATTTTAGTAATTTGAGTTTTCCTTGTCTTTTTCTTCATTAGCATGGCTAAAAGTTTATCTATTTTACTTATTTTTGCAAAATACCAACTTTTTGTTTCATCTATTTTTTTGAATTGTTATTTTTTTGTTTTGGTTTCATTAATTTAGGCTCTTCTTTTAATTATTTCCTGTTTTCTACAGCATTTAGTGTTGATTTGTTCTTTTTTATAGGCTTTTGAGTTGTAAATTTAGTTTATTTACTTGGTCTTTTTTATTTTTATTTTTTTAATGAATGAGCTCCATGAAATGGATTTTTCCTTTAGAATTGCCTTCATAGTGTCCCAGAGATTTTGATAAGTTATGTTATGGTTCTTATTTACATTTTAGTATTTTTTTGTTTCTTCTCTGATTTTTTTTTTTTTTTACTATCCATTGGTCATTCAATAGCACATTATTCACTCTGCAGGTGGTAGCTTCTATTTTTATTTTATCATTGATTTATATTTTTATTCCATTTTGATCTGATAGAATGCAAGGTATTAGCTCTCTCTTTTTTACATATATTTTCTAAGTGGTGTTTTGTGACCTACTCCATGTGCTGCTGAGATGATAATGTATTCAGTCCTTGATGGGTGAACTATTCTAGATATGTCTATTATGTCTATATTATTAATTGTATTTATTAGTTCTATAGCTTCTTTATTTAATTTGTGTTTGGAGGATCTATTGATGAGAGAGGCATATTATTAAAGTCACCCAGTATCATTGTGATGTGGTCCATTTGATTCTTAAAGTTGAGAAGGGTTTATTTGACATATATAGGTGCTTCACTATTTAGGGCATAAATATTTACAGTTGTTATGTCTTATTGGTGTATAATTCCCTTAAGCAGTAGGAATGCCCTTCTTGGTCCCTTTGATTAACTTTGGTTTAAAGTCCACTTTATCTGAAATGAGGATAGAAATCCCTGCTTGTTTATGAGATCCAAGTGATTGATAAGTTTTCCCTATCCTTTTTACCTTCAGTTTGTGGATCTCTTTGCTTATGAGGTGAATCTTATGGTGACAGCATATTGTTGGGTTTTGTTTTTCAATCCAATATGTCAGTCTGTAACTTTTGATTGATGAGTTTAGACCATTTACATTGGATGTTATTATGAAGATATGATTTTTATTCCCTGTCATTTTGACTTATTTCTGGTTTTAATTTGAATTAGTTTCTTTTTTGATTGACTATTATTCTAGTATAGTTATTCCATTGCTGGATTTTACTCTTATTTTTCATTTCTTCTTCAAGACATATTTTATTGAGTTTGTTTATTGAATAATGCAGGCTTTTTAGTTGTAAATTCTTTTAACTCGTTAATCATGGAAGGTTTTTATTTCATTGTCACGTCTGAAGCTTAATTTTGCTGGATATAGCACTCTGGGCTGGTATCCATTTCCTTTCAGTGCTTAATACATATTATTCAAAGACCTAGCTCTGAGGTTCTGGGTTGAAAAATCATCTGAGATCCAGACTGGCTTCTCTCTAAATATTACCTGTCACTTTTTCTGCAACTTTACAATTTTATCCTTGTTCTGTATGTTAGCCATTTTCATAATAATATTCCTTGGTGTAGGTCTATTGTAATTTTGTGCATTTAGGGTCATGTAAGCCTCCTGTATTCGTTTTTTTACTTTATTCTTAAGATTTGGGGAATTGTATGATACTATTTCATTGAAAATATTGTGCATTCCTTTTTTGTTGTTGTTGTTTGTTTGTTTGTTTGGGGGTTTTGTTGTTGTTTTTTTTAATCTTCAAGGCTTCATCTATTCCAATAAATCTTAAGTTTGGTATTTTCATATTATCCCATATTTCTTGGAAGTTCTTCATGGTCTCTTAATATCTTTTCTCATGATCAACTTTATTTTCTAGATTGTATATTTTGCCTTCATTGCCTGAAACTCTGTCTGCCAAATGGTCTGGTCCGTAGGTGACGTTTTCCATTGAATTTTTAATTTGATTCATTGATTCCTTCATTTAAAGATTTCTGATAGATTCTTCTTCAGTATCTCCTTGTTAAAATCATCTTTGACTTCTTGCATTTTCTCTCATTTAATTTCGTATGTCATCTTTCACCTTGAACTTTCTGAATTCCATCTCTGACATTTCCTCTACTGTGGTGTCAATGGAGTCTATCATTGAGATAGTCTGTGTTATTTGAGATGGCTTATTTCCTTGCTTTTTCATATTGTTTACATGTCTAACCCATCTATCTGGATGGATGTGGTGCTGTAGAGCTTCTACCTTATGAGTTTATCATGTCTCTCTATACTAATACCTCACAGATTGGGGGAGGCAATGATAGCAACAAAATATGTAAACAACATACAGCAGTAGACTAGGTGCTTAGTTCCTATTTTGATATCTAGTGTTAATTGTACAATATTTAGAGATAGTAGGATTAGCAATCTCAAACAGTAAAAACAGTAAATAGTCATACATTGTATCTAGCTTAAAATCAAACAATAAGTTTTGTTTCTGACTTCTCCCATATTTATTATTGTGGTGACATTTGTAGGAGGAGTAAACGTTATATACCTCAATTAGTCTTAAGAAGACTAATTAGATTTTACTATGAGGAAAGAAGAGGAGATAGGATGACAGAAACTGTAATTTCAAAAGGTGAATAGGGCAAATGTAGTGGTACCTTAGGATATGTTGTTAATGTGAAAGGGAAAAAAAATAGAAGAATACAAAGGAGGAGAGAGAATGGAATTTGGGTGTCAGGAATAGAAAAAGAAATAGAAAGACAAGGGAGGTAGAGTAGTAGCAAAGATGATACAAAACAAAATCAAAATAAGCTAATCAGAAATGCTAACCCTCAAAATACAGAGCATATGAAAATAACACCTTCCAAAAAGAAAAAAGGAAAAAATATCTAGGAGAGGGAGACAAATATGAATACGTGTAGGAGCCTTGAATCACTCAGTACACATTCAAATAAAACACAAACCCTATAGAGAAAACCAAAAACAAAAAGCAGAACAGAACTACAACAAACAAACAAGCAACAACAACAACAACAAAATAATAAAAATATCTTGGTGAAGGTTAAAAAATTAAGGAGTCATATACACTATCGTTTACAAAATACTCAGTAAGCTTATGTGTTCACTGACTGTGTCCACCTGATTTTCTTTACATTTCGTCTTGAGGAATGATCTACATGTGGGAGGATGGGCTGTGGGTTGTTGTGTCCTTCCTTTCTTATTGTGTTGCTCACAAGGTTGAAAGTTGGGGTTTAAGACTTCTCCCTTTCTCTTTTTGGGAGATTGGTGTGGGTGGCCAGGGCTACAGACCCAGAAAATAAGTGGCTGCTAGGGAATCTTGGTGGAGGTGGGTGGTAAGGCTGTGTGCTGGACCAGGCAGGCCTGGTGCTAAAGTGTGTTGTTGCACAAGCAGGAGCCGGCCAAGTCTGGGGGCCTAGCTGGCCCACAACAGATGGGTCAGGGCCAGGTGCTGGGCCCTGCAGGCTGACATGAAGCTGTGTGCTGGAGCTGATGGGTATAGCAGTGAAGCAGCAGTTTGGCATGTGGCAGCTAAGCTGTAGGACTAGTCAGCAGAGAAGCAGGCCAGGTCCGGGGCTGGGTGTGTTGGTAGTCTGGGGACTGGGGTCTGGAGGACCCTGATGGGTGCTAGATTGGTGCTGGACCTGGTGAGTTCTGGAGACCCAGAACCAATGGATGCCATACTGGGGAGGGAACTGGACACCAGGCTGGTGCCAGGACCCAGTTATTGTCAGCCTGGGTGGACCCTAAATGCTCTCACACCCACCCTTCCAAGCTCCTGACCAGCCCAGTCAGTCCCTGCCACCTGCAGGACTCACAGGACTGGGGTGAGCCAGATCTCTCCAGCCTGTTCAACTTGTGTTCCCCTGGGCCAAATGCTCCCAGTTTTTGACTTTATACATGTTTGTTAGGCTCAGACAGGCCCACCCAGATCTAGCTTCAAACTCACAGATCTGGCTTACCAATTTCTATTGACTCTGATGTGCTGCAGTCCCAAGATCCAAAACCAAAATTGATATGTACTAATCAAACATCTTAGTCCTCAACATATTTATCCATTAAAAATAACTGCCTTCAAAAAAATGCTAGAAATGAGAAAAAAATTTAAAATGAGGAAAAGAATAAATAATACTTATGTATCCAGTTAAAGATAGAGCTCTTCAAGAGGAAAGAAGAGATGAGGTCATAGAAAAGGGTTTTTAGATTCAAAAGGTGAATAGGGCAAATGCAGAGGAAAGGTAGGATGTATTTATGATGGGAAGAACAAAAAAAAATAGAAATAAAAGGATTAAAGGAAAAGAGAGCGCTTTCTAACAAGCAAGAAAAAAGAGAGAAATAGAAACAAAGGAAAACAGAGTTGGAAGGAGACAACAGAAAATCAATCCCAAATATAATAATAAAAAACCCTAACCTTCAATAAACTGAGCACACAAAAAAATACATACCTTTCAGAAATGCTAAAAATGGAAGAGCAGAAACAAATATGTATGTGTACACATGTGTAAATGTCCATCATGTATCAATCAGGGCATTCAAAAACAAAACAAAATAGAACACAAACAAAATAACTGAGTACTCAATGAGAGCATTTGCCCTCTGTGCCAAACTGCCTTTCCATTTCTTAGCTTCCCTTCTCAATGGGAGGTGAGAGGAGCTGGGGAAGACACTTTTGTTTTCACTTGCTGGGTATTGCCTCTGGGTTCAGTGAGAGGAATTTCTCTAAGTGAACCTGGGGTGGGGATTTGGTCTAGTATTGCTGCAGGTGTTTCACTGAGTGGGAGTTGTCAGGTGTTAATGAATCAACCACTTCTAGGACTGTACTCCACTCTTCTCCCCAGGGCACCACTCCTGGGAAGGGGGAGTTGGTCCTTTGCTGTTTCTGTTTTGGGGGAGGCACTGCCTTTGTTTGGCCTCTCAAGGACCGCTTCTGACCTCTGAGCTCCGTAACTCCTCCATTCAGTTTCCCCCTGCTGTTGGTCCTTTGCGCAGCCAGGTTCCAGAGACAGGCTTTTTCCAGCCTCTGTGATCTGGATTACCCTCAGGCAAAATGGTCTCTGTTTCTGATTCATTCACTAGGCTCAGTTTATATTTAGTGTGTGTGTGTGTGTGTGCTTGTGTGTGTGGGGGGTGGGGGTGGGGGTCTGATGGATTACTGTGTTATTTTTCAACCCGGAACTCACAGATCTAAATTCCTTGTCTGAGTTGGCCCTATCATCTCTGGAGGTATTAAAATGTCTCCAGCTTCTGCTTCTCCTGCACCCTTGCTCCACCTTGACTTCTCTAACAAGTTTAATAGTCTCTGTGTTGGCCCAGGGCCGGCTGCCCCTCCTGATCCTGGGATTCCCCCACCAAGATTTTCCCAGCACTTTTTGATCTTTTTCAACGTTGTGTACTAATTTCCCCTGCTCACGCCCGGAGCTCAGTTCCACTTCTGTTTCTTAGCCTTGTCTGAGGTAAGCCAAATTTCCCAGTCTTCAAGGCCTTCTGCTCAGTATTGAGTATTGGTGGAGGGCTTCTTTTGTTTTTGTTCTTCCATTCACCTCACAGAAGTAGTTTTCTCGCTATCCCTAGTCACAGAGCTATGAGAAAAGTCACTTCCCACTAGTTCTCCGTATTGTATCGCCTTGTTGTTTCATATTCTTTAAAACAGTTTCATTTACTTCTGTGTCATTGATTAAAGTGTTTCTATCTCAGCCAAGACATTCTGAAGTAAGAGTGGACTTACTGCTTAGCACCTGGTAAACGTTCATTTAACATTTGTCAAAGAACACATAAGGAAAATATCTCTAAAACTAGATTTCTTTATTAAAGAATGTCATAATATGTTATTATCAGCTCTATCCAGTTGAAGAGTCCATATGGCTCTTAGTAAGGGGGCAGTATTACTAATACAGTGTAGGATAATGATATGATATATTGCAATATATAATTAAATGATATAAGGATATATTTGTTACATATCAAACATTGTTATGGGTCTCTATACTTTTATCTTATTACAAGATCTGATTTTACTTATTTGTCTGCTCTTTTAAATTCTTAATAAAGGTAGACATATATTTTTCTTTATTTTGTTACCACTTTAAAATTATTGTCATTATACTTTGCATTTATAAATAATTTTGTTGTTTATAATCAGAGTGCATTCCTGGTTTGACTGAGTCTTGAACTATAATAGAATGGAGCTATTGACCTTTTATAAGACTCCAATGAAATCTTTTAATTTTGAGTAAACAAAACAAACAATTTTGAGAATTAATGAACATCTCTAGAATGTAGTAATTCTCCCTAAACCATAGTTTTGGACCTAAATATGTGTGGATCTCATTCCAGATGGTGACCTTTAATCTAAAACTTCCTCGGTTTATGCAATTTGAGCTTCTGAGAATTGCTGTCTACCAGCTGGTAGCAAAACACCATTGCATAAATAAAGACAATCTACCTTCATTAATTGTAGTTCCTAGAATTCATTTATGTACTCTTATTCATCCCTATTAGTCACAAATATTTCATTAATACTTCACTATATTCCAAGCATAATTTTAGTCACTGAATACGTATCAATTTTACACAGTCTCTGTAGTCAGGTGAGTTACAGACTATTGTGTAGAAAATAAAAGGATAAAATTAAAAGAATATATAGCATTAATATGATAATTCCAGAAAGCAGTACATGGTATGAAGATAGTTAAATGGGACAGAGAGCGAAATTTGAATAGTATTTCTGCAAAGTTGATGTGATATTGGCAGCTATGTGAAGTTCTGGATGAGGTGTATCATAGCAGATAGCAAAAAGGCATTAAATAATTTATAGAGTATGTAAAGGATGATATGCATGTAAATCACATCACACTATGATTGTGCAGACATGGGTAGACAAGAATGAGAAAGTTATGTTCATGAGGATACTGCAGTTCTGGAAATCAGATAAGGTGGTTCAAATCATTGAAATTTCAATTGTTTCTGTAATGTAGGAATAAATTCATAGTATTTTTATGAGCCAAGAGTTTTACGTGTAGGAGAAAGTTAACACAATAATTTGCAAATGATAGGACCTATTAAGTGAATAGTGCTTTTCCCTTTTGTTTTTGTTTATTAGAGTAGAGCATCTCACATGGTACAAATATTGGGTATATTCCTAAGAATAAATTTAAAGAATATGAATTTAATTTCTTGCTCCTTTATTAATTTCTTAAAATTTATGAATAAATTAAAAGTAAGAAGTTGTTTCTAAAGCTTTGTAAAAAGTATTATCTGGGGTGAGAGCTGTTTTATTTATTTGATTTTGCTGTTTTCCCTCTAGGTTCCTTTTTTTTTTTTTGAATAGTACATTTGAGCCATGATATATTACCTTATTCAATCCTTGAAAACATGGGTGCACAGATGTAAATTGGTCCCAATGGAACTAATAATAGAGTCGCTGTGGAATGTGCAACTAAAACAGAAAAGTAATTCTTTGGCTATCGCTATGGTTTTAAACAACTTGTTTATATCTAGCATGCTTACATTATATCATTTAGTATAATTGAATGCCTTCATAGTTTTGTTTAGTAATTTAAATATGTATATGTAGAAAGGAACACTGGGAGCATATGTATTGATATCCATACATAAAATATGAATATGCATAGATATATAAAATATTTTTTAAAATACACATAAGGACATCCATTCATTTGCCCACAAAGGTAGCAAATACATCAAATACTATTAATTCATATATATGAATATGAATTTGCTGTTTTAGCAAAAAAATTAGTCAATCTTCTGTTCATCTTCATT
Source organism: Marmota marmota marmota (assembly GCF_001458135.2). Taxonomy (NCBI): domain Eukaryota; kingdom Metazoa; phylum Chordata; class Mammalia; order Rodentia; family Sciuridae; genus Marmota; species Marmota marmota. Next base: position 23,327,261 of record NW_026000057.1, on the reverse strand, counting down.
GCATAAAATTTAGCCCAAGGGGAATTTTAGCCTGTCGCACATTGTGTTTGGCATAATTTAAAATTAAAGCGGTGAGTGTGAAGATATTTTAGCAAAAGCAAGAACAGAAAAACCAAATAAAACTATTCTAACAGTGTAGGCATCTGTATTCATGCTGAGATTTGTTGTCAATATTTTTAAAAATCCCATTGTGTAATCATGCTTTGCTAATAGTAATAGCTTTTTCTTTCCTCTCCAGAGAAAGGAACGATTTTTCAAGATCAGTCAAAAAGAAACTCAAAAAACAAAAAATTCTAAGTTTAGTGCTGCAAAAATAGTTTACTTTGCCAGATATTTTCTGGTTTAAGGCTAAGGCCATCAAATAAATAGTTCAGAAGACTAATGCCTATATTTGTTGTATTCTACGCAGAAAAATGTCTTGTCTATTTATATGACCAGGATGAGTGCTCATGATTGATATCTGATTAAACAGAGAATTATACATCATATAGAGTGTAAGGAGAATTCAGTATTGTAACAAAATCCTATTATAGTATTTAGAAAGGGAAAAAGTCCATGATGAATAGGAAACAAGCTCCTTTCTCAACTTTACTATCAAGTATGCTTATCATGGCTCAGAAAAAGGTAGGTTTTATTAGAAACTGACAGCATAAAAATGCAAACCATTACTACACCAGAGTCAAGCAGAGTTGACCGCCTTATTATGCAGAAACTGTGTCCATCACATATTTGATGTCTCTAAGAAAATTAAGGGTAAAATTAATTTTGTAAAAATAGTGATACTTAAGTTTTCAAATGGAGCATTTGTCAATTGACACAATTTGTTTTAGATCTAATTTTCCATCTGTAAATTCATGAAAAGATACCAATGTAATGGTTAAAAACAACGAGAGAGAAATATTTTTTTCTCTTTTTTTAAAGAACAAAATTCAAATTCTCACTAGAAATTTTCTTAAAAAGACAATAAAATCCAAGAGACAGAGGCATTGTACCTATCTTTATGTTATATAGTTTTACTGAACTTAATTCTCTTGTTCAAATACAAGTGGACAACAATGAAAATAATTAAGAATATGAAATTTAAGAAATATATCATGAGAAAACAGAAGTAGTTATATTAATGGGGACAAATTTTTTATATTTTTACTTTATGATAATAATGCCTGTGTTTCTTTTTTAGTAGCTACTCTTTGTCTTGGGTTCTTTGTAAGGCTGGGGCTGAGGTACACAATGCCTTCACTTGCATGTCCAGTTTCTAAGCTGGGGTGACTAGAACAAATGGGGTTGGTGTCATTCTTGTAAACAGAATAATTTGGCTTCTTAAATGTTGGATTATAGCTCCAAGATAGCAAAAGTGGAGGCTGTCAAATATCACATGGACCTGGCCTGGAATTGATGTACTATCACTCTGTGACATGCTGTTGGTTAAAGCAAGTCACAAGGCCAGCTAGATTCAAAGGACGTTGTAAAAAGATTTCACATCTTGAAGAAAGAAGCACTATGTGGGTGTAAGGATTGAGCACGTGTTGGTGACCACATTTGGAGGGAATCTACTGCACAGTGCAGCAGAACATGATAAGATTGACAAGCCAATCCCAGCCATCGCTCATCTAAGAATAGATTCCTACTTACTCAACAGAAATCAGAAAATAAAATCCAATTTCCCAAAACTGCTGCTACCAATGGGGAAAACATATTCAGGTCAGAATCAAAATTCAATATAGAATCAGAAGGAAAAAATAGAGACTAGGAGAGGCAGCTGAAATGAAATTCTTTTGCTACTTGTAATATACTTAGGAGACCAAGAATATACATGCCTAGACTTAGCTCATGAAATACACATTTTGGGTTATACAGTTTCATTGGCTCCAGTACATGAGTCCACTTGCACATCTTACTATCAAAGGATAATTTTTACAAAGGTAAAAACTCATCTGGAAATAAATAGAAGAAGTGTGTTTCAAAGATTTATTTAATTTATAAATGAGGAAACCAATAAAATAGTGATACTGATTTTAGTCTTACAGGTTTTTTTTTTTATTACATAAATTAAGACACTGTGTCCTAGAGAAGCTATTTGCTGAAAATCACATGGGCAATAAGTGTTAGATGTGGGAATAAGATCTAGGACAAATTCTCATTTCACTACAGTCTCCCAAGTGAGATAATTCATTTTTGAAAAACTTATTAAATATTCGGTATGGTATTTAGCTGAAATCCTCAGGACTATAACTTCTAATCACTAATCCTGGTTTTGTGTCTTACAACTATACAATGTACACCTAATTATACACCAGGTGTACTTTTAACAATGTAGAACCCTTATCTGAAATAATTCATACTGGTATGAATAGCTTGGTGGTACTATTAAGTATTTGCCATGTATCCTGTTTTATAAACATTGCTTCATTATCGTTAGACTTTTTCTAAGATGTATTTTTTCATATTAATTCTTGGTTCAACTAAAAGCTTTATATCTTATTGTAATAAGCTACTATGTTAAGTTTTTCTCACAAAATTTGTGTTTATGCTTAAATTGTTTTTGAATTTATATATGTATTTTCGATACTTTTCAAACACATATGCATCAGAGTTCTTAATTGCAAATAAAAAGTAATTGATTCTGGTTAATTCAAGAAGAAAATAGACCTATTACAGTTATATTCAGTAGCTGAAGAATCCACAGGAGACTGGAATGGAAGCAAGAGAAGTAGCCAAGGTCAGGTCCCAGGTACACCCTGGTTAGAATGACAAATTATCTGTTATTTCTACACAGAATTTTCTGCAGTAGACTTCTGCTAGGGAATATGTTACACCTCTAAACAAATACCCATTTGTTATCATACTGATAGCATAACTTGTTCAAAATTCACAATACTGAGTGGGGCAACTATTGTCAAGTTAGAGCAGATGTCTGCTCCCCAAATGCCAAGGTATATGTAACCCATTTCAGTGAACTTTCATACTGGGAGGTAGCATCTCAATAGGTTTTGTTCCTTGTGAAGAAAGTGGGAATGAATACATTTACATTGAAAGATGAATCTGCATTCTTCTGGTGGGTAGGTAATATTTACTCATTGTGATGGTTAATGTTATGGGTCAACTTGACTACTTATGGGGTGTCCAGAATAGACATTATTTCTGGATGTATCTGTGATGGTGTTTACAGTTGAGGTTGGTATCTGAATCAGTGTACTGTGAGAGGGCATCACCAATCTGTTAAAGGTCTGAACAGAACAGTCATAGGAAGGAGGAATTCACCCTTTTGGCTTCCTGCTTAACTATCTGAACTGGAACATATCTCATATTTTCTGACTCTTAGACTGGGATTTACCACATTGCCTCCCCTGGTTCTCAGGCCTGAATTGCTCCACTGGATTTTCAGTCTCTGGCTTACAGAGATGATTGTGAGACTTATCAAACTCCATAGTAGTTTGAGACCATTCCTTGTAATGAATAAATTTTGCTTCAAATCTTTTCTTCACTACTCATTACATACATTCTTTACTGATTATTTATTAACATGTACCGATTAGCAGTACACTTTTCATTAGGTTTCTTCCCCTGCTAAGGAAATCCAGACCTTAATTGTGAACCATAGGGTCAGTTTGTAGGCCATGTGTCTCACAAAAGTTTACATTAGACTTTCAGTAAAACTTAACACTTTGTACAGTGATCTAAAATGTTGTCAACTAGGTATACCAATACATTTGTTTACTATGTGGAACCACATAATTTATATCCAAATCACTATTTCTTTAGTAAAAGAGGATATTATTGATAATCACACTCAGATAGCAACAGTGTACAGTGATTTTCTGAATGAACCTAGAAAATTTTTCCTTTCAGTATGTCATTTCACTCATATATCAAACTAGCTATATATCTGATACACACAGTTAATTAAAAGACCAAAAACTTCCACAGCATCAGACCACTGCTTTACTTGTGTGTGTGTGTGTGTGTGTGTGTGTGTTTTAAATAGAAAATTAGAAAGGTTTGCTTTATTGTGGAATATATGGTATTCCAAGTATGCAGTGTGTCTCAGGATGATTGTGCTGGAACAGTGTGAAGGCCAGGGAATGGGCATATTCAGAGAGTCCAGCCCTGTGCGTCTTTCTAAGACCTTGTTGTCACCTTATTATAAGTCCGTGATCATTTGGGTCATCTCTTCAATACCTTGAACATCAAGCATAAGAAACAATACATCCTCACGTTTAGCTGTTTATACTTTGTGTTAAGTGGAAGAAATAACTTATGGTAGTTTGACTCTCCTCACTGCCCTCAAAAGACAGTCCTGAATGTGAATGACATGCAAAAGCCTTCCACTTACTCTTGTTGACAGCATCTCATGCAGAGCCATTGGTAAGCCAAGGTTCAATTGTTTTCTTCCCTTTGTGCTAGTTATAGGAAACTCACCATGGGATGACATTTATAGCTTTAGGTGGGTGCTACAACGTGGCAAAATATAAGTGTATGTGAAACATGGAAGTTTTTTTGTGCATTTAGTATGTGATTGGGCCACTTTTTATTTTTATATGTTGATGGTGGCCTGTTGGAAAAGCTAACCTTTTGATAGGATGTATGAGATGAGCTATTCAAATGAGACAGCTTAGGTCACGTGGTCCTCTACAGTTCCATTCTTCATGTCTGCAATAAGCCAAAATGTATTTCTCAAACATCAAATTTCTAGGAATATACTTTTATTTATTGCATATACCCTAGATAAAAATATATTTTGCAACAAGAAGTATCTTTTCAGCTGGGAATGTGAACACGCCTATAATCCCAGCAGCTCAGGAGGCGGAAGCAGGAGGATAGTGAGTTCAAAGCCAGCCTCAGCAAAAGCAAGGCGCTAAGCAACTGAGTAAGACTCTACCTCTAAATAAAATACAAAATAGGGCTGGGGAGGTGGCTTAGTGGTCCAGTGCCCCTAAATTCAATCTCAGTATCCACCCCACCCCCCAACAAATGAAGTGTCTTGTTTCTATCTTTCATTATTTTTATGATGAAGGTAATTTTAAATTTTCCCCTGACAGTTGTTGTTTTATCTATTTTATATAAATAAGAGTTCTAAATGTCTTCCTTAAGTCTTATCTTTCATACTTTGTGAACTAATTAAAATGTATTGAGTGATACTAGATATAGCCAGCATTCTTGCTACTTAGTGAGTAGCATAGGAAAAGACAAACACACACTCTTGCCCACGTCCTGCGTGGGTAAGGAAATGGGTTCCACTCTGGAGGGATGGGCTCCCTGAGAAATAAAAGCTAGGAAAAGTAGTACTATGAAATAACCACAGGACACAGGAAAATAGTTTCAGAGTGGGGGCAGCGATGGACAAAGCTGACCAGAAGGGTTCAGCTTCAAACAAAGAATGGCCTGTGCTTGTTTTATTTATATTGGAATAGATCAAAGGGATTCTAAAGAAAGTACTTCACCAAAATAGGATAGAAGTGGGGACAGGTAGGCTGCTGGTTCCTAACAGGTCATGCCCATCTCCAGTGCTGCACTGGACCTTTTGAGAGAGTGGAGGGGGAGTTCACATGTAATTGGGCATTCTTAATACAGAGAGTGACACTATAAGTTCCCAAATACCACATCTACCACCTCACTGGCTTCAATGATGAAAATGTCTTCACACATTTTAGAGGTGGCTTCCCACAAACCCCTTTTTTCATAGAATTCCCATTCAAAAGACAGTAACCCAGAGTAAACATGCACACACACACATAGTACATTTCCCAGGAATTTTAAGTAAAAATTATTCAAAATAAAATAATTTGATACTAGACAGGGGCAGGAGCACAAGAGAAGCATCAGGGAAGGTCTCTTTGAGAATATGCCTTTATTACCCAGGATTACCCTGAGAAAAGAGGTAGGGAGAATTCAGCAGAGTCTCCATGGGGGAGAACTGGCTCAGTTATGCTGGTTCTGTCTCCACACGAGCTGCCAAAGGGCTTTGACTTTTCCATGGTGGCAGAGAAGACTTCAAAGAAGGCAACAGATTGGAAGAGCCTACAAACATAAAGGAGTCAGACTCTTGTTCTAAAGAAAATATAAATTCTAGTAATTTAATTTGCCTCTTTGTACCTGAGTGTTACTGATTTGTGAACTCTGGATAATAGTTTGGAACAAAGATTAAATAAGGAAATACAATGAAATTTTTAGCACATTTTAGGGAAAATTACAATACTAAATAAATATAGGTTGTACATAATAATATAATAATAACGAATAATGATTTTGATAAGTTCTTATGTGCATTGTACCTAGTCATCAAAGTTAAATCTGATTATTCTACTTATTTTTTTTTTCCAATTTTCTTCTTTATTACATCACTACTCCAGGAAAAAAAATATAAAAGGATACAAAAGAATAGAAATACTTTCCTTCCCAAATAGAACACTGTATTTTGTTTAGTGTATAGTATATTCTCAATAAAAATAAAACATATGAATCAGGCACAGTGGCACATGCCTGTAATTCCAGAGGCTCAGGAGATTGAGGCAGAAGGATGGCAAGTTCAAAGCCAGCCTCAACAAAAGCAAGGCACTAAGCAACTCAGTGAGAACCTGTTTCCAAATAAAAAATACAAAATCGGGCTGGGGATATGGCTCACTGGTTGAGAGCCCCTGAATTCAATCTCTGACAGCCTACCCCCAGAAAAAAAAAGAAAACATGAATTTGAATATAAAACAATGAATAAAAATGATAATTCATAAATGAAAATATGAATATCCTTCTACATTCTCATTGTCTTCTTATTCATCAATTCCAGATGAGAAAACACATCCTTTTATATGCTTTTTCTTCTAGTCATTCTCTATCAATGTCTGTCGTTTTTACCTCCTGTTTTACCTTTAATTCTCCTGACATCATTACTAAATATTGTTTCAATGTTTAAAATTCACTGCTTCATATTTCTCCTCCTACATTCTGTCTATGTCATTTTTATATCTGAGCTCTGGAAACTGTTCTCTTTGCAGTGATATTATTTCTTTTGATGACTCACTTTTTGACTCACATAATCTATTTTGTGACAATTCTATCAATTTTCGTGTGTGTACAGTTTGCCTTCTCTTATAGGTGATCTTTCATTGCAAGGTCTATGTCCATGGAGTTACATTTATTTTTCATGGATTTATTTAAACCTAATTTCTAATTTGCAAAGGGGATTTGCCTGGAAAAATGTAATAATTTTTTTTTACAAGAAGAATATCATTCTGGGATGTGGGTTAGAAGGATTATATTTTGAATCCTCACTGTTAGCCAACTATCTGTGCCCTACCTCTTTTCCAGGGTAATTATTTTTTAGTAGGAGGAGAGATGAAAACACTTTCCTTAATCTAAATCTTTTCTATTTCTTAGATTGAACTTTAAATTCATTATTTCTTCCCAGAGTCATGCTGATAGAATGGAAAAACACAGCTATTGCTAACCTATACATTTTGAGTAAAATGATTTGGGAACTTTACAAATAACTGTAGTTTCTAATTACTGAATCACTTCATGTGCTTGGCACTAGAGAGTTCAGGTCTTGTGCTTTCTGCTCAAGAAACCATAAGAAAATTAACGACATAAAAAAATATGGGGACATAGAAATACTCCAAAATATGCAGCTTAATGTTGCCTATTTTAAGGGTATATTAGACTGTAAAAGTACTTATTTCCCTGTTGTATCAAATGTTCAACAAAATCTGTTTATAACTTGCTTGCCTCAGTTTGTGCTGTAGAGTACGTGAAAAAAGGTCTATTTCAGAAAGGAGGAGTTTTGAAATTTGGTAAGGTTTGCAGCATCTGTTCTGGAAAGGCTTCCCCATTGATGTTCAATGTGGTGAAATATTTTGAAGCCCTTGGAGACTCATTGATGTTCCTGGAGTCTGAGGCATCAGCAGTAACCATGAATGCCTCCGTTCATTTGTAAAGTGCTCCAGCCAGAAAATTAAGCTGCAAGATGAAGATCTTGCTCCAGTGATCCATACTCTTGACATATTCAGCCTTTCAACCTGGTATATTTCAAACCTCTTTATTTGAATCTCTCCAGGGAAGCCAGTCAAAGAATAAAAATGGCCCATAAAATAGCAGACTGCCTTTTGAATTGAACAAACAACATTCTGCAGTGATTTTCTTTACCCTTTGCTCATTGCCAGGACACTTCCAAATATAGGAAAGGCCTTTCTTCTCATTTTCAAAGCATCACATAAGATGAACCCTAGATCCTTCAATAGCATCAAACTTCATACCACTATATCAGAATTTGGAATGGCATTGAACTAAAATGACACAAGATTCCTAGAATCCCACATTTTGGAACTTTCTATTAAAAGGACATGTGAGAGAAAAGAGAGTGAAGCATGTTTCACACACTAAAACAAATACCGGAAAAAATTAATGATATTAGAGAGGTGGTGTACCAAATAATAATTTCCTATTTTAGAAATAATTTCAAGATTAGAAATTGTTGTACTTGTAAATTTTTAACATAAGTAAAAATATTTGTGATCTGTGTGATATACCAGGGTATAAAATATCACCCAGTTTTAAAGTTGTGCTTTTATGGAGTATACTTAGAACATTTTATATTATGTGCTTTAATTGGGTCACAGCTGTTCATGTGTGGATATCTACTGCATATATTATTGACAAAATGTGGATGCTCTTCTTTTATCTCAGATTATAAGTGATCAATATTAATACATTTCTGTATTTATTCTGTATACTAAAACTATGTAGGCACAGTGAGGATATGTTAACACAGAGTTGTCATAGTGATTTGTGAAAATTATGCATCTTACCCAATACTAAACTCTACTGATAATTTCAAGGATACAAGATAGAACAAAGTACAGCTATAATTTATTTGACAAATCTCAGTCCTACAAAACAGAGTTTCAAAAAAATTTATTTCTCCCATATTGCAAATTGTTTTTAGATTAAGATAACCACAAAAATCTAAATAGTATATGCAGAAACATTGTTATAAAAAAGTCATCTTGTTTTGAAGACTTCCTTATCTATAATTTATTAAGTTACACAGATAGAATATAATTTGTTTTACTTTTTCCAGCCAGCCATGCACCATAAATCAACAAAAATAGGTTTATTTATAATAAGTGGTCTATCCTGCTTAAAAAGTGGTGGGGTTTTTTTTGTTTGTTTGTTTTGTTTTTTTGTTTTGTTTTGTTTTGTTTTTTAGACCAGGACTCCATATCCTCTGGGAGCAATTGATACTAACATGTTCACAAGAAGGCCTAGTCAAGATCCTCCCACAAGAAAAGGAATAGTTGCTGGCTGAAGTTAACTGATTATTTCCAGAGAGGGAAAAATATATATGAAATTCTTATAGATAAATATTTTAGAGAAGTACAATATTTACATTTTTAAAGTATGTTCATCAAAATATATGGACACCATATATAAAATCCATACATTTAATACATATAATATATATTATATGTATTTATATATGTATAATATATGTATAATATATATTATATGTATTTATATGTATAATATATATATTATATGTATTTAATTATATTATATGTAATATATATATATTCAAATATATATTCAGAATACATACAAGGTTATGTTAATANATATATATATATATATATATATATATATATATATATATATATATATATTCAAATATATATTTGGAATACATACAAGGTTATGTTAATACAAAGTTGAGTTGTCATAGTGATTTGTGAAAATTATTATAAACAAGACTTATTTATTATTTTATTGTAATAATAACATGCTAAGTATATATGTAAATAAAAAAAAGAAGGACAAATATTAAAATACTACATTTAAGAAAGAAAACATGCATCAAAATTCTAAAAGGGGAAAGTTAATTTCCCCAGGAACAAATTCACTGTTGGTTGAATGACAAAATATGGCCAGCATTGGGTAATAGGTTTCTTCACATAATCACTTAAAAAGGGAATCTGGATTTGATGTAAGGTTTGAAGGATTTGTAAGACTTGGGCAGGAAATAAAAATATGCAAGCAAAATAATTGTGTCTAGACTCTGTGTGTGTGTGTGTATGTGTGTGTGTTCATTGATAATGCATGATAGGAGGAGCATAGTGAGGATCTAAACTTTCCATAATGGAGCATTAGAAGTAGAATAAAATTATGTAGGTAACATGATGCTAGATATGAAGGAGACTGAAAATTTAACTGCAGGTTGATTTTATGTAATTAAAGTTAGAGTATAATACGCATACTCTTCATCATGGACTTACCATGACAGCTGTGATAACTTATTGATGTTTAGAAGGGAATTTATTTGTTTCTTTGATTTCTTTGATTGTTTTGGGTTTTGTTTTGTTTTTGTTTTTGGTAAAAGGGATTGTATGAGATGGCCCTGTAAACAGGAAGTGTTGCTAATAGGAATAGGTGATAGAGAAAAAGAGTTCGATTTTGGAAATAAATCCGGAAATACCAAGAAGCACAAATGGATATATTTTAGGTTGTAGTTTAAGAGTGCAGGAGGAAAGCTAGAAAGAATAACAAATTTCAATTTTTTAGATTTTGAGTGTTGTGAACAAAAACCGTTTAGTAAAACCTCTGGTTAATCAGTAAAGACAGGATGAATAAAGTAAATAATTGAGCTTTGGGTAAATATCTATGGAAAAAATGCACAAAATAAAGTAGGAGAGATATAAAGCTGTTCATGAGGCTACCATACCAAAGTCACACTGTGAGAGGCAGGAAAATATGTAGCCTTCTTCTACGAGAGGAGGATTTAATGGACGAATGAACTGTGAGGTCAGTAAGCAAATCAGCTGCAATGGTGTTGCAAGAAATGAAGTATAAAAAATGGAGTAATTTGGGAAACTAAGTTTGAATAGAAAAGCTAATAAAGCCTAGAACAGGCCAGTGGAGTGGAGATGACTCCAACAATGTCATCATGAACTGAATATTTAGGGTTTCAAATTTACCAGGTGCCAATAGAGAAGGGACAGCTGTAGCCATCCTGGAAGATTCAGTTCTTGAAGCAATGAGAATGGAGCTAGAAGAGTGGAGCACATGGATTATATCTGAGAAACTCCCATTGTTACAACTACCAGAAAACAAGAACCAGGAAAACACAAAATGAAAAGAATCATTGAGCCTTAATGTCAATAAAACCTAACGATATTTTTGTTAGCATTTATGATGAAATTACATCTCATTAGAAATACCTAGTCACTACAGTTTCCTGGGGTATGTCTCCTGGAAAGAGGCAGAGGAAATACATGGTAAACTGTCACTGATGATTTATTTTTTCAAATAAGGGTATGTGCCATGCAGGTGATCAAAACAAGATCTATGGCTTTTGAATTAGACATTTATTTAATTATCTGTTTGTGTGAGTCAAGGTTGGAGGACATAAAATGCAGAGGGTCTTCTTTGTTTTGAGGAGATTTTAATAAACAGCTTTATTTCCAAAGGTTCCATCTCAGGCCTGTAAAAATGACTCATAAGTATATGTTGCCATAATATTTAGTAAATTTTCCCATTACAACTATGGAGGCTTAAAGATTAAAAAATATAAAAGCTCTAGTGTCTCATCAATAAGTTTTTAAATGAAAAAAAGTAAAATGTGAATTGTTTGATTTTTATTTTGTTCTACTTATTTTTAACATCTTAATTTTGTTGTTAATGACATTAAATAAATTATGTGTTTTAAACTCTACAACTTGCCAAGTTTTCATTTTTACATCCATGGTTTCTTCATTACAACCAGAATAATGAACATAGACACTATGCCAAGATTTTCTCGTGTCCTTTCATAAGTTATCTTTTCTATCCCCCCAACCCCAACTTAAGGTGTGCCTGATCTAACTTCTGTCACAATACATCAGTTTGCATTGTCTAGAATTTTATGTACATGGTATTATCATGGAGTGTTGGGTTTGGTTAAGATTCAATGTGTTAACATTGGATTTTCTGAAATGCACATATTATTTATTTATTTATTTATACCTCTAAAAATATTTGTTTTGTAGTGTTCAGTGCCCATGTCATCTATTAAAAGTTTATCATATGTATTTTAATATGCTGATCTATTGAAAATTCTATTGTTATTTTTGACTCAGTTCTCATTTATTCACTTTTTTATAGAAATACATTTCTGTACTTTAGTCTTGCATATTACTATCTTATTAAACGCACATTTTGGTACGTATGTTGTAGATTTCAGAAAATCTTCTCTAAAGTAAATCAGGTCATTTGCAGATAAAGAAAATTGTATTCTTCTCTTTCCTATCTGTATATATTATTATTATTATTATTATTAGTCTTATTGTACTGGCCAGGACTTCAATATAATGCTAAATAGAAGTGGTGGTAGTGGATATCCCTGACTTGCTCTTTATATTAGGGGAAAATATTCAGACTTTCACCATTACATGTGAAGTTTGCTATAGGGTTTCTGTAGTTTTGTTGTTGTTGTTGTTTCTTTTTCTTTGTTGTTGTTGGTTTGTTTGTTTCTTTTTGGTACTAGATTTTGAATCTAGGGGTGCTTAACCATTGAGACACATCCCTACCCCTTTTTATATTTTATTTAGAGATAGGGTCTCACTAAGTTGCTTCTACTTTGCTAAGTTGCTGAGGCTGGCTTGAACTGATTATCCTTCTGCCTCAGCCTCCAGAGCTGCTGAGATTACAGGCATGTGCCTCCATGCCCGTTGTAGATATTCTTTATCAGTTTAGAAAGCCCATTATATTTCTAGTTTCTGTTAGTTTTTAATCAAGAATCAATGCTAGAATTTGATAAGTTCTTTCTCCAGGTCCACTAAAATTGTCATTGTTTTTCTCTTTTAATCTATTATTACTGTGAATTATATTAGTTGGTGCTTAATTATTAAACATGAAATTCATGGAATAATCCCCACTGCGTCACAATATATTATCTTTTTTTGGTACAGTTTGGATTATATTTGCTAAACTTTTGTTTGGAATCTTTACACCTCTGTTCATGAAATGTACGGGTTGGCAGTTCTGTTTGCTTGCAATACTCTTTCTATGGTGTTAATATTGGTATAATGCAGTCTTTGTGAAATATGAAGAGTGATCCTCTTCAACTTACCAGAAGACTTTGTGTAGAATCTCTTGCTTAAATATTTAGTGAAGTTCACTTGTGAATCCCAAGTATTTTATTTTTTTGGGGGCTATTGTGAAAAGAATAGTGTTACTAATTTCTCTTTCAGCTGATTCATCATTAGTATATAGGAGCACAATTAATTTATGGGTGTTAATTTTATATCCTGCCAATTTGATGAATTTGCTTATGAATTAGTTCTAGAAGATTTCTGGTGGAGTTTTTTTTGGGGGACGGGTCTTCTAAATATAAAATCATGTCATCAGAAAATAGAGAGACAGTTTGAGCTCTTACTTTCCTATTCTTATTATTTTATTTTATTTCTTTTTATCTAATTGCTCTGGCAAGGGTTTCAAGAACTATATTGAATAGAAGTGGTGAAAGTGGGCATCCCATCTTATTCCAGTTTTTAGAGGAAATGCTTTCAATTTTTCTCCATTTAGAATCATGTTGGCCTTAAGTTTAGCATATATAGCTTTTACAATATTGAGGTATATTTCTTCTATCCCTAGTTTTTCTAATGTTTTAAGCATGACTGGGTGCTAAATTTTGTCAAAAGCTTTTTCCATGTCTATTGAGAAAATTATGTAATTCTTTTCTTTATGTCTGTTAATGTGATGAACTATATTTACTTATTTCCATATGTTGAACAAACCTTGTAACCCTAGGATGAACCACAACTTGATCATGGTGCACTATCTTTTGAATATGGTTTTATATGAAATGTGCCACTATTTTATTCAGAATTTTTGTATCTATTTTCATTAGTGATATTGGTCTAAAGTTTTCTTTCCTTGATGTGTCTTTGTCTAATTTTGCGATCAGGGTGATATTAGCTTTATAGAATGAGTCTGGAAGTGTTAACTTCTTTTCTATTTCAAGGGATAATTTGAGGATTATTGATGCAAGCTCTTCCTTGAAGATCTGGTAGATGGCTGAGAATTTATCTGGTCCTGGGCTTTACTTGGTTGATAGGCTTTTGATGTTGTCTTCCAGTTCAATGCTTGAAATTGATCTGTTTAAATTTTCTATGCCCTCCTGTTTAAATTTGGATATTGTCTCTATAATTTGTGTATATGTCTCTAGACCTTTTTAATGTCTTTGTGATTTTCTATTTTATTGGGGTATAGATTTTCAAAATAATTTCTGATTATCATTTGTATTTCCATAGTGTCTGTGGTGTTATTTCATTTTTCATCACAAATTTTAGTAATTACAGTTTTCTCTCTCTCTTGGAAATCCATCTAACAAAAGACATAAAAGATCTCTACAGTGAAAATGACAGAACACTGAAGAAAGAAATTGAGGAAGACCTTAAAGAGGGAAAGATATCCCATGTTCTTGGATAGGCAGAATTAATTTTGTCAAGATGGCCATACTACCAAAAGTGCTATATAGATTTAATGGAATTTCTGTTAAAACTCCAATGACATTCTTCATAAAAATAGAAATATAAAGTTCAGTTGGAAAAATAAGAGGCCCAGAATAGACAAAGCAATCATTAGTGAGAAAAGTGAAGCAGGAGGCATAATACCAGACCCTAAATTATACTACAGAGCTATAGTAACAAAAACAGTATGGTATTAACACAAAAACAAACATGAAAACCAATGGAACAGAGTAGAAGACACAGACACAAACCTGCACATACACACTTATCTCATAGACAAAGTGATAACTAGACAAAGATGCCATAAAGATACATTGGTGAAAAGATAGCCTCTTCAACAAATGATGCTGGGGAAACTGGAAATCTACATGTAGTAGAATGAAATTGAACCCCTATCTCTCACCCTGCACAAAATTTAACCCAAAGTGTATCAAGGACCTAGACATTAGACCAGATACTCTGTGCCTAGTAGAAGAAAAAGTAAGCCCAATTCTCCCTCATGTCAGCTGAGGGACTGACTTCCTCAACAAGACTACTAAGTATAATATGTAAGATCATGAATCAATAAATGGGTTGGTATCAAACTAAAAATTTTCCTCACAGCAAAGAAAATAAACAAGAACACGAAGAAAGAACATACAGAACGGGAGAAAAATTTTGCCACCTGTACCACAGATGGAGCACTAATCTCCAGGATATACAAAGAACTCAAAAAACTTAACACCAAAAAACAGCTAATCAATCAATAAATAGACAAAGGAACTGATAACCACTTCACAGAAGAAGAAACATGAACGGCCAACAAATACATGAAAAATAGTTCAATGTCACTAGCAATTAGAGAAATGCAAATTAAAACTACACTGAAATTTTATCTCATACCAGTCATAATGGCACATTCAAGAAATAAGTAACAATAAATGCTGGCAAGAATGTGGGGAAAAGGGTACACTCATACACTGTGGGTAGGACCACTAATTGGTGCAACCACTATGAAAAGTAGTATGGATATTCCTCAAAAACTAGGACTGGAACGATCATTTGACCCAGTTATCTCACTCCTCAGTTTATACCACAAAGACTTAAGATAGTTATTCTCTATATATGTATAATACTCCTAAATAAACTCTACTGTCATGTGTATCAAAAAACAAAAAATTAATAAAATTTTTTTAAAAATCAGATATTATAACCTAAAAAAGAAACAAAAAAAAGCAAACTCACTAGTGAAGCTATCTTGGCCTAGATTCTTCTTCACTAGGAGGTTATGAACTACAAACTTGGTTTCTTTAATTTTAACTGCCTACTTCATAATTTTCTGGTTGGTTATAACTTTCAAAAATTTTGTTCTTTTTTGCTCAAGTAGTTGAATTTATCATCCTAAAATTGTTGTCATTTCACATGTCTTATTGCTGATATTAATAAGCCTTGCCCTCTGTTTTTTTTTCCTGACCAGTCTAGCTCAAAATGTATCACTTTTAGTCATCTTCTTAAAGAATGACTTATGGTTTCACTGATTTTCTTATTTTTGCTTAACTAATTTTTGATCTGCTATTTTTGTTTCTTTTTTTCTACTTGCTTGATTCCATTTTTTTCATTTTCATGTTAATTATTTAGAATTTTCTATCATAGACCTTTAATAACATATATGCATTGCAAGTACACTTTTAATCATAATCCACAAGTTCTGCCTTCAGCTTTTTTCTTTTTCCTCAAGATGGCTATGACTATTATAGATGTTTTCTACCTCCACATGAGTTTCAGGATTCTCTGTTCTAGTTTAGGGAAGACTGGTACTGGTGATTAGAGCAGCATTACTTTGAATCTGTACAGAACCTTGGGTAGTATGGGCATTTAGCAATCTATCTTCCAGTTTATAAACATGGGAAATCTCTCTATATTTAATGTCTTCTACAATTTCTTTCATCAATGTTTTGTAATTTTCTTAAAAGATTTTTTTTTTACTTCCTTAGTTAAGTTTATCCTAGATGTGTGTGAGCATGTATCTCTCTCTCTCTCTCTCTCTCTCTCTCTCTCTCTCTCTCGGTATGTGTGTGTGCATGTTTGTGCCTATAGTAAATAGGATTGCCTTCATGATTTCTTTCTCAGATAATTTATTACTGGCCACTGATTTTTGTATGTTGATTTTATATCCTGCCACTTTACTGAATTTGTTCATCAGTTCTCAGAGTCATTTGGTGGATTCTTTAGGTTTTCTTGCATATACTTTTGTATTATTGTTTTTGGTAAAAGGCTAATGATACCCTCACAGGATTATCTTGGAAGAACTCCCTCTGTTTTGAGTAGTTAGAGTAGTTTAAGAAGCATTAGTAGTAGTCATTCTTAAGTTTGTTAACATTTAACAGTGAAGCCATGCAATCTTGAGAGGTTTTTTTGTTAGAAGACAGTTTATTATTGCTTCAATCTCATTACGTCTTATTGATCTGTTCAGGCTTTCTAAATCCTTACAGTTCAATTTGAGTAGGTTTTATTTATCCAGAAATTTGTCATTTTTCCTAGATTTTCTAGTTTGTTGGCATATTTTTTTTAAAAAAATCTTTAATGATTCTTTTTTGTTGTTATTTTGTTTTAATTAATTGAATTATTTTAATTAGGTATATATGACAGCAGAATGCATTTTGATTAATTGTACATAATTTCAGCACAATTTACATTTCTATGGTTGTACACATGTAGCATCACAATGTATGTGCAGTCATACATGTACCTAGGGTAATGATGTCCATCTCATTTCACCATCTTTCCTGCCACCATGCACCCTCCATAGCCTTCCTACCCTTTGCCCAATCAAAGTTCCTCCTTTTTGAAGGGGAGAAGATGGTGGGCCAGAGGGAGTCAGCATTCTGTGTTGCTCCGTGATCCAGATCTCACCTAATCAGAATACTGCATTTCAGAGAGTGTAAGAGGACTCCTATAGAGCTGGTTTGTTCAGAAATCACCAGCACTGTGACCCCCGCATAGGGCTCCAAGCCTCATAGTTTGAGTAGGACTCTGGGATTCCTGGATCCCCAAACCCAAAGCCCAAAGTTCTAGCACATGCAGGGCTCATGAGCACATTAGCAGAATCACCTATCAGAACCTCTGCAGAATTCTGAGATTTTGCTCTGCTACCATGCAGGTCACTTGGCTGCTACCTACCCACAGCATAACACCATTGCCTGGCTGCCCCCACCTCACCAGACACCCTGGCTCTGGAAGCAGACTGCCTCCATCTTGGATCACCTTTCTCACCCTATTTGGTGGGGGTAGCTCTCAGATCAGATGTCCATATGTCCAGGTACCAGATTTCCAACTCCCTCTCTCCCCAGCGGTGATAATTCAACAAAGTATCCACCCAACACAAATACAGCTCTCAGTTGGGCAGGTGTACAGTGTGACCAGGGCGCTGCCCACCTGGTGTGAGCCTTGTTGTGAGCGGTACCAGTTGGGAACTGCCAAGGGAGACGGAGACAGGGTTAAAATTTGTAGCCTAACAGAGAGACCAGGAACTGGGAAATCTCCAGTCAAGATAGGGAGATAGCACTAGGTGCTCAAGTCATAAGAATTGTCCCAAAAAGAGGCCTGTCAGATGAAATATCTCTGCAGGGACTGGCAAGTGGCATTCCCCGCTTCCAGGTTCCCTACACCAGGACCAGTTTTCCAAACCTGGCTACCTCCACCATTCTGAGGGCAGAGACACCAGCTTACAACAAACAACCTCACCTATTGGATGAGAAAAGAAACAGGAACAAAACGGATCTCTAAAACTAGCAACAACCCTGTTTTCTTCCTTCGAGTATTTCTTTTTCTCGTTCCTCTACTACCTCTCTATTCTCCGGCCCTCACATCTCCAACATATGTGAAATCAAGAACTTTGCATGAAATAGGATTTTAAGGATGAGTCATCTGAATAATATAATATAGAGGTGTTGTATGCATGCTCTTTTTTCTTTTCTCTTTTCTTCTTTCATTTTTCTTTCCCCCTCCAAATTTTACTATTTTAACATTCTGTATTTTTCTAAATACAAATGTGTATTTGTTTTTTGCATTCTATTGTCTTCCCACATACTTTTCTACCCTAACTTACTTCCTGTCTATTCTCTTGCTACTAACCCTCTTCATTAGACTTCTCTTTCACACTTCCTAAGATATTTTAACTCTATATCTTCTCATCCTACCTCCTCAGCATATCCTCCCACATACCACTCCCAGTTCATTGTCCACCATCAGATACTATAAGCCTTTTTACAAAAATACTGATTATACTTTAGACAATAATTGAATCCAACATTTCTGTACACTGAGACTAAACTGTAAATGTCTAAATAACAACAAATTGATCATAGGTAGTATATTATTGATATTCGGATCTGTTAACATTGTCCTTCCCCACAAAGGAGAAATCTTCACAATCTACAAGAGCATTACAAACCAATAGGGTAAAAACAACAACACCCCAAACCCACAGAGCTGGAAAGGAAGGACATGAGCAACATGAAAAGACATGGGAAGAAAGTACCCAAACAGATCAAGACACCACATGATTAGAATCATTGGCAGCCAGAGCAGAAGAAATTACAGAGAAGGAGTTCAGAATGTACATGGGTAAAATGTTCTGGGAACTTAAGGAAGATATAAGAGAGCAAATACAGGCAGTGAAAGTCACTTTGACAAGGAGCTACATAAACAAATACAGGAAGCAAAAGATCACCTGAACAGGGACATAAAGGTTCTTAAAAAAAAATCAGAAATCCTTGAAATGAAAGAAACAATAAACCAAATTAAAAGCTCAAATGAAAGCATCACCAACAGAGTAGACCACTTAGAAGACAGGACATCAGACAATGAAGATAAAATATATAATCTTGAAAACAATATAGACCACACAGTGATAATTGTAAGAAACCATGAGCAGAACATTCAAGAAATATGGAGTAGCATAAAAAGACAAAATTTAAGAGTTATTGAGATAGAGGAAGGCACAGAGGTCCAAACCAAAGAAATGAACAATCTATTAAATGAAATAATATCAGAAAACCTACCAAACATGAAGAATGAATTGGAAATCCAAATTTAAGAAGCCTACAGGATGCCGAGTGTACAAAATCATAATAGATCTAAACCAAAGTGCATTATAATAAAAATGCCCAATATACAAAATAAGGAGAGAATTTTAAAAGCCACGAGAGAAAAGAATCATATTACATATAGAGGAAAACCAATTAGGATAATGGCAGATTTTTCAACACAGACCCTGGAAGCTAGAAGATCCTGGAACAACATATATCAAGCTCTGAAAGAAACTGGGTGCCAACCAAGAATCTTGTATCCAGCAAAATGAAGCTTTAGATTTGAAGATGGAATAAAAACCTTCCATGATAAACAAAAGTTAAAAGAATTTATAGCTAGAAAACCAGCACTACAAAACGTCCTTGGAAATATATTCCATGAAGAGGAAATGAAAAACAGCCATGAAAATCAGTAGAGGAAGGTAGTACCCTAAAAGAAAAACTAATCAAAGAAGAAAATCAAGTCAAGTTAAATAACAAAAATAATCAACATCGCTGGGAATACAAACCATGTCTTAAACTCATCAATCAAAAGCCATAGTCTAGCAGATTGGATTAAAAAAAAAAGACCCAACAATATGCTGCCTCCAGGAGAATCATCTGATAGGAAAAGACATAAACAGACTGAAGGTGAAAGGTTGAGGAAAAATCATACCACTCACAGTGGACTGGAGAAGCAAGCAGGGGTTTCCATCCTCATATCAAATAGACATCAAGCCAAAGTTAATCAAAAGGGATAACAATGGACATTACATACTCCTCAAGGGAAGCATACACCAAGAAGACATAACAATTATAAATATATGTACCCCCAAACAATGGTGAAGCTATGTTCATCAAACAAATTCTTCTGAAGTTCAAGAGCCAAATTGACCACAACACAATAATCTTGGGTGACTTTAACACACCTCTCTCACTATTAGATAGATCTTCCAAACAAAAGTTGAATAAAGAAACTATAGAACTCAATAATACAATGAATAACTTAGACTTAACCGGCATATATAGAATATTTCAAACAGAATCAAGCAGATGCACTTTCTTTTCAGCAGCACAAGGATCCTTCTGTAAAATAGATAACATGCCACAAGGCAACTCTTAGCAAATACAAAAAAGTAGAGATACAACCATGCATTTTATCAGATCATAAGGGGATGAAATTGGAAATTAATAACAAAATAAAAAATAAAAATTTCTCCAATACCTGGAGACTAAACAATATGATACTGAATGAATAATGGGTTTCAGAAGACATCAAGGAGGAGATTAAAAAATTCTTAGAGGTAAATGAGAACATAGACACAATATATCGAAACCTCTGGGACACTATAAAGGGAATACTAAGAGGAAAGCTCATTGCATGGAGTTCATCCCTTAAAATAAGAAAAAGTCAACAAATAAATGACCTCACATTATATTTCAAAGCCCTAAAAAAAGAAGAAGAAGTCAACAGCAAATCACTAGAAGACAAGAAATAATTAGAGGTTAAATCAATGAAAATCGAAACAGTTGAAAAAATTGACAAAACAAAAGGTTGGTTCTTTGAAAAAATAAATAAAATTGACAGATCCTTAGCTATGCTAACAAAGAGAAGGATAGCGAGAACTCTATTTACCAGCATACATGATGAAAAAGGTAATATCACAACAGACACTACATAAATATAGAGGATAATTAGAAATTATTTTGAAAACTTATACTCCAATAAAATAGAAGACCTTGAAGGCATTGACAAATTTCTTAAGTCAAAACATGTGCCCAGATTGAACCAGGAAGATATACACAATTTGAACAGACCAATATCAAGTGATGAAATAGAAGAGGACATCAGAGGCCTACCAACCAACAAAAGCCCAGGACTGGATGGATACCTAGCCAAGTTCTACCAGAACTTTAAAGAAGAACTAATACCAATATTCTTCAATTTATTTCAGGAAATAGAAAAAGAGGGAGCACTTCCAAACTCATTCTATCAGGTCGCTATCATCATGATGCCCAAACCAGGCAAAGACACATCAAAGAAAGAAAACTTAGACCAATATCTCTCATGAACAAAGATACAAAAATTCTCAATAAAATTCTGACAAATCGAATACAAAAACATATCAAAAAGATTGTGCACCATGATCAAGTGAGATTCATCCCAGGGATGTAAGGTTGTTTCAACATATGGAAATCAATAAATGTAATTCATCACATCAATAGACTCAAAGATAAGAATCATATAATCATCTCAATAGATGCAGAAAAAGCATTCGACAAAATACAGCACCTTTACATGTTCGAAAGACTAGAAAAACTAGGGATAACAGGAACACATCTCAACATTTTAAAGGCTATCTATGCTGATCCTCAGGCCAACATCATTCTAAATGGAGAAAAATTAAAGGCATTCCCTCTAAAAACTGGAACAAGACAGGGATGCCCTCTTTTACCACTTCTATTTAATATAGCTCTTGAAACACTGGCCAGAGCAATTAGATAGATGAAAGAAATCAAAGGGATATGTATAGGAAAAGAAGAACTTAAATTAGCACTATTTGCTGACGATATGATTCTATACCTAGAAAACTCAAAAAGCTCCACCAGAAAACTTCTAGAACTAAATGAATTCAGTAAAGTAGCAGCATATAAAATCAACACCAATAAATCAAAGTCATTTCTGTATATCAGTGACAAATCCTCTGAGAAGGAAATGAGGAAAACTACCACATTTACAATAGTCTAAAAAAAAAAAATAAGATACTTGGGAATCAACTTAATGAAAGAGGTGAAAGATCTATACAATGAAAACTACAGAACCTTAAAGAAAGAAATCAAAGAAGACCTTAGAAGATGGAAAGATCTACCTTGCTCTTGGATAGGCAGAATTAATATTATCAAATACTACCAAAAGCACTATACAGATTTAATGGAATTCTGATCAAAATCCCAAAGGCATTCCTCATAGAAATAGAAAAAGCAATCATTAAATTCAACTAGAAAAATAAGAGACCCAGAATAGCTAAAGCAATTCTTATCAGGAAAAGTGAAGCACGTGGCATCACTATACCAGACCTTAAACTATACTGCAGAGCAATAGTGACAAAAACAACATGGTATTGGCACCAAAACAGAGTGGTAGACCAATGGTACAGAACAGAGGACACAGAGACTAACCCACAAAATTACACTTATTTTCTATTAGACAAAGGTGCCAAAAACATGCATTAGAGAAAAGATAGCCTCCTCATTATGGATCAGCATCCACTTATCAGAGAAAACATTCAGCCTTTGTTTTGGGGGAATTAGTTTACTTAACTTTGCATGATATTCTCCACCTCCATCCATTTATCTGCAAATGTCATAATTTTGTTCTCTTTTAATACTGAGTAATATTCTATTGTGTAGATATACCAGTTTCTTTAAAAATTCACCTATTGAAGGTCATCTAGGTTGCTTCCACAGTTTAACTATTTTGAATTGACCTTCTATGCACACTCTTGTGGCTGTGTTACTATAGTATGCTGATTTTAAATCTTTTGGGTCTAGAGTGAGAAGAGGGATGGATAGCTGGGTCAAATGGTGGTTCCATTCCAAGTTTTCTAAGGAATCTCCACACTGCTCTCCAGATTCAATGCACCAGTTTGTAGTCCCACCAGCAATATATGAGTGTGCCTTTCCCCCACATTCTCACTGACATCTATTGTTGTCTGTATTCTTGAAAACTTCTATTATAATTGGTATGAGATAAAATCTTAGAGTAGTTTTGATTTGCATTTCTCTAATTATGGGATGGACTCAAACTAAAAAGCTTCTTCTCATAAAAAGAAACAATCAATGAGGTCAACAGAGAGCCTACATTTCAGGAGCAAATTTTTGCCCCACACAAGTCAGATAGAGCAGTAATCTCCAGGATATATAAAGAACTCAAAAAATTTGACATACACACACACACACACACAAACACACAAACAACAATCAATAAATGGGCTAAGGAGCTGAACAGACACTTCTCAGAAGATATACATTTGGCCAACAAATATTTTTTAAAAATGTTCAACATCTCTAATGATCCTTTGAATTTATGTGATATCAGTTGTAATGTCTCCTTTTTTATCTCTAATTTTATTCATTTGGTTCTTCTCTCTTTTAGTATTTCTAAGGTTTTTCAACTTTTGCTTATATTTTCAAAGAAACAGCAATTTGTTTCACTGATCCTTTTGATTGTTCCTTTAGACTCCATTTCATTTATTTGTGCCCTGATCTTTATTATGGTTTTGCTAATTTGGGGTATAGTTTGTTCTTGACTTATTAAGATCTTGAGATGCATCATTGTCCATCAATATATTATTTATTTTAAATCTGTTTTTTAATGTAGGTACTTCTTGACATAAAATTCCTCCCATAGTACTGATTTTGATACATTATCAAATTTTGGTATGTTGTGTTTTAATTTCCCTTTATTTAAAGGTTTTTATTTCCTTATACCATCAATTTATAAAAACATATTTTATTAGTTTATTAAAGATACACATATTATTGGAGTTAATTCTGACATAATTATACAAGCATGGAATATGAGCTACTTTAATTCAGTCCCCAGTACTTGCTATCCTCCCTCCTAATATTCCCTTTCCTCTACTCTATTGATCTTTCTTTTATTTATTGATAGATGCTTTAAGAATTAGTTCCTTTTGGATATGCTTAAAGGTGAGATTCACTGTGGTATATTCGTATGTGTACAAAGGAAAGTTTTTGGCAGATTTATTCCAACATTCTCTCCTTTTCCCATTTCCCTTCCTTCCCCTCCTCCCTTATTTTATTCCACTGATCTCTCTTCTGAGCCAGTGCAGTGAAATATCTGTGGGGTTCACAAAATGGGAAAAGTCAGGGTCTTTTAACTCCTGGAGCAGGCCAAATAAAGATAATGTGCCCTTCTTGAGCTCTTGGCTACAGCATTCCCAGGTTCACTGGGAGTTCAAGTGGATTCCTTTACATAGGCCAGGCTACTGTGTGGATTTCAGATCTTTTGTTTAGGCTTTAAGCCTTCAAGGACCGCAAAATTTTCCAGTAGCTAAGATTGTCAGTACCTGTGCTGATTGTTGGATCTCTTTCTTTCACTTTTACCCTTACAGAGGAAATACTCCACTCCTCCTACATAGAGTCAGGTGATGGGGTGATGGGATATTTTCTCTTGCTCTCCTGCTATTGTAGGTCACTGGATGTCATAAGGGCCATTTTTCTAATGCCAATGTTATCCCACAATTACCCAATTCAATATGTGGGTATACACCTGTTGTTTTGGTTCTTCTGTGTGGAGGAGGAATTCAGTATTGGGTACCTCTATTCAGCTATTTTTCCTGCCCTTTTGTCATATTTGAACAAAAACCTTCATGAAAATGAGTATTACCCTTTAAGATGTCCACCTCTAGGGAGCCTAGCTGACTAAGGATCTTAACTACTACCAACAAAGTAGAATGCATATCTGACTATAACTGTGCATTTATTTCTATTTGCAATTAAAACATATTTTTAATATATTCTAAGAATCTGTTATTAGATACATAAATATTTATGATCATTATATGCTATTGATGAATTTGTGATCCTGAACATGGTAGATCTTGGTAAATGTTCATTGACTGTTTATAAAGCAAGTGTATACTGCTATTGTTGGTGAAATATTATCACTTTATAATATAAAATGACTTTTTTTGTCCTGAGGTTATCATTAACTTGGAAATCTACTTTTCTTACACTAATATAGCCAATATAGCATGCTTTTTATTAGCATACTTCTATTAAAAATTTACTTTTAACCTTTATATTGAAGTATAATTCTCATATGTAGCATATAGTTGCATGTTAGTTTTTTATATGATATATTAATCTGCCTTCTAATTGGGGATATTTAGACCATTTATACTTAATGTGATTATTGGTCATTCAACTGTTGATGTATATTGACCCATCTAACTTTCAAAAACATTTTTTATTTGTTCTAATTAATTATTCATGATAGAAGAATGCATTTCAATTCACTATAAACAAATGGATCACAACTTTTTATTTCTCTAGTTGTACACTATTTAGAGTCACACTAGACACGTAGTTGTACATGTACCTAGGGTAATGATGTCCTTCTTTTTCCACCATCTTTCCTGCCCCCATGCACCCTCCCTCTCCTCCTCCCCTTTACCCAATCAAAATCCTCCATTCTTCCCATGATAACCCCCTCTCCCCCATTGTGGATCAGCATACTTAACAGAGAGACCATCCAGCCTTTTGTGTTTTGGGATTGGCTTACTTCACTTAGCATGATATTCTCCAACTGCATCCATTTACGTTCAGATATCATAATTTTATTCTCTTTTAATGCTGAGTAATATTCCATTGTGTCTGTGAACTACAGTTTGTTTTGAGGAAGAGTAGAACAGCCACTACTTTACAAAGTGGTTGTACTAATTTGCAGTTCCACCAACAATATATGATTGAAAATTTTAATGCACATTTTAGCCAGAATTTGTTATTCTGTGTATTCTTGATGATTGCCACTTCAACTAGAGTAAGATAAAATCTCAATGTAGTTTTATTTTGAATTTCCCTGATTGCTAGGGATGGTGAACATCTTTTCATACACTCGTTGGCCATTTTTATTTCTTCTTTTGAGAAGTGTCTGCTAAGTTCTTTTGCCCATTTATTAGGTTTTTTTTTTTTTGGTGTTAAGTTTTTAGTTCTTTATAAATTCTGGATATTAATCCTCTATAACAGTACACAAAGGTCTCCCATTCTATAGCCTTTCTTGTTTCCTTTGCTGTGCATAAGCTTTGTAATTTGATGTTGTCACACTTATTGATTCTTGGTTTCATTTTTTGAGCTTTAAAGGTCCTGTTAATGAAATCAGTGCCTGCACAAAGACCCAGAATAATCAAAGCAATACTAAGCAAGATTCGAAATGCTCTTGGCATCACAATACCTGATTTCAAATTGTACTACAGAGCTAGAATAACAAAAACAGTGTGATATTGGAGTAAAAGTAGACATGAAGACCAATAGAATAGAAAGAAGACACAGAGACAGATCCACATAGGTACAGTCACCTGATACTTGGCAATGGTTCTAAAACAGCTTGGAGAAAAGATAGCTTTTTGAAAAAGTGATGCCAGGAAAACTGGATATACATATATAGAATACTGAAGCTAGATCCCTAACTTTCCCTCTGCATAAAAGTCAACTCAAACTGGAGCAAAGACCTATGAATTAGAGAAGAAGCTTTGTAACTGCTAGAAGAAAAATATAGGGTCAAAATATTTTTTAATATTTATGTTTATTTTATTTGCTTTTTTCATATCTGTTCTTTTTATTATTTCAACAATTGTTTAAAATTTATGTTATGTATCTTAAATTACCACCAATATCTACTACTGAGCCTATATACTTTGAGTACATACTATAAAAATCTTAAAGATTTATTTTTACATGTCTTTCCTCCCAACATTTGTGCTATTAGGTACATAGATTTTTAACTTAATTTATAAACTTCAGACTATGTTATTTTGTTTATAATAATCTTTAAAAATATTAAATAATAAGGAAAAGTCTTGTGTATTACTCTTGAAGCCATATTTCTGATTTTGTTTGTTTGGTTAACTCTAACACTGGTATCACTTCTAGATCAGTTTCAATAGATTTGGTCTACTCCTCTTTATACAAAATAATTTCCTGTATTTTTGTATGTCTAGTATTTTTATTAGATGCCAAACACTCTATATTTTATTTTATTATTTTGTATCTTACCTTGTTTTATGAATTTGTATTTCATTAAATCTTCTTAAGGTTTGCTTTGGGATGCAATTATTGACAAATGGTTTCTGTAATGGTGTTTATGATTTTTAAATGGAATAGGAGCAATGCTCAATATAGGACTGAAGAGATAAGAAACTTCTCTATAGTCTGTCCCATTATGAGGTTTTCTAGCCCTGTGTGAGCACCTCACATTTTCCCCTTTGTGTTCCCTCACTCTGGCCTTTGACTTTAGTTGCTTTACACAAATTCATATGCCAATCACTTTCAGCAAAATACTGAGAAAGAGCCACTATAAATCTCCCAAGGTTGCAATGTCCTTTTCTACAGTTCTCTGTCTTTTGAATTGTATTGTTTTCCTCTAAGTGGTCTCTCATCTCTATCCTCAACTCATGCAGGCTGCTGGTCTCCATCTAGTTCTCTGATCTGTGGCCTAGAAACTATCTACAGGTAGGAAGCAGAATTAATTCATTTGTTCTTCACGAATGAAAACAAGAACTATCATTCTTGTTCTCAAAAAGTTTACCCAATTATTTTGTAGATATCATAGCTAAAAACGACAAGAGAATATGATGAATTTTATGTTAAGTGATTGCCTAGGATGTAGTGAAATAATAAGGTATGTAATTTATTTTTGTGGTTCAGAAAATAATTATGAGAAGAGTATTGAACTGAGTCTTAAAGGACAAAAATTAGAGAATAAATAAAGTGGCAGGTGGCTTTGTAAAGAGTGGTTAGCATGTTCAGAATCACAGAGGTAAAAAATAGAGGAGGCATAAAATTTTATGTGGCAGGAATATGAATTGCATTTGGGGAAACAGTATGATATGAAGGCCCAAATAAAACAACTTATGCTAAAATATTAATTTATATTTCATGCCAAAAGCTACGAGGAACCTGTAACAACTTTAAGAGGAAGAATGATATAATGAAATTTGTCTTTCATAAAATCATTATAGCACTGACAAGGGTTAAGACCCTAGAATGAGGATTGAACAGGTTTTTGTGGTAATGTAATGATAAGTTTAAGACCTGCTGCATCCAAAATTCCCAAAGAGATTGATTTCTATATAAGATTTAGATTTGACTGAGCATATGCTCATGTGAAAAAAATTTAAAAATTGGAAGACAAGTGAGGTGGAGGCCTTATGGAAGGTTCTTTGGCTATTTTACTTGGCAACTGCAGATGCAGATTTTCAGTCATTCCATAGTTCAATAATTGGCTCCATAGTATAGACACGAAGGTACAAATACAATTTTGCTGTTGCAAGTTACAAAAGGAAAACTATGGTTCTGGAAATAAGGGTTAAAACTAATTTTTTTTCCTCATGACATTATCACCTCCTTCAGCCCTCCCACTAATTTCTTGAAGCTTTTAATGTCTTACAATAAATTTAAAATCTTTTTAATTTCCTTAAACAAATTCCTTTGTTCCTAAGCTGGCTAAAATGGAATTTTACTTTCTAGAGCTAAACTCTGACAAATACAAATAACAGCATTAATTTAGATAATTATACATATTTCACATTAACTATGTTTTCTGTGTCTTTGTCAGTTTTTCCTTGTATATAACAAGTGATAGGCACAGGAAAATTCTCAATATTATATAGATACCTAAATAGAGATAAATGTGAACACTCAAATATTATATCCATGATTTTTATTCCAAAATATTCCTTTCTACTGGAGATAAACATATCAGCAACAAAAAAAGGAGGTGAAATATTTAATGTGAAAGTTTTATGAGGAAATATGAAGGTGAACTCTGGCATTGAAAGTATCAGATCTATGCATACATTCCTTTGAAGAAGACAGGCTAACTTTCTATGCATTTTTTAATGACAGCTTTACATGATATCAAAATAACCTTCTGGCAGTGAATAAATTGGTGAATATAATCACAAATTCCTTAACTGATCTGACTGTATAGTTTACTATTTCTAAAATATGTGATCCTACCAACTTGCAAAGAGTTTCTAGTCCCAAGCTTTTAAATTGACCATCTTTGATTTAGTTTAAAAGCTATTCTTTGGCATATTGTAAATAAACATTGAAAAGAAAGGAAAAATCTATAAAGTCAAAATTTGGAATATTTGTTATCTACAGGTAGTCATATTGACCATTATTTCACTTTTGTTAAACAGTCAATAGTCTATCACCCATCAAATCACGGGATCATCCTTATACTGTACTTAGACTGAATAGGTAGCCTTCAACCTAATTTTGCCTGAAGCACTAGGCATTGTGGTTAAGCTTTGTACTCTCACTATGTGGATTCAAATCTCAAATCTATCAGTTACTAATCATGGGACCCTGAGTAATTTATATAACTGTTCTGAGGCTGAATGTGCACCTATTAAATATCTGTAAATTCTTCTGAATCTATTCACATGTCATAATTGTTTTAGTAGAATAAGCTCCAAGGGAGCAACATAAATAGTAAATAGAATTTTCAGTTCCTGAAGCACTTAGTCTAGTGCTTGTCACATAGGGATAGATTCAATAAAGGAGACTTTTTAGGATTATCGTGGAGCATTTTAGGCAACCTCATTAAAAAATACCCTCATTCGCATAGGTGCACCAATTTTTCCAATCTTCACTTTTAGCATTTGTCTGTAAAGACAACCTAAGGAAATAGTTTAAATTTTATTTAGGCATTACATTGGAACAAATATATTAACTAAACTGTTCTCTGAGTGCTTATGTCAAAGAATGGAATATCTACCTTTTAGAAAACCATGACACTATGCCACAAATGTATATATTTTGGACTGGACTAAGGAAATTAAAGATATTTTATAACTGTAGAGCTATAAGAGAGTTTTAGAAAAGGGAGAAGTATTTTATTAAAAAGAATCCTGCTTTTTAAACAAATGAATATAATGTTGATAGAATTTTTGAATGTCTAAACAATGTTAACAGAGTATGTTAAAATATAACTGCAGATACTCATAAAACTATATTTAATGCATAATAGCTACTAGTAATATTTTCTTTGATATTTCTTATATAAATGTTAAAAATAATTAATGATAATTAATCAAGTTTACAAGATGTTCTCCTTATCCAGTCTTATGTAAAAAGGTTAAAATGATTTCAATTAGTCTTCTAGTTGACTTTTTGCATTTCTTTGGCAAGACATAATTAATTTTCAATAAATTGCCAAGCAGGTAGTACAGAGGCATTGAATATATTAAATTATTATGACTTATTAATGTATTTATTTCCAACAATTAATTAAAAATGTTTAACAAGGCAGCACATTGCAAAACTTTTAATATAATCACCAAAGTAATGCACACAGACAAAAAAAACTGGAAAAAATATACCTTGGTTGTGGTAATTTTATTAAACATAAAAGATATCATTGTTACACAGAGTAAAGGTGAATTTAAAACAGCATTTAATTTTCTACTACTGTTGGGTGCTATCAGTCATAGTATGGATTTTATCATGAATGGGCACTGGTATTACTGTAAATGTGTTAAGTTCTGATAATATGGGTGCTAACTTATGTCACCACAGGAACAGAATGTGCTAGAGATATGACTTAATTACTTCACACATCCATTTACACTTTTCTCAATATGTTCAATCATAATATTCAAATATCAGTCTCTGTATCACATTAATTCCTTTCTTGGAAAAAATATTTATATATACCTGACTTCTGGGGGCTCATGTCACTAAGATCTTTGAATACTGGGGATGCACTCTGAACAGAAAATTACTACAAATAAATTCTTGCAGAAATTCATACTGCTAAGGTTGATTTATAACATATTCCCTATGGTTAATATAAAAAAAAAACTGTGATTTACTTCTCCCCAGAAAGTGATAATTTAGAATTAGGAGATATCTTAAAAATATATGCTATTTATTAAGGGCAGAAAAAGCCTTCATTTATAGAAGATGATTTAAAAAGTAGTTGAAGGTAAGAAACACATAAGCTAGTATTAAATAGAGGTTTTCCTATTCATTCCACTTATCTTATTAAAATAATTTGTAGCTTTAAATTGGATAGTCCACAAGATTAGTAACAGACTGTGATAAAGCTTGTGTGCTTTTTAAATATATTATTAGAATCACTTGGTAAGAAATATTAAGCCATGAGTCTCTCACCACTAAAAATGATTTGATAAGTTTTTACATTCATGTTACTATCAGTTTAAACATGTACACTGTGATAAAATTTAAAAGTTCTCCTGTTGAGGTTTACTTTGAAGTAATTAAATAGATATTAAAGATGTATTTATGGTTGTATATTTTAAAGAATCACAAGGGTGAACAAAAGCTTTCTTTTCTTTTTCTACTCATTTTCTTTCAGCTATCAAGTTACTATTTTTTCTACCATATCCAATACACCTCCCAGTCCTTACCCCCTAAAAATAAACCCCAAACAATACTTTTAGGGACATTGTCTGAAGCATAAATCAAGTCAGACCTTTGTGTTATACAAATTATATGGATCCAAACTGTCATGTAATCATTCTTATAGAAATCTATCCAAAACTATTTTCAACAGAGAGTAAATATAACTTCTAAAACATTTGATTTGTTGTTTTGATTTCTGTACAGAGGCATGAATCCTTGCATGATGCTTGTTATTCATACCTGCTGTTGAAACAGGCCAGAAAGAAAACACCATTAACAGAGAACTCAGGCTCCTTTTGGGAGATGGCATTACATACCAATATCATAAATATTAACTGCAAAGCATCATGATAGCATGGGGGACATTGAAAATAAAGAGACTTCTTGTAAAAACTACAAAATTATTTTCTTTGTGTCTCATAATTCTAGAAATACAGAAGATTGAAATTTTTTTTAGACCCATAACATTTCTCCAATTAATCTACTCATCAATCAGAGAGATATTTATTGGAAATAGAAAATTTTAAAAAATCATAGTTCTTTTCCTGAGCCTATGGAAACCAGATGAACTAATAAGAAATTTAATGCAATGTGATTTTCTCCCCAAAGTAAGAAATCTCAAAGGAGTGTCACCAAACCACACTCTACTAAAATACTACTTGGAATCTAAACATCAATATTTCAAGGAAGCTATTATTATCCCCATTTTATAGAAGAAACTGCCCTGAAATTCCCTGATTTACTTTAGATTCCAAGTGGTAAATCTAGAATTCAACTCCACTTGAACCAATAAACTATTCACACTTTGATATGATGTGGTATATGCATATTCATCTTTTCCTATTATTTTGTTCTATTTCATTTTCTCCTCTGGAATTGTCATATCAGAAAATATGGCTAAATTGGTTTATTTATAACTTTTAAATCATAAGTTGGTATCTTGATTAAGAATATTTTAAAACTTTCTTCTATTACATACTGGTCACCATATAATATTGTAAATAGGACCTAACTTTATAACATTTGACTGTAAAAGTACAATTCTATGAAAATACTAAGTACAATTGAGGAATGTTTCATGAAGTCTTTTCTTGAGTACTGTTCCTATTATGTTACATGTTTTTTTCTTAATAACTCAGGGGATCTGTACATGTATTCAACTGTGAAGCATTAAATTGAGTACCTTGATAGAATACTCTTGACTCATCGTAGAGCATATTATAATGCAACTGTTCAAAAAATTATAAGCATTCATATTATTCTTAAGTCATACAAGGAAATAGGCAAGAGGTTGAGAACTAATAAAACAAATGAATAAATTTTTGCCTCTGGGAATATGGAGTAGACATAATTTTTCCTTTTCTTCCCACCAAGTACATCTAGAAACCCTTAATATTGTATATAAAACAAGTATAAGAGAACTCTGAAAGGTTAGAGAGATGAAGACAAACTAGCTAGGGACCTCAGGGCCCTAAGGACAATGCAGTTATAGGTTCTCCCATTTGCTTTTCCCAGTACATGGCAGATTGATAATAGAAAGGCTGGAAACACAAAATCACTAACAGAAACAGATTTTATTATTATTTTTTTCTTTGGACAGAGTGGATTTTTAAAAAGCTTCGACAAAGAGCTGTTCTCCTTCAACAAAGGACCAAGAATAGAGAAGTCTTGTGAGATGGAAAATATTAAGAAAATATCTACTCTACTCAAGTCATAAATCACAACAAAAGTTGTATCCCTACCTGCACCTGTTCCAGGAAAAGGTGAAAGAAGAGTCTGAAATTCCAACCATGCCTTGCTGAAACAAGGTACCTCAATTCTGCTGCAGAGACTTCAGAGATGTTTCAGCAGAGAACCAGATCATTCTTCTCCAGTGGTAATAAGGCTCCAGCTGTGGTGATGATGATGACTGCATGGGAACCTGGACTCCCATTGCCATCCCAGCTGTAATGAGGAGCTCTTTCAACTCCCACTCCTTACAGGGGCTTGTCAGACAACTCTTAGTGAAGAGTTAGGGCTTTCACCATCAGTCAAGAGACACAAGGCAGTCACCCCACTCTTGTGGAGGCCTCCTGGGGAGCAGCAATGAAGCATCCCTCTCCCTCCCATACAGGAGACCTATAGAGGAGCCAGGAGTCTCACTCCTACTTGGGATTGATAAAGAACCTCCCCGAAGCTGATGCGGTGGCTCATACCTATAATCCTAGTGGCTGGGGAGGCTGAGATAGGAATATTGCAAGTTCAAAGTCAGCCTCAGCAAAAGCAATGCGCTAAGCAACTCAATGAGACCCTGTCTCTAAATAAAATACAAAATAGGGCTGGGGATATGGCTCAGTGGTCCAGTGCCCCTAAGTTTAATCCCCGGTACCCAGAAATAAAAAGAATCTCCCCACTTAAGTATCAATGGAGGCTAAGTGGAAATTTTCATCCTTAAGTATCAATGGAGGCTAAGTGGAAATTTTCATCTATGTCCAGAAAAAAAATCAATGTCCCACACACTAGGCTGGAATAATGTCAAGTAAGCCAGCTTAAACAGGAAACTTAAATGAGATTCAGAGTTGTCCAATACAATGTCCCAAGTATTTAGATTGCAATTAAAAAAAAATACATGCATTATATGTATAATATATATTACATACATGTAATATATTATGTATATGTCAAAAGATGTCAACTGTGAAATGACAGAGGTGTTAAAATTATGTGACAACATCTTTAAAGTAATCATCATAAAATTGATTCGAGGAACAATTACAAAAATATTTACAACACATGAAAAAGTAGTCTTACAAATAAAATCTCAGTCTTACAAATAAAATCCAAAGAAACAGAATACAAATCAAATGGATCTTTTAGAGATGCCAATAAAGCTCAGGAGATAAGACTCACCAAGATTAGGGAGGAGACAGAGAAAAGAACCAATGCCCTGGAAAAGGGAACTATTGAAATTGTCCAGTCTTAACCACAGAGAGAAAATGAATGAATTTAAAATATCCTATGAGACTACCATGAATGATAATATTTATGTCATCATATCCCAGAAGGAGTGGAGAAGGAAGATGGGGAAGAAAAATATCCACAGAAACAAAAATAATAGCTGAAAGCTTCCCAAATTGCCCAAAGAAATAAACTTACAGATTCTTTGGAGGAAACTTTAGAGATGATATACTCAAATAACTCCATACCTGGACATAACATAGTTGTGCTTCTAAAATCCAAAGACAGTAAGAGAAACTAAAGCAGAGAGGAAAAGTTGATGACTTACCTGTAAGGGAAAACAATTCAGACACAGTAGGTTTCTCATCAGGACTGTGGAAGCAAGAACAAAGTATCATACATTTTTAAAGACACTGAAATAAAAGAGCTGTTTACCCAGAACCTCATTTCCAGTGAAAATAGCCTTCAGGAATGAAGGTGAAATCAAGAAAATTATACAGTAAAGGAAAAATTAAAGAATTTGTCACCAGTAGAGCTATCCTAAAAGAATAGCTGAAGGAAATACGCAGGAAGGCAGTGATAAGAAAATTAAACAAGAAACAAAGAAAGTAAGAAATAACACGACAAGCAGAAAATAAGAGTAAATCCACTATACACCCATTAGCATGGCTAAAATCCAAAACGCTGATATCACCAAATTTTGGTGAGATTACGGACTGCAGGAACTCTCATTTATTGCTGGTGATAATGAGAAATGGCACAACCACTCTGGAGGACAGTTTTGCAGTTTCTTATAAAGTAAAATGTAATGTAAACTTACTGTGTGATCCAGAAATTTCACTTCCTGGGATTTACCAAAATGCAATTGAAACAACCAAATTGTCCTTCATTATGTAAGTGGATAAATACTGTGAGATATATAGGCATAAAATTGAATATTATTTTATATGATATGACTTATCAAACTATGAAAATGAAGGAATCATAAATGCAGATGCTGAGTGAAAGGCACTAGTCTGAAAAGGCTGCACTGTATTATTTCAATTTCTTTACATTTTTCAAAAGGCAAAACCTATGGAGACAGTAAAAGATCAGTGGATGCTTGAGATTTATTGGCAGGGGAGGGAGTAATGAACATGTTTTGAGCACAGGAAAATTTATGGAAGAGGAATTATTTTGTATGGTATTATAATTATGGATATACACCATTATACATTCATCAAAACCTCTAGAATATACAACTCGAAAGAGTAAATCCTAAAATAAATTGTGGTCTTTAGATAATATTAATGTAACAATATGACTCATCAGTTGTAATATATGTGAAACATTAAGGCAAGATGTCAATAATAGGAGAAACTCTTCGTAATAGTGGTGAGAAGATATATGGTAACCCTCTATACTTCCATCCAATTTTCTATAAATTTCTCTAAAATTTAAAGTCCATTAATTTGAAAGCATAGGTACACACAATAGACTCTCTTGGCCTATTTTTCAATCTTCCAAATTATTCATATTAGGCAAAAACTGGAAAGAAGTCACATGCTGTCCATTGGTTAAATATTGAACAGAGGCACAGTAATACCATGGGCCCTCCCCATCAATAAGAAGGAGCAAATCACATTTAATAGTTGGATAGCTATTGAGTGAATTATGCTAGGATAAAAATAATGCCAATACCAAAAGTTTGTACTCTGCATGATTTCATTTATATAACATTCTTGAAATGACAATATTAAAGAAATAAAGACCAGTTTATGGGCTTGCCAGTTCTGGAGGAGGAAATTCATAGTAAGAAAATACTGATTTCCTGTCTATTATTATTATTAATGCATTATATTATATTTAATATAATATATTGTTATATATAATAATATATATTACATATGTATTATTAATGCAGTAATAATGCATTATAATTTATATATGTATATACACATATATAATACTGATTTCCCTTCTACTATTGTTATTATTATTAGCACATTATATATATTTGTACACACACACACACACACACACAGTTCTTTGTTATTGTGTTATAGTCCTACACAGGCATAGCATAACTTGGTAGATTTCCTTCCCCATATCCTCCCTTCCTTCCTCCCTCTTGATCCCCTTCCTCCAGTCCATTGGTCTATTCTATTTTTGTGTAATATTCTCTCTCTCTCTCTCTCTCTTTAATTCTTTCCCCCCTACTCTCTGTGGCTTACAAATATAAGAGAAAACATTTGAGTATGGACTTTTTGAGTCTGGCTTATTTAATTTATTATGGTGTCCTCCACTTCCATCTTTTACCAATGTATGACATAATTCACGCCTCTTTATGGCTGAATAAAGCTCTATTGGGTATATATACCACATTCTCTTTATCCATTTGAGTATTGGTGGTCACCTGTGATAGTTCCATAACTTGGCTATTATAAATTGTGCTGCTGTAAACATTTTTTGATGTTTAGTAATAATGCAATTTTGTGATAATGTAATAATGTTAAGGGTGAAATTAAAAAATAGAATTAGAAGTACAAAAACAAATGGTTTTAAGTAGAGTGCAAAATATTGAAATTGAAAATAAATTATGTGTACCACTTCAGGCAAACCAAACTCAACTTTTTTATAATTAAATGTGTGAAGAAACAACAAATACCACTGGTTAAATCTCTTAGTTTAGCTGATTCAAAGCCTTTCAATCCAAGCTATTTCTCAATTCAATTTTACCCAGAGTTAAATTCTCCTTTTTGTTCTTCTTTTAGTAACTTTAATAGATGCTACTTCAAAAATAAATTATTAAACAAATTACAAACTGTACATGTTAAAACTAACAATAAAAATTTAAGTAAAAATAGAACCTAAAATTACAATAGTAAATTTCCATATACAAACTCCCACTAAATGAAGTGAAGAATAAAAAGGAAACTTAGTGATGAATAAAAGAAGAAGAATTTCAAAAAGAAAGAAATAAAAAATGACAGAAATTTTGAGAATTTATGGATAAATCCAAATAAATATCAAATATATAAGTCAGGAATTTTAGTTTTAACATCTTTGGGGTTAAAAAATGCCATAGATAATATTAACATCTGTGAAGAAACAG
Source organism: Marmota marmota marmota (assembly GCF_001458135.2). Taxonomy (NCBI): domain Eukaryota; kingdom Metazoa; phylum Chordata; class Mammalia; order Rodentia; family Sciuridae; genus Marmota; species Marmota marmota. The sequence goes on along the minus strand of NW_026000057.1, from coordinate 23,289,507 downwards.
TTATTCTGCAGGAGGACAAAAGATGTTGATTTTCTCTCTTTCTCTCTCTCCAAATGAAATATATACATATATATATATATATATATATATTAAAGTTAAAATAATAGGATTATAGTTTCAAGTTATAGAGCAAAAGTTTTAAAAAAAAACTTCAAGGAGAAATAAACAAATTTGCTCTTAAAGCAAGTGATTACAAATGAGATTTCTCAATAATAAATGGGACACATAGACAAATAATCAAGATTCAAGATATTTTGACATACAATTGGTAAGCTAAAACTAGTGAATTAACAAAGAACATTCAATTGACAACTATAGGTACCTAAATGAGGAAAAGATAGACTTTAAAATTAAAGGTTATGTATGAAAAAGAATAAAATTAGTCTTATGCTGTATAAAAATAGACCCCATATTTGTTCAAGATAAATATGTGAAAGAAACTATAAGCAGTTAAATTATAATTCACAAGAATACCATGATCTCAAGACAAGAATGATTAAATATGATATGAAAGCACTGATTGCAAATAAAAAGTAAATATGGTTCTTAAATTGGACTAAACACATATCTTTCTGACTCAAATGGGTCTTTGGAGCACCACACCTGCTGCTTCTCCTCATAGTGTGCTAGAAGTAAAGTCTCTCACATCTTCCTCTCAGTGGTATGTGAGTTTGTCATAGATAAACCTACAATAGTGTGATATATCACAGGCTTTTTACATCATGACAAATATCCAAAATCATAATACATGTAGAATTTTGATAGGGGAAACATGGAAGTCTGCTCAATGCTGTCCTTTCTCCAGGGTTTTATCATTGAAATAATGCAAAATGCTTTAGTGAAAAATAAAATATTAATAAATCAAATAGCCTATTTAAAGAATAAGTCCAAGTGATAAGGGTAAAGACAAAATACAAATGTCAAAATAAGGGGAAAATTCATGCTGCATAGCACAACAAAAGGTTAATTTCACATTATATATAAAGCTCTTTCAAATAATTAAAACGTCAACAATTCAAAAATTGAGCCTAGATAGAATATAAATAGAACAAAAAAACAAAGGCAAATTGTTTTTACAATTCTGTTTTAGTCAGCTTTTTCACTGCTGTGATTAAAGGATCTGACCAGAACAATTGTAGAGGAGGAAGAGTTTATTTGAGGGCTCATGTGTTCAGAGGTCTTAGTCCATAGCAGACTGGCTCCATTCCATGGGGCTTGAAATGAGACTGAACATCATGGCAGGAGAGGGTGGCAGGGGGAAGCAGCTCCCATCAGGAAGCAGAGAGATACTCCAGCTCCAGATACAAAATATATACCCCATAGCCATGCCCCCAATTAACCGCTCCCTCCAGCCACATCCCACCTGCCTCTAATGACCATCCAGTTAATCCCATCAGGGATTAATTCACAGACAGGGTTATGTCTCTCACAATCCAATCATTTCGCCTCTGAACCTTCTTGTACTGTCTCACATGTGAGCTTTTGGGAGACACCTCATATTCAAACTGTACCAATATACAAAACCATCAAGCTCATTTGAATAAAAAATCCATTTCAAAAATTAGAATTATCAGAATTGTAGTGACATTATATAGTCATGTGCCGCATGGTGGACTGTCTATGATGCAGTGGTTCCATAACACTGTATTGCCTAATGACATCTTAACTGTCTCAGTTTGTTTAGGCACACACTGGGGTGTGCAAATAACAAGGAAATCACCCAGTGACACAGTTCTCAGATCATGTTCCTGTCATTAAGTGACATGGTTGCATTACAGGAGGATGGCAACCAGAAAATCCCATATATTTTTAGGAAGAATATAAGGTGTAATCTCCATGAAGAGAATTTGATTCTGTTTATCAAGACTTCCACTAATGATAAAATTCCTTATGCACATAGGTATGAGGAATAGTGTAGGTGCAAAGTTATTAATGATATCATTCTTTATAGTAAAAAAGTTGGAAAAAATAGAAGTTCAGTGGGAAAATTTTTAATAGATTTAAATTAATTACAACCATACTCTAAAATTTTAATGCCAGCCTCCCCCATCCACCCCCATTAAAACTGAGGCAAACCAGCAAGATGGTGCATGTCTGTTGTCCCAACTACACACTCAGGAGGTTGAGACAACAGAATCACTTGAGTCCAAGAGTTCAAGAGAAACCTGAGCAACATCGCAAGTTTCTTTTTTAGGAGGAAAAAAAAGAAAAAGAAAAAAAAGAGAGGGAGAGAGAGAAATGGCTCAATACTATGTGCACTAATGGACTAATTTGTGTGTTTCTGAGTAACTCAGTATGATGCAGAACATTGTGTATAGACTACTAAGTATAAATACTAGTTACCTAAGAAAGAGCTCTGTGGACAGAGCCCCTGAAAGGCTTTTGCTTCATCTGAGGGAGGAAGACAGCTCACAGCAAAACTTTGGGGATAGGGCTCAGACTGTGGTATAGAAGTACCAGAAGGTATTTACACTTGTACTCCACTGAATGAAGCCAACGGAAGCTAGAAGCATAGAAGTACATTGATATACATCAGCATACTGGACATAGAGTAGGGAGGAGAGGGGCAGAAAGCCAATCTAGATTGGAAAATAAAAACACCAACACATGCATATTAATTATTATTTATATTTCTCCAAACAATAACAATAAATTATCTCTTAAAATCCTAAACACTCATTTATTTTACTTTAAGCATATGACAAAGTTTTGAAATTTGCACGGTAATTACATTGTGTAAAAATTAAATATCTTTATTTTCAGTAACTTAGTTCACTCTTGAAATATCCATTTTGGAGATTTGTCCCTTTGTATGGGACAAAGGAAAGAAAACAGGCAATTTAAACTTATAAATTAATTCTAATTGCTCGGATTTCTATCCGGGTTAATACTAAAGAAAGCTGAAAGACCCTTACATTAACATAGGGTAGCTTTTCTTCCCTGCCTTAAGGTTTGATTTCTCCCACTTTTATGAATGAATGTGTTTAGGTATAAACAGTTTACCATCTTTGTGACATGTGGTTTGCGGGGCCTGGGAAGGAGGTATGCACAAGGCACAAGAACTATTTATAGTTCCAGGTCCCATCCTTCAGTGCTTGCTGCTCTTTGTTTGGTGGTATTGGTAATGGCTCCTTCAGTCTGATCATTCCATGCATCTATCTACTGTTCTTCTTAGGATAATAGTTGCACTTATTGTAGATATTCACAAGTTTTGTCTTACCTTCTACAATCTTTATCCTCCCTGGTCATTCACTAGGCCTCTTCCAGACTGATTGTTTCTACTGGGCAACTATCTTTGCTTCCCCACTAGAGTGCTAATATTCTTTATAAACTCGATGTTGGACAGGGCACTATGCAAACACAACTTTTCCCATGCCCTAGAAAGCAAGATTCCCTAAATAAAATTGGAGAACTCTACAATTTCTATTTCCTGGAATTTGACGCCAACTGGGCCAGCAAAATCTCATCTCTTTTGCGCCATTGTTCTTTTTCTTCTCTTCCTGAGATATCTCCCTTGGACTGGCTAAATAACTCTTGGAAGGGTTTTCTTCTTTTTGTACATTGGGAATATCCACTACGTGTATACTTAAATATCCTCTATGCAACAAATAATTCTATGAAAACCTCCTAAATTTCATCCTAGATAAACATTCAGTAGTTAATAGTCTTTACAAAATGTTTTTATTTCTTAAATAAGGGATGGTTTCAGTAATATCAGTGTGATACTAATAAATAGGCAAATATAGGCAAATATATGGAAATCCTACAAATATGTAAAAATACATAGTAACCAATATATATTGAGGTTTTTTTATATTCTGTATCTTGAGCTTCTTATTTTATTTTTTGGTTGGAACACATGGCTGATCTTGTAAAGAAAAAATAATACAAATTAAAATATTCATTCTAATACAAATAATATTAGAAAATATAATGGAACACCTATTTGAAAAATTTAAAGAGAATTTTGTTCTATAAGTTGTTTTCATTTGGAACTTTACAAAATTACATAACACAGAATCTCTGAATTAGATATTAGATTAGATGATTGGTGAATTCATTCCTAATTGTATCCTTGTGTAAAAAAAGAAAAAAGTGTCCGATATGCAATATCGTTAATGTTACTGGTAATTTTTTCTACCCTGTACTTGTTCCTGTTAGTGAAAAGTGAGTTTCCTGTTTGGGACTTTGTAATGAACAAAGATACTTTACAAAATAAGAACTTATTTATGTTGTCAATATTTTTTATTTAGTATTTTTTCTATATGTACTTGAAAGCAGGAGAGTTCTGTTAGAATTTGGAACTTGAGTGTTGCAAAGACATTTATTTTTTGTGCCTTGTAGCAAAACTGTCTAGGAACTGAGAGGCCAAGGTCAAGCTCAGTCTTCTCTGGAAAGTAAACAATGAATCTTTTTGAACATTTTGACAGGGAAACAATTGTTTCCAGTTGAAAGAACATGAGTATAGGATGTGTACATTACAGTGCACATGTCAAAATCAGAAACACTGGTGACTTTTGCCTCTAACCTAAGTATCCAGCACTGATGGTTCAGGGTATTTGGATCATAGAACACTGTCCTTGTCTTTCTTTACTCTTGTGGGAAGATGCTGGCAGTGCAAAGCCTGTTTACTTTATTTATTCTGAAAAAATCCCTCTTCTTAAGGTTTATTGATAATGACTCATTTAAATTTTGTTTCCCCATTTAGCAAATTCTAAAAACATCAGAGACGTTTTCTAGACTAAGAACCTGATAAAATGCTTTACCCAGTATAGGCCCTCCATAAATATTTATTGAATTGAACTGAATTTTTCACCGTTTTGTTCAATGATAAGTTAAATTGTGATGCTGATAAGTTTTAATAACATGAAATTTGTGTGATTAAATATAAACTAGGCACACACATTTAAAAATTGTGACCTCTCTGAAGTGTTTATTCATCCTGGTATATGAAGCTGGTGTAAGAAGCATAGAAATGTTCTAACTGCTCTAGATTAAGACAAGAGAGAACAGCTAAAGGGAAAAATAATGCATTTGCATGAGGATGTACACAGCAATGAAGAGTCATCACCAAATAGCCAAATAAAAACACAAACTGGGGGCTGGGACTGTGGCTCAACTGTGGCACACTTGCCTAGCATGTGTGAGGCACTGGGTTCGATTCTCAGCTCCACATATAAATAAAACAAATAAAGTCTATCAACAGTGGAAAAAATAGGGCTGGGATGTAGCTCAGTGGCAAAGCGTCTGCCTTGCATTCGCAAAGCCCTGGGTTCGACCCCCAGTTCCAAAAAAGAAAAAAAAAAAAAGATTAAAAAAAACAATGAAAAAAAACAAACAACAAAAACAACAACAACAACAAAAACACCACACAACTTGAAAAACAACATAGATCTAGTTTACAAACTTTTTCTGAGTCCAAATACTAATATCTTTCTGCCTTTTTAGTATAAAAGATCTCTCACACTCTCAACAAGATCTCCTTCAATATACTGGCTCAGTTAACTGGATAATTCCACAGAATGCAAATTACTTGAGTGTCATTTTCTCTATTAAATTGCATATTATTTTGCACAACTAAATGCCATCCAAATCATTCACAAAAGTTCAATAACATAACATAGCAGTAATAAATTCATTTTGGATAGCTAAGGCATTAAAGTTCATAAAAATTCACTTGAAATAGGGCATATGAACCCACATGCACATAAAATGTGGCCTTTTATGTTTCCAGAATTGATAAATTGTCCATAAGTACACTAATTTGTGAATTTTAATGAATGCTTATAAACTTAGGTCAATGAATATTTAATGAATATTCACTAATGATTCATGAGAATTTCACATGGATAGTATAAATTTTTTGTGAACTTTGCATTAGGAATAGTTTAGAATACATGCAATAATACTGCAGTTATTTAGGTCATATTTTTCATATATGTTATATGCTTTGCTCATATGTATTTATGGCTGTATTTACAGTAAAAAAGTGAAATATTGAAAATAAATTCTTTGCCATCCAAGGACTAAAATAATTAATATGGAGATTATAGTACATATGATTCTGAAACGGTTGATTTTTAAATTCTTCAATATATTTTGACCTTTAGTCATTTTAGTGACTATATAGGGTAAGTAATTGCTTTATGAGAATTGAATCTCAAAGAGGAGTTGAAAAAATATTCAACTTTGTTTAAAGAATATTTCTCTTGCATGATAAATATTTAAATGAATCACAATTTTGTAAAACCGAGAATTACAAAAATGATAATTTGATGGTGTTCAATATATGCTGTTATAAGTTTCACATTTAATAGTTCATATAGTTAAAATTGTTTTAGTTAAATCAGTTAGTCACTTTATTTATTTATTTATTTTATTTTTGTCTTCTTGTAGCATAATTTTCTGAATCTTACCTATTTGGCTAGAATGTGGCAGATAATTCAAAATTTGAAAATGAAGACATTTGTTTTGGTTTAGATATGAGGTGTCCCCAAAATCTCATGGTGAGACAATACAAAAAAGTTTAAAGTTGAAATGATTGGGTTTTGAGAGTTTCAATTTAATCAGTGCATCACTCCATTTGAATGGATTAACTGGGTGGTAACTGTAGGCAGGTAGTGTGTGGTTTCAGGAGGTAGGTCATAAAGGATATGCCTTCAGGATATATACTTTGGTCTTGGTAAGCTGAGCTCTGCTTCCTGGTGCTATGTCCTGAACTGTATTTTTCCATCATACCCTTTGGCCCTGATGTTCTGCCTCATATTGGGCCCAGAGCAATGGAGTCTGGTTGTCTGTGGACTGATACCTCTGAAACTGTGAACCCCAAAATAAACTCTCCCTCCTACAATAATTTCTTTTAGGTCTTTTGGTCACAGCAGGGGAAAAAACTGACTAAAACAACATTATAAAAATTTCATTGAGATATTATTCATCTGAGCTCTTAGAAAAATGACTTTAAAATTTTATGCTTATATTTTATACAAATACTCAGGATGCACAACTGGCCCAGAAACCTATTTATGTTACAGCTTATATCCACTGTCTACCACATTTGATTTAAATTCTGGCAGTACTTTTCATTTTTTGAAGTTATTAAAATTTAGCTACTAATATATAATAACACCTTGACTATATACCAATAAATAATTATTGGATATCTTAATATAATACCTATATTTTTTATAAAATTTAATGACACTTACCAATTTTCAATCAAATCTTCAAAATTTTATGAACATCATTAAATATGGCCTTGATTCTTCCTCTGCTATTAGAAGAAAAAAATGATAAATTTATCACATAAAATAAATAAAAAGAAATGAAAGCCAAGTGCTATGGCATGCTTATGTAATTCCAACAGCTTGGAAGGATAAGGTAGGAGGATCACAGTTTAAAACCAGTCTCATGCTAAGTGAAATAAGCCAATCTCAAAAAACCAGGGGCAGAGTGTTTTCTCTGATAAGTGGATGCTAATTCATAATGGGGTCAGGGGGAGGCATGGGATGAGTGGAGGAACTTTGGGTGGGGCAAAGCAGGGGTATGGGGTAGGAATGATAGTGGAATGAGACAGACATCATTATCCTAGATGCATGTATGATTGCACAAATGGTGTGACTTTACTTCATGTACAACCAGAGAAGCGAAAACTTCTGCTCCATTTGTGTACAATGAATCAAAGAGCTTTCTGCTGTCATGTATAACTGATTAGAACTAATAAAAAATAAAAATAAATAAAAATAAACAGTCTCAGCAACTTAGCCCCTAAGCAATTTAGAGAGACCCTGTTTCAAAATAAAATATAAAAAGAGCTGTAGATATGGCCCAGTGGTTAAGCATCCCTGTGTTCAATCCCTGGTACAAAAAAAAAAAAAAAAAAAAAGGAAAA